>NW_026251403.1:215000-603361 GCF_025118155.1 Cokeromyces recurvatus | reverse complement strand
GAAATAAACAATTTAAAAAATCGGTGCTTAAATTGTGGCGTACGACGTATAGTACTTTAATACGTCGTACGCCAACTTTTTGCAGTGGCACTTCTATTGGCTGCTTATCCACTTCGTTGCTAATAGACTGGACAAAATCATCTGCTGATTTGGCCGAGTTGGTCTAAGGCGCCGCACTCAAGTTGCGGTCTCGCAAGAGGCGTGAGTTCGAATCTCACAGTCAGCATCTTTTTTGTAGATGATAGTGTTTTCTATATTTGCCGTCTTGTCATCCTCTGTATGCTTGACTGAACATTTTTTTTTTAACATAAAAATATGATATAATTTTTATTTAACATTGTTGTGTATATATTGATGTACACTAAGTGAACAAATTGTTCCATAAAACTCTTTATTAAGCAAATTTCCTGTTTGACCAAACCAATTTAATTGATTCTACTATTGATGAAAAGCTTGCCAAAAATAGTATTATTTAAGGTTTATTTCTGTGACTATGCATGATGTACTATAAAGAAAATTAGAAAAATCTAATTTTAATGTAATTGTTCGAATGCATTATTCATCAATATAGCAACAATGATTCATTAAAACGTTATTTTTACTTCCTCCTTTTTGCATAAACATGACGTAAATATTACTTAGACATCCAACAGTATATAAGTGTTCATAAATTTTCACTTCTTTCCCTCTTTTTTATTACAATTATTTTCTAGTTTATTTATCGTTCGATTATGCCATATACAATCCCAAAAGATATTATTAATGATGTCAAATCGCTTATAAATAAAGGTATATCCTTACGTAATATTGCTAAAGCTACTGGTGTCTCAAAAGCGACAGTACATCGTATTAAATCTGCATATTTCCCTACTGCCCCGCATACGTCACCAGGTCGACCCTCAAATATCAGTCAAACTACTAGTCATGCATTAAGATTTAAAGTACGTCAAGGATACTTAAAAACAGCAAGATAGGTACAGATATGGCTGTTGTGATTGTAGTAGCCTTTATAATTAAGTTAATAGAAATAAACCATCATTTATTGTATAATAAAGAGGTTATTCAAATAAAACTAATATATCGCGCTTCACAGCATAATATTCATTCTACTCTCAGTTTTGATAATAGTCATTGTTTGAGTATTCGAGCATTAAAAATAATTATATACATTATATTATGTAATAATAATAATAGTAGCATATAAATAATTGGTATTGCTATAGCTGACATATTCACTGTGAATTAATATTGACGCGTCGCTTACCCCAGAAATAATAATTTAATATTTTTAGTAACAGCGACAGCTCAGGCAGAAAAGAATAAAAATAGATTTTATTGTAGGCAGAATTATTCGGAGAAAATATTTATGACTAATGCTTTATTATAGCAATATTTGCTTATCCAAATCATAGTTCTATTAATATCACTTACCTTGCAAAAACATATAAATAACCCTTTACTTTTTCACATAATTTTTCCTTGTACAATTTTTGTATTATTTTTCTCAATAAAAAAACTACACGAAGTTTTCACAGACTTGTCTTTTGTCTTTTTCTCTTTCTTTAACTTTTTGCTATCAAAACAATGGCTCTTTGAAGTTGGTATATCTCTGAGTTACAGGGCAACTTTAAATTTGATGAAAAGGCTTGGATTGTATGCGCAGATAAAACAGAAAAGGGTATTCTTACGTAATAAGCATATACAAAAACGGTTAAAATGGGCCAAGCAATATCAAAACTGGACTGTGGAGGATTGGAAGAAGGTTATCTTCTCAGATGAAACAAAAATAAATCTGTAGGGGTTTGATGGTATAGTATATACTTGGAGACAAAAGGGTTATCCGGCACAACCACATAACTATAAGCAAGTTTTAAAGCATGGTGGAGGCTCTTTAATGACGTGGGGTTGTATAACATCATTTGGGCCAGGTTACGCGTCCAGAATACTCCAAAATACTATGGATTTAGAATTCTATATTGAGATACTAGAGACCTCTTATATGGATACTTTAGCATACTATGGTCTGAATAAGACAGAGTATATACTTCAACAAGATGGAGATACAAAGCATACGTCTCGCATGACTAAAAAATGGCTTGAACGAAATCATGTGAAGCATCTCTGTTCATGGCCACCAAATAGTCCGGATTTGAATCCAATCGAGAATCTCTGGTACAAGTTAAAGTCAAAATTAGGTGAATATCAAACACATGCAAAAAACATAAATGAATTATGGGAACGAGTTGAGGTAGAGTGGTATAAATTGACCAAAGAGGATATGGAGCCTTACTATAATAGTATGCCATCAAGAATTGAAGCAGTTATCAAAGCTAAAGGGGGCTATACAAAATACTAAATTTTAATACATTAATAAAAATTTATTATTAGCGTAACATTTTTCAGTTTCAGTCTGAGTTTAAATATACTTATAAAGCAATTTCCATTTGGATCCTTCCCCATATACCGCCGTCGGGCTTTGAAAAATGCAATTTTCTTTTATGGGAATGGCTCTCTAATATATTACTAGTGAAAAAAAAAACTGACTTTGTCGTTTCTTGACTTCTTGAGGTACGAAAGAGTAAAATTTCAGATAGTATTAAGCAAAAATAACAAAGAATATAATTACGTTTTTATAATATTTAATGGTTATCTTTATTCAAAATTAATAATTTTTCGATATTTATATTAAATTTGCTACAACAATAAAGTTTATGTGACAACAGGGAAAATCGTGATTATAGTAAAGATGCATAAGTGTTGTATTTTTGATTTTCTCATGTTGTCAACTAATTATGCCGACGTCTTCTATTTTCACAAATTATGCATAATTTTGACTTCTTTCTTCTCACGTCTGAATCCTTTACTATCGGCTTAAATCTTCTTTTATTTTGCCTATTAATTCTAAACGATAGATTGTACTCTACTTCTATTTGTTGGTTCTCTACTTTGTTCCTAATAAACTGGAAAACCCAATATATTTTAGCTATAGGATATCACTACTAGTGATATTACAATAAAAGGAAATTCTATCTGTCAAAGTCCGACGGCGGTATATGGGGAATCAACCAATCATAATAACGTATATTTCGCGGTTTGAATACACACACTACCAATTAAATTAAAAAAATTGAGGCTCAATCAAACGCAATCAAAGCCCTTATTGACTCAGTAAGAAAACTAAGATTTTTCCACCCTTTTCAAAGCTAATAATAAAATGAATTATTTGAAGAAAAGCATTAAAGAAAAAACGCTTACGATTAAAGATTTCTTCAAAGATTTAAACGCAGCATATAAAAATGATGATGATAAAGCATTCAGAAAGCTTATCAAAAAAATGCCACAGTTTTATAATGTTTCTAAGAATAAAGACCTGATAGCATTTGCCCAAAAAATGAAGGCATCAAATTTTGGTGTAAGCAAATTCTAATTTCTATTTAATAGTCGATTAAATTTATTCTAAAATTTTCATTAGATTCTTGGAAGCAGGGAAGCTTACGAACATTGGAATGAGACTATAAAGGAGAGAAATATTTTGAAAAGGGTATATGCCCATTTGAATGAGGAAGAGCAGATTACGGATGAAATTGTTCAAACCACCTCAAAAAAACAAAAAGAAATAGACAGTGCTTCACCAGCAAAAACAATTTCTAGATCTCCCAGTAATATATCTCAATCTTCTTCTGTAATTTTGGCAAATATTTGGTCTATTTGAGCTGACTTTCTGACAGTATTTTTAACAGAAGATTATGAGACAGACATAAACTGATATAGGTAATATGAAATTTATTGGATATGAAAATGTATGTTAATTTCTGTTTAGTTTGGAATATTTGGGTATATAATCCAAGATGGGGACAATATAGGAAATAATCAAACTAGAAGCAAGTACCCAAAAAAATTAGCTTCTGTCACGAATAAGATGCTGAAGAAAGAGGAGCAATGTGTTTCTTTAAAATTTAACTCGCTTTATAAGATTTTTTTTTAATGCATTAGTAAGTTGTCTAAATATTATATTTTTGGCTGACGACAAAGTTTACATCTTCATAATAGACCTTTTCTGTTGACAAATGCCATACGCTACTATTAAAAAACTCTTTACGTGTCAAAAACACGAATGATTCGACTTTGAGTTTCTGTAATAATTTTTTCTTAACTTTGTAAGTTAGCAAATATCATTCTTGTCTTGATTTTTTACAAAGTTAACTTATTTATTATTGTATTATTTTATAAAGTGTAACTCAAGTTTTTTACATCTGATGATATATGTAAACAAGAATCTATATATAACTCTAGAGTAATGTGTAGGTTTCTAAATACTGTTGTTATGGCCACACGTAGTTGTCGTTTTATTCCTGGTGAGACACGCCTCCAAGCAATTAAACTTGAGTTAAAGCGCCATGAACTATCCACCGGTAACTATTATAATGCCGATGGTATTATTGTTGATAAAGAGTCTGACTTGGAATTGGTGCTTTTGGAAATATCAGGTCCTTTTAACTTGAGTGATATTTCCAGAGAAACAACTGATCATATAAAAGATGCATATGGTCTATTAGCGATGCTACACACAATTGCTTATAAATAGATCTATGCGGATGTGGATACTGAGGGTAGAGCTCGCATTTGGTCTTTTAGTTTGGTTAAGAAAGAGTTATATGTACTCAACCGAGTACGAAGCGCAAAGTTACCAGCGAACCAGGTAGACTGCAAGGAAGAGCTTATCAATGTTACAAATACAATGTGGGAGCTAAAGGTTAGTAAACCATTCTTAAGATCAGTCGATTTATATTAAAATATGATACTTAGTACCTATTTTTTTCTAAAAAAAAGAACATTATTGAACATTCTTGTGAAACACTAAAGAAAATCAAGCAGTCCCATGAAGTAAACAATCAAGCAATAAAAGAGAACCTCCCTGGATCTGATAAAATTGTTATACACTAACTCAAAAAATGGTTTCAATGTTCTCTAAAAATTCCGTTTTTTCTTTTTTCTTCACATCATTAAACTGAAACGGCTAAAAATTGAACACAGTAATAGTACACATATATTTCCATTTTTGGTAGAAATTTCTTCATAGTCACGTGCTATATGGTCAACTTACTGGTTTTGAAAAATGATCACCCCATTGAAACCATTTTTTGAGTTTTCTATTTTTTTCTCATAAATTTACTAATTTCATGTATATGTGAATGCTATTGAGAAAATAAGTACTATGAGTATGAGGGACCCGGCAGGTATTTTATTGTTTGTTCATTTATTCATTTTTCTCCAATTAAGAATTCCAATCTATAAAAAAACTTGAAGCCCATTTCTGTTGAAATCAAGCAAAACATTGAATGTATTCTTCGTGATGGCGTTCAATATACTGACGTTAGTAAGCGTACAGGTGTCTCAGTTGCAACGATTAGTCACATTTCGAAAGAAATCGGCATTACTCGAAATGCCCATCATGGTCGTAATGGAACATTCAGCATTAATGAGGGTAGATTAATATTACGAAAGTTTGCAACTGGTCAGTTTACTACAGCAGCACAAGCAGCTAGGAGACTTCAAGGAGAAGGTAAGAAAGTAAGTGCGCAAACTATTCGTAATCTCTTGAAAGATGTAAATTTCGAATCTGATGTCAAACCGTCATCTGTGCCATTGACATCTGAGCGAAAAAAAGAACGACTTCAGTTTGCAAAAACGTATCGTAATTGGACTGTACATGACTGGAGAAGGGTTGTATTTAGTGATGAAACAAAAGTGAATCGTTTGGGGTCCGATGGCAAGATATGGGCCTGGGTCAACAAAGGAGAGCCTCTGCGGGACCATAATCTGAACTATAAATACAAGCATGGCGGAGGAAGTATATTTCTTTGGAGTTGTATTACTAGTCAAGGACCCGGCTTTATCACTAAAATTGAGGGTGGTATGGATTCCAAGTTATATTGTGAAATCCTTGAAGGCGATTTCCTCGAAACACTAAAAGATTATGGGCTTAAAGTTGAGAATGTTGTTTTTCAACATGATAATGATTCAAAGCATACATCTAAAATGACTACCAAATGGCTTCAAGATCATCATGTTGAAGTACTCAATTGGCCAGCATATTCGCCAGATTTAAATCCTATAGAAAATTTCTGGTATTTTTTAAAACGCGAATTATATAGTTTTGAAGAACCCCCTAAAAGTATGCATGAATTATGGGAACGTGTAGCCAATATTTGGTACAAAAAAGTAACAAAAGAGATGTGTCTTAAATACATTGATAGTATGCCGGATCGTATTGAAGCAGTCATAAAAGCTAAAGGAGGAAAAACAAAATATTCATAAAAATTATATTATACTCAAAAAAATGATTTCAATGGATCGCTCATTTAAAACTGCGATTACGCAAAATTAGCTCATGTGACTGTATTCCTTTTTTGTATATTATTGCCTTATTAGTTAAAGATTATTATCTACTAGCTTTACAGTCCTTGTCCGCTTTTTAAGTTATATAGACGTCATAAATGCCATAAAGTGAAAACATTGAAACCATTTTTTGAGTTAGTGTATGTTTGATACTTGATAGTACCACCTTTTGCTTTAATTATTGCTTCAACACGTCTTGGTATACTATCTATGTGTTTTAAGCATAGTTCAGCTGTAACTTTATGGTACCAAACATCAGCAACTCGCTCCCATAACTCATCCATGTTGTTATTATTGTAGTCGTATTTACAACTAAGTTAATAGAAATAAACTTGTCATGAGCTGACTTATAATGTCATGTTTCATGATTAAACATGCGGATCATAAATTCATTTAAGAAATTCTATCCTAACTCTCTCTTGATCCGCTCCATCTAATAATATTAAAATCACTAACACTTTGTTGTCAACAATATACCTAATTCGGTCGTAACTAATACTTTTCTGATTCACATCCTATCCTCAGACCTCTTTAACAATTCTTATAAATACCCCATCAGTTTAAATTCATAAATAAAATAATTGACTTTAGAACTATTGTTCGGTCTCGTTGACTCTTTTGTCTTATTATTATTTTTATTTTCTAATATTTTTATTTGATATTTTAAAAGAAATATCACAAAACTATCATTTATTTAAATAATAAAGAGTTTATTTGAATAAACTAGTGTATTGTACTTCACAGTATAATATTCATTCTACACTCAGTTTTGATAATAGTCACTGTTAGAGCATTCGAGCATTAAAAATAATTATATACAATGTATTATGTAATAATAATAAGAATTCAATAGGTTTATGACTGTTATCTTGAATTACATAATTACTTATACAAGTCATACATATTATATATACATCCATAATGTTAAATATTGTTATAGTGGGAATATTCACTGTAAATTAATATTAACGCGTTGCTCATCCCAAAGACAATAATCGTGTATATTTTTAATATCAGCAACAGCTCAGGCAGAAATCTGCATACTGCATGCAGAGTTATTCGGAGACAAAATTTGTGCATATTTGTGCATAAAGGCTTTATTATAGCAGTATTCACTTATCTAAATCACACTCCTATTAATATGACTTACTTTACAAAAACATATAAATAGCACTTGTCATTTTTCCATATTATTTTCTTCTTGTACAATTTTTTGTATTATTTTATCTTCAATAAACTATACATAGTTTTCACAGACTTGTCTTTTCTTCTTCCTTATCTTTATACTCAAAACACATGTTTTTTTAGTGGCCTATCATAGGCAGCAAGCCTGCACTTCAAATAAAACCAAAGGTTTTCAATTGGATTTAGATCAGGTGAGTATAATGGCCATTCAAGGACATTTATTTTATTTCTTTTGAACCAATTTCTTGTATATTTGGATGTATGCTTCGGATCATTGTCTTGTTGAAGGATTTCATCTTTCTTACAAAGGCCATAATCCTTGAGCATCTCCATAGAGTCACCTTTTAATCTTTCACAGTATAATTGCGAGTCTATCCTTCCCTCAATCTTGGCAATAAAACCAGGACCATGTTGCGTGAAACAACTCCATACCATTAAGCTTCCACCCCCACCTTTGTACTTAAAGTTGACATTATGGTCTTTTAGATGTTCACCCTTTTTAACCCATGTCCATTGCTTTCCATCTGAACCCAAACAATTGATTTTTGTTTCGTCACTAAAGATGACCTTTTTCCAATCCTCAACCGTCCAGTTTCTATGAGCTTTGGCCCATTTTAGACGATTTCGTCTACGTTCATTCGTCAATGGTAATGCAGATTTCTTAATCTTCGAATCAAAGTCGGACGATTTTAGGAATCTGCGAATGGTTTGCGCGGAAATATCATACCCTTGACCATGTAAGTTCCGGGCAGCATCCACTGCAGTGATAAAATGACCAGTATAAAAAGATCGCGCAATCAATCTTCCAAGTAATGGGCTAATCTTCTTTGGTCTACCTTCTTTTACGTTAATCTTAATTTGATTTTTTTTTGGCAATTCTTCCAATTGTCCTAATTGACACACCCATTGCCTTCGAAATATCCCTATAAGACTCCTTAGCATTAATTTTTGCTAAAATATCCGTCTTTTTATCTTAAGGAATTGGTCTCATTCTAATGTATGTAATGATCTATGTGTTAATGGAAAGGATGCACAAATGTTATTCAAATTAGTAATGAATTTGAGAGAAAAACGATATGAAATAGGAAGTAAACCTTTTTGTTAATTCAATAATAATATTAATATAATTTAAAATAAAAAAAATGGTGTATTTTGTAAAAAAAGAAAAAAAAATTATTATGCAGCAAATTGGCTAAATCGTATAAAATTACATGATCGTTATTGAAATAAACATTCATGCATGTAAATGAGACTAAGAAGCTATAAAAATAATGTAAATTTTGTCAACTTTCCATTAAAAATACTTTTATTAATGTATCTTTATTCATTTATGTTGTGCATTAAGGAAAGCCAAAAATCATAAAACATTGCCACACTTTTGTGAGTCACTGTATGGTTATCTCTGCATATTCAAAAGCTAAGCCCTAAATTATTAAGTCGACATCAATTTGTCCCATTCTATCTTCAAGGTATGAAATAAGCAATTTAATAATAAAAAAGTAAATAAGAGTATTTATATTTAACATTTAGAACATAACTATAGGATATATCATAATTGGTTATTACAATATTTATAGTTGTTATCATTTATAGAAGCATATGAGTTATAAAACATAAGTTATTAATGCATATTAAAAGAGAGGAAATATATCATCCGGATCTGATACTCGAGAAGATAACTTCACCTCAGCATTATTGGTTAGATAATTATTTAATGTTGTTGTGTATATAATGATGTATTACATAATATCTTATAATGTACAAATCAGAGTCATGAAGAACCGGATGATATTATAGTTATTAGTTATACACTTTATGCATACAATAGTATTTGATTTCAGTTTATAAGACATTCTTGTGATGAGAAAAAATAATGTTATAATAAATACTAACTCTACAAAATAATGATAAGAAAAACATAGTGTAAGGAGTTATTAATGATAAAGATATATGAATTATAGATTATACCTATTAATTATATATATGCATTATTATTTAATGTTGTCTAAAATACTAACTTATAAATATAATCATATACTATCTATGAGAACTCTATTCTAATTGAATACACTATATAATATAATGAAATTCATTTAAGTAGTACATTGAGGAATGAATATAACATAAAGAAGCTGGTTAGAATATAAATCTATATATCAAAAGTGTCTTTCCTATATCATTCACAAGTATGAACAAACGAGATTTTATTATTTTGTTTCAAGAAAAATAACCGGCTAAATCAAGCACCAATAATTTAATGTTTATTAGAGTTAACTGAGATTAATTCTCAGTCAGGGCAAAGACTAGAGCTCTAACACAATAATTTTAATTATTCTATGGGAAATATTCTTCTTTCAAGATATCTTCACTCTGTTCCTGTCTCGAAGTAACCCGTTCTCCACAAGATATAAATAAGGATCCATTTTGCACTCATCTTTTGAAAACTCAGTTTTTTCATTTTTTAATTTTTAATTTTCATTTTGATAATAAAAGTTTTATACAAAGTTTTCACAGATTTATTCTGTCTTATTCTTTTGTTATCTTTGTCTTATCAACAAATGTTGTTATTTTATCAGATCCAGGGAGGTTCTCTTTTATTGCTTGATTGTTTACTTCATGGGACTGCTTGATTTTCTTTAGTGTTTCACAAGAATGTTCAATAATGTTCTTTTTTTTTAGAAAAAAATAGGTACTAAGTATCATATTTTAATATAAATCGACTGATCTTAAGAATGGTTTACTAACCTTTAGCTCCCACATTGTATTTGTAACATTGATAAGCTCTTCCTTGCAGTCTACCTGGTTCGCTGGTAACTTTGCGCTTCGTACTCGGTTGAGTACATATAACTCTTTCTTAACCAAACTAAAAGACCAAATGCGAGCTCTACCCTCAGTATCCACATCCGCATAGATCTATTTATAAGCAATTGTGTGTAGCATCGCTAATAGACCATATGCATCTTTTATATGATCAGTTGTTTCTCTGGAAATATCACTCAAGTTAAAAGGACCTGATATTTCCAAAAGCACCAATTCCAAGTCAGACTCTTTATCAACAATAATACCATCGGCATTATAATAGTTACCGGTGGATAGTTCATGGCGCTTTAACTCAAGTTTAATTGCTTGGAGGCGTGTCTCACCAGGAATAAAACGACAACTACGTGTGGCCATAACAACAGTATTTAGAAACCTACACATTACTCTAGAGTTATATATAGATTCTTGTTTACATATATCATCAGATGTAAAAAACTTGAGTTACACTTTATAAAATAATACAATAATAAATAAGTTAACTTTGTAAAAAATCAAGACAAGAATGATATTTGCTAACTTACAAAGTTAAGAAAAAATTATTACAGAAACTCAAAGTCGAATCATTCGTGTTTTTGACACGTAAAGAGTTTTTTAATAGTAGCGTATGGCATTTGTCAACAGAAAAGGTCTATTATGAAGATGTAAACTTTGTCGTCAGCCAAAAATATAATATTTAGACAACTTACTAATGCATTAAAAAAAAATCTTATAAAGCGAGTTAAATTTTAAAGAAACACATTGCTCCTCTTTCTTCAGCATCTTATTCGTGACAGAAGCTAATTTTTTTGGGTACTTGCTTCTAGTTTGATTATTTCCTATATTGTCCCCATCTTGGATTATATACCCAAATATTCCAAACTAAACAGAAATTAACATACATTTTCATATCCAATAAATTTCATATTACCTATATCAGTTTATGTCTGTCTCATAATCTTCTGTTAAAAATACTGTCAGAAAGTCAGCTCAAATAGACCAAATATTTGCCAAAATTACAGAAGAAGATTGAGATATATTACTGGGAGATCTAGAAATTGTTTTTGCTGGTGAAGCACTGTCTATTTCTTTTTGTTTTTTTGAGGTGGTTTGAACAATTTCATCCGTAATCTGCTCTTCCTCATTCAAATGGGCATATACCCTTTTCAAAATATTTCTCTCCTTTATAGTCTCATTCCAATGTTCGTAAGCTTCCCTGCTTCCAAGAATCTAATGAAAATTTTAGAATAAATTTAATCGACTATTAAATAGAAATTAGAATTTGCTTACACCAAAATTTGATGCCTTCATTTTTTGGGCAAATGCTATCAGGTCTTTATTCTTAGAAACATTATAAAACTGTGGCATTTTTTTGATAAGCTTTCTGAATGCTTTATCATCATCATTTTTATATGCTGCGTTTAAATCTTTGAAGAAATCTTTAATCGTAAGCGTTTTTTCTTTAATGCTTTTCTTCAAATAATTCATTTTATTATTAGCTTTGAAAAGGGTGGAAAAATCTTAGTTTTCTTACTGAGTCAATAAGGGCTTTGATTGCGTTTGATTGAGCCTCAATTTTTTTAATTTAATTGGTAGTGTGTGTATTCAAACCACGAAATATACGTCATAATTTTTAGGGTACCTTTTTCCTTTTGATTATTGTTATTGCCAACGCATTACATTTTTAAAACGTTGTAAATACAATACATTTGGCAAAACAATTATAGTAGCCAGGAGATGATTTGTGCGGATATTCGCCTAAAAGAACACAAATTAAAATGCTAGAACTAGCTCTTAATAAAGTAAATTTACCTTCAGATTAACATGACTAAATTTTGCTTAGGACTTAAATGGACCAAATTCAAAAAGATTCACGCAAATTTGAACTTCTATGGGTCCAATAGGTGCTCTAAAATTGCCAGTAGATGATCCCACTTTTTGCAATGTGTGGAATTACTCAAATGAAACAAATTGGTGAGTGATAATAAGCTTATTTTAAATCTTTTACTTATAGTAGTCTAATAAAATTCTTATAGATGACTGTATACTGCAGCTGATTCCAGACGTCTGTTCTGGCTTTGGCTACATTGGGATACGTCCAGTATCACGCAATTTAAGGTGATTCTTATTTTTGCACCAGTAGCGGCAGTGCTCTAGGCTAGGACATCTTGGGGTTTTTTTTCCTGAGGTTTTGAAAGTAAGAGCAGCAGTATACTCTACCGAATCAATATATATCCTACGATTTTGATGCACCATACCTTCATTAGTAATTGTCAAAGAAACTGTAATATAAAAAAAAATCAAAGGAAATATAATGCTTGAAGAATCTCTTACCTCAAGTGGATATTCAAAAACACAACCATATCAACTATCAATTGTCTCTTTTATATCAAGTAAAGATTAGGTCGGCATATTTGGACCAAATAAAGCTATATTGTTTTTTATTGAACAGAACCTCTCTTCTTTTTATGACGCTTGTTAATAATAAAACGTTTGAGACGTGTATTTAGTATTGGTTCCTAAACATGAACTGATGTTTATTCTATGATGCATCAAAACAATATCTCTTGATGAATTATATTACTAAAACTATAAAAAAAGCTATTATTTACTTTGATCTTTATTTTTACCTTTAATAAGCTATATGGAATTCTCACAGATTTGTCTGTCTTGCTGTATTTCATTGAAATCTATTTCTAAATCGCTATATATTCAACAGGTTGGGATCGCTCTATTAATAAATAGTTAGGCCTTGAATGAAAAAAACATGTGTCCTATTCAACTTTACGTTTGTCTTTTGAAAAATGTTTAGTAATAATTTTGAGAAAGTTTAAAAAGAATATACATATAATATTTTTGTTTCATTTGAAAGTTTTCAACGATCTACAATAAAAATGAATTTGTCTAATAAGATTTTACAATCGTCTTGTTTTAGGTTAAAATCATGTAACTGAGCAAAGTTTTTCCAATTACTTTATTTCTGTCTAACTCGTTATATTTATTTTATCCTTTTACACATATACTTTTATCCTTTTCCCTTTTGTCTCAAAAGAGGGTTTTTCTTACTTATATACTATTAGAACTGACTAGGGCAATACAGCAGATGAAAAATGCTATGTGCTCATTTGGTCAAAAAAAAAAAAAAAATAATAATAATAATAAAAATTCAATTTTAAACGTAGCTGAGCAAAGTGCGCCTTAAGTAGTAATTTTTGAACATATACATATAAATGCTTTTTAATCATTAAATGAAAGGATAGTTGGTATTAGTTTTTAACTATCTTTGAATAGTCAATGTCTGAATAATGACTTGTTATCTTTTTATTCATTTTTTTTATTGTGTCTTTAACTTATTGCTGAAGATACAACAATTGGAATTTTATTTCTTATACAAAAATTTTGATCATAGGCAGAAAAATGAGCAGTACAGTCAAGCAATGAGGATTTTCTAATAGAATCATTAACAATAATAAGAAAAATAATATGAGTATTTGTATTTTTAAAGTCTTTAGTAATTATGTTATATTTTCTTTTTCAGATAGCTTACATTCTGAAAAACATACAATTAATATCTTCATGGGATGACATTAGCACCTTCAATAACATCATCATCATATACAGCATGTTTGAACATTATAGCCATATGGGATACCTTCATGTTGCTCATATTGTTTTTTATTTTATTTTTGTACTCCAAGAATTCGCTGCACTTATGACCTTTTACCCAAACACGACCACAATAATTACAGGGCTTAGCAAGTGCTTGTAATCTTGATGCTTTATTAGATTTTTTTTTCCTTTATTAGTATCCTTTTGTGAGAAAGAACTACGTTCGTGACGCTTATGTCCTTCTATAATTACAGAAGAAGAAGCAACCAAATCTGAATCATTTGTAGAGTCAATAACTCAATCAATCATAGATTTAATAATAATGTGGTGGTATGGATATTAATAAAAAAAAAGTAGCTATGAAAGAATATGAGTTATGAAACGATATTAGTATTTACATATACGTCTTATCAATTCAAGAGACTGATCTATGGATTATCTATTGGATGTTACAGTTATATAATGATCTGATTTAAGTTTTAAGTTATTTGATCTGAGTATAGGTTTTTGATGTCTTTTATATTTTTATTTTATTGAATGGAAGACGACCTGAGGAATCCTTTATCAAGGTTATAAAAATAATTATTTAGAAATGATACAATGTCTTATAGTTGACGCATTTAGATGATTGGATGTCCATCAGTTTTATATTATTTATGAGATGTTATATACAAGAAGATATGATGTTTTTTATTATATCTTCAGGCTTATAGTTTATCCTGTTTTATGTAATTCATCTACTATAATATTACTTATGCTTATATCCAGAGCTTGTTCTATAACAAATATATTCAAAATGCAAAAATAGTAAACAAATAACATTTGAGCAACTAATAGATCGAATAGATAATATGTCAGTAGTATTTCCTGCTATAAAGGATATAACTGACAAATATATAAATAACATGAAAGAAAAATACGATATATACAAAAATATTATTAAAGATTTTAAACCTGGTACACTAGCAATGATAAAAATACCAACTCCAAAAGGGCCCTTAGCACCAAGTTATGAAGGCCCCTACTCTGTTGTGCGCAAAACAAGAGGCGGCTCTTACATACTTCAAGACGAAACTGGAATGTTAATGTCCAGAAATTACTCACCTTCTGAATGAAAAGAAATTAGTCAAGATTGCATTGATAATAATAATAAAGATGAAGAAATATATAAAATAGAAGGTATATTAGATCATAAGGCTACCGGTAAAAACATAAAATATAAAGTACAATGGAAGGGTTATAGCAAGAATGACGATTCTTGGGTTACCCCTGATCAAATCGTACATGAATCTACTATCAAACATATTGGAGACGTAAATTAGGGAAAGGTTATAAACCCTACAAAAACAGTAGACCTTCGAATTTTACAGATACTCTAAAGACAACAAAGAAATTTTACATAAAATTGATAAATCTATAAAGAGCTCCAAAACTATAATGAATATTCCAAACAGGTACCTGAATCAAAACGAAAATTAAAGATCGACGATAAATCTTTAAGGGATACAACTATTAAATGATGTAGTAAAAGGTTATGTACAAGGAACAATCATAAATAAATGAACGGTTATCACAACCTGATGGAGGGTAGTGTTGTATTTGTACATAACATAAAGATATATAATTTTTTTTAGTAAAATTATTCCCGATTGTGCCAGTGTCTCACAACTTACTTTGTCTTCTTATATTATTAAAATATACAACAACAACCACTTATTTTGAGCCAATACAATGCAATGTATAATACATTAACCAAAAAGTTAACCTGAGCAAAAAAAAAAAGTTAACTAAAAAAGTACCCTGAAAAAAAAATAATACTGCTAAAAATATCCAAATATAACTTTTCTATTTGGTAAAGTTATGCACGCCTTAGATTTGTTTATAAAAATTTATTTTTTGTGATATTGTTTAGTAACTCCTTAAATTATCATAAACCTTTTTTAAGAAAATGAGCTAACTGTTCTTTATTATTTTGTTTCTTTGTTTGTTCATGGTCATTTAGAGTACTTGAATAACTGTACAAATTATCAAGAACTTTCTTCAAATTTTCATTCTAGTCTTTCGAAGATTAGTTTGAAAAACTGTTGTATAACCTTTGTGAAAAAAAATATGTACAACTTAAAAGTTAGAAACATGATCACTCTTTTTAACATTTTATACTCAAAGAGAATGATCAACGGAAAACTTTTGTTACGATTAAACGATAATTTTTATTTTAAAATACATGACCCCATTTGAGCACGAGATGTTATTAAATACATCAAATTTGTCCAGGCCTGATCAGTTTAAAGGGATAAGGAACGAAAAAATCTTTTTAGGAGCAAGAGGAAAAGCGTAAAGGAAAGGAAGGGTGTGATAGGTGTAATGTAAAAATTAGACAGGTAGTGTAGGAGAAGGAGGAAACCAATCTAAGAGACGTTGACCAGTATTGGGTGGGGTAGGAAGAATCGACTTATTATGTTGTAACTGGTCAAGTTCATGAAGGATAAGGCAAATGGAGGGCCATCAAATGTGCCAAGGGGTGATGGAATGAGATGAGGCAGGTTTCTTGGCAGGAAGTTGGTTTAAAAGGAAGGACAGGGGATCTTCTATAGTTTCAGGCATCTGTAACCGACGGTGCATTTGGTGACATATAATTGCATGTCGTCAAGTGAGGCATTAGTATGGGTGAGTGGGACAGTATGTGAAATAACCGTTTGGGAGCCATCCAAGTCACCAACGTATGCATCCACTGCGTTCAACAAAGGACATCAATAACCAGAAAGCTTTTGTTACCATGTTTTCCAAATTATTTGAAATATGAATTCGATTTTTTTGAAATACAAATTCAAGTTATTTGAAATGGAAATTCCATTCATTTTCAAAGATAAACGTAATTAATTGAAAAAAAAAAAAATAAAAAAAAATAAAGTTAAACAACTAGATATCCGTTTACTTTCTAAAAATACTACAATTACATACTTTCTTCACTCAAAGAATATAATACAGTTGAAAATGTTTTATGAATTCCGTATGTAATTATTCAGTATCAAAAGGGTTTGTTTTGGCCTTATATTTTAAAATAATTACAACAGATAACATTTAATATATCAAAGCCTGCTTATAAAAACTGTAAAACTTTTTCTTTTATCACCTTTTCTTTCTTTTTTCTCTACCTGTTATTGCTATCATAGTATAAAACGTGAAAGGAAGTCCCACCCTTACCCTAAGGAAGAGAGGGTCACTCTTAAAAAAAATCTATGTAATAGAATAGGGAAATCATTACTTAATAGTATGCACACTCATGATGTCTTTGTAATAGCGAGTAAAACTCTTCCCAAACCTGCTGCTGCTACTACCAACTATGATGAACTCCTAGAAGTCTCTGACGATTATTTTCAACCATAAATAAAACTTCGCAAGAGAACAAGTAAGTTTCATTATATTGAATTAATAAAGTAAAAACTGATAAATGTAAATTAAGGTCAAGAATATTTATCATTCAAGAAATATAAAGGATATGAAGAAACAGAGCGTACTACCATCCAAGAAAAATAATCCACCGAACAAGATAATCATTTATAATTTTTTTTGACAGCAACACTCACAGTTTTACTAGTTAAAACTACTCCTGTTAAAAAAAACAAAGGCAAAGGAAAGGCAATCGACACAGTTCCTACTACCAAAGAAAAAAAAAGGTAAGGTCTACTCCCACTATACGATTGCAAAGCCAAGTCTGTTCAAATAGATCAACAAACATTTTGGAAACTTGCGAGGAAAGTAGTAAAGGATGACAAAGAAAAATAGAAGGAGAATATTCTAACGAAACAGATCTTAAAATTAATACTTAACTCTTTTTGATTTTTCTAGAATAGGTATTAAACGAAACAAGAACACTGATAATGATAACAGATTATTATGGTAAGTTTTTTTTTCTTATTACAACTTCCAACTACTAAAAAGTATATCAACATAGTAATTTAATTCAGACAAACGGTTATTCTCTTGAATTTCACTTAAAAAAGAAATCCAAAAAGTCAGAGAAGAATACTACCGCTGATGATGTCAAAAACAACAATGCACTTATTTGGGGAATAGATCCTGGACAAACTGATATTTTTACTGCTGTTGACTCTGGTACTTCGGACAAGAAAGAAAGAATTCGAAAGTCATCAACCAAAGAATACTATCATATGTTTGGATACAACCTTGCAACTCAAAAGTGCATGAACCAACAACAGAAACACCAAGCATATTTCAATATTATCAGTAAATTACCCTCATTTAAAACTTTTGATTTAACTGATTTTTCAAAAGCGGCATCTGATAGATTCAAAAATTATCAAATGCTATTTGATTATTACAACAAAGACAGCTAGTAAGAAGCATAATAACTTGCTATTCTACACTACATATCAATTTTATACTCATATGTTATGTTGTAAACAGGTTAATTAAACTTAACTTTAAAACTTATATCAAAAAGCAAAAAGCTACTCATAAAATTGCCAAAAGAATATTTTATGATAGTCTAAAATACAGCCAAGATAATGTTATCGGAGAAAAAGGCAAAACTCTAAAAAGAAGAAAAGGATCCCTACTGCTCTTAAAGATAACCAGACCACCAGCTTATCAAAGAAAAGAATTATTGCCTTTGGTGATGCTAAATTTGGTAACTCTACAAAAGGAAGACTTCCTGCTCCTACTAGATGGATAACTGATGCAATTAAGAAAATGTCTAAAGAATTAAAAGGAAACACTTTTATCTATGTTGATGAATATTTGACTAGTCAAACATGTAGTCATTGTAAAAATCGAAACTAAACAAATAATACTACAAACAAATCGAAACGTAAACTTCATTCTGTACTCAAGTGTAACTCTTGCAGTATGGTATGGAATTGTAATGTGATGGCTGCTAAAAACATAAATAACATTTTTACATACATATCACAACATAAAAATAAAAAACCTCCTGAATTTCAAAGATCTTCTTAAATGTATGCGGTCTCTATAACGATTTCGCATCCTTTACTTAATAGGTACGTAGTATTTATTATATTATTATCTATCACTCTCGCTAACCTTTTTATTTTACTTTTTTTTTTTTTTCAAATAACTCTAATTAATATTTCAATTGATTTTTATTTATATTTCAAACTTTAACTTATACCCCTTAAAACTTAATCAGCCGCCCAGTTATAGCAATTCCTTAATTGTTTACTTATTCATGATAGCTATTTTTTTTTTTTTTTTTTTTTTTTTTTTTTTTTTTTTTTTTTTTTTTGCTGCAATGTTATAAATAAGGCAAATGTAATTTACAATTTGAAACAAGAAAGTCTATTCTGACGTCACTAAAAATACATTTGGTTGGAGACGCGCCTAACTTTATTCTTAATATTAGCTGATAACTTTTTATTTTATTTCAAGTGCTTTTTTACTCTTTACATTTTGTAGTGAGATGTTAGCTAAACCATCCAACATTTATTTAGTTTGCAATGTTTGTAAAAATGATAAAACATTCAGTACAAAACAAAAACTTAGACAGCATCTAAAAACTCATTCACTCAGTTTAGAAACAGATTTTAAGGGTAGACCTTGTAAGCAACAAATAAAACAATCAGATCAACCAGTAGGTTGTGATGTATATGGATGTCCATGCTGTAATTCATTTTTTATAAGTCTTGATGAACTTGATAATCACATATCTATCCATATAATCGAGACTGACAAGTAAGTAGCAAATAAAAATGAGTTTGCCGATTAGATATGATGTGACATAAGCTCTAAATCTCACTCTCTTCTTTTTTTTTGTAAAACTTTTTATAGTGATAATAGCGAAGAAAAGCGATCGGAAATAAATCCAAGTGATGAGCATGATAATCCTCAACACGAACCTATTACAATATCTACCACTTTGTCAATTGAAGATTGTAAATCCGAGAGCATCATTCAAACTAGACATAACAATAAGCGTTCTTATGAAGAATCTATCTTGTTTGCATGTCAAAAAATGAAAAGTGAAGAAGACGATAAGAAACAAACACTTTATATTGTAGATACATTGCATTTAAAGCCATATAAATTAACTAATGAACGTGGTGAAGAAGCCAATGTTTTAGCTCACCTTACCGCTGTAGATAAATTTATATCAACATCTTCACTTATTAGTCCTACAGTACCTTCTAAAAAACGATATTTTGATGTCGATTCTACCTTTAATACATGTGGTCGTTGCTTAACTAATCATCCTCATGAATTAGAAACTGTAATCTCTCAATCACCATATAAAAAATTGCTGAATACACGAAATTTTATGGAAATATCTGACAGTCTTTGTAATTTATTGAATACTGACTGGTTAATGTATAGCAATATGAAGCAGGTAGCTTCACAACTTTTAGCGGGCTGCATACTTTTAAACCATGCCAATAAAAAGCTATTATGATCAACACTTCTGAGCCCTCCGGCCGTACAAAAAGTACTGATATACATAGGGAACTTTTTGGAGCGAAGAAGCAAAGTTCAGTGAAGACCTCTCTTCCACCTCCGATCATTACTAAATACAACAACATATGGCCAACAACTATGCACAGTAATGATGGGGAAAAGTTGGTAATTGGAACCCTCTCTTGTAATATACTTGTTACCTCGTCCATTCGCATAGATAAAGCAGAAAAGCCGGTAGTAGGAGCAACTATGCATATGGATCTAAATCAGCGATATGACTCATTATCTATAAGTATATATCTTGACAAGCAATCAGTGGACCGAGCGTTAGCCTTAGCTAAAGACAAAAAATGTATATCAATTTACAACAGTTACTTCTTAGGGCAATTACGACAACTAAACACACATTTTGACGACGCATCCACTTACTATCTTTGTCGCGCTTCAGGCTCTATCACCCAAAGCCACCAATGCCAACCATATTCAATATTTACATTAGCAGATTTCGATAAGGGCATGAATCCTGCTGCAAGAATTTTTAGTACTATCGGAATTAACGTTCTTCAAAAAGGTCGAAAAGCTTGCTTAAATAGGGATATAGTTGTTGAATCTTTAGAGGCCAGCAATAATGAGAACATAAATAAAGTCCTCCTTGAACTGTTAGCTTTGTTTAATACTGATGAATCTATTCAAATTCTCTCAAATAATACCTTGAACAAGCATTTAGAAAAACTTGCCATTTTAATGCACCCATACCTCATCACAGCTAACAAATCCATTGAAAGTACAATCTTACAAACTTTTGAATACCTTGATTAGTGCTTATAATTTTTATTAACTTAACGATTTTATTCAGCTAACAAATGTGGGTTAACATTCCCTTTTATTCTAAATAATAAAAATCCATACTTTATTAATTTTCAGAAATAATAAATAGTCCATAACATAAAATTACCTGTTTTCTTGCTACTACAATTAATAAGTTGACCTTTATAGATTGCTAAATAATTTAAAAAAAGATACATTTAGAATAGGAGTCAATGGGTAGAATAGATTATTATAAAAAATTAAATAACTGATTACTATATGTGTTCTCATTAATAATAGACTTTAAATAAACATATCTCCTAATATTATTTGAAATAGATTTATGATTAGATTAATTGAATTATTGGTTTATATCTAATACGTGTAAAATAAATATAATAGATTATCAAACAAAACTTTATTAGAATATTTTATCTTTTAAAAAAGGTATCATTTCAAGTTAATTTTCAATAAAAGTGTTATTATTTATTGAAAAAGAAAGGCCAACATCAAAGCTAAAATATCGAGATTTTTAGACAGGTTCGACTATTTCAGACATAGATAGTAAATAGCAAATAAGAATTTGGGCACGGCATGGCTATTATCTATATTTTAGTTCAATTAGATAATAATAATAAATTATCTACATATAAATCATCGTCTCTAATTCTATATACATACTATAGCTATTCTTGTAAAAATAAATAAAACATTACATTTAAAAATATACTATCTTGTTCTAGAAAGGATAAACATTATGTTAATTCTATGAACAGTCCATGATACATTTGATCTACAAAATATAAATTTAATACAATGAAATTCTTTAAAAAAAAAACAATTTGAATATTAAGCTGAGGATAAGCTAACTGAAATGTCTAAGTTTCAAATTAAACCTGTCCTGATCTTCTTATAATCCGATCTGAACATATCAGATATGTTAAACATAAGATATGTATATGATTATTCTTGTGTATAAACTAATATCAGGTCATATTTTAAAATTATCTTTTATTGTTCTATTTTATATCTTTGTTTACTTCTTATCTTGATTCTTAAAAATATAAATACTCGATATGTCGTAATAAATAATTTGGTACTTAACTCATAACATCCTACTTAATAAATATTGTACTACATGTCTAAAAGTGTTATCTCTTTTGTCTTTATTTTGTCTTTATTTCGCTTTATTCTTATTCTTATTCTTATTTAGTTTAATTTACCTAAGCTCCAACATTATTGTTGACAATATCATGAAGAGGTCAATATATAATACAACACCAATGAAATAAAGTATCTATAAATTTAATATATAGCCACAAGAAAAGTATATCTATCCAGATAGTTTTTGCCATACAGTGTTAACGGTACCAAATGGCGGCTTTGCCAAACTTAAATGACAGCTTTACCAAACTCAAATGATGGTTCTGCAAGCTTCAATTGGCGGTTCTACTTATTTCATTTGGCGCTTTATTGTTTGGATGAATGAAAACAATTTATTTATAAAGCTACTTTAGATGGGCTGTCTTTCTAAACATTTGCCAAAGACACTGACAGAGTGTTGAATGATATTTCGAAGATGGTGGATGGGGACATTGTTACTGGCTTCCTTTATTCTAGTCCGTAAATCTTCCTTATCCTCGAACTGGCTACGTCTTATTTTGGATGATTATTAACTCAAAACCGAATCAAAAAGCCAAATTCAACTTAGCACTCACGCCAAAATCAGTATATGAGTGCATCTTATAAAATCATTTTATTATGCATCATGATATAAGTAATATCATTAAGTAACAGTTTTGGTTCCCGGATTCATACTATTATTATCAATAGCTGCCTTTAATGATTTATTTGATTGTATTGTACAAGTGGTTATAGACATATAGTTTGAATTTCAATTTGTAGCAATTGAGTGATTTTTGTTTTGTTTTTGAATATGTGCATGTAGTTTTGCAGAGATATATACAACTTTGTTAGCTATAATCAACTCCAGCGGATTCTTGTTCCTTTTCTTTACTTTACACATGTATTTTGCTAGAGCTATCAAATCTTTGCTTCCTTTGTTTGCGACCAATCTTTCTTTGATTGAGGCGAAACTCTTAATTCGATCACGGTATAGCCAGTTCTTTAATATTTGTGAAGCTTTGAGAAGCTTCAAAATCACTTCGTACTGTTCATTCTTGAATATTTTTGATGAGAATTGTGATTCAGAATAATCGATATCAGCGATATCAATGGGGTACTATTCCTTATATTTAGTGGGTTTACAGCGGCAAAGTCTTTTTTGTGAAATCGACTACTGATGTAGATTCATTCCAATGATGATGACAGTTTTGTCCAGTCTCTTAGATTCCTTACTTGAAAGTGTGCTTTCACGCCATCATCATGGCAATTTACATATATGTTCTCGCTTGAAAAGAATCTCAATGAACTAGTTCCTTCAGCGGCAAAGTTGATCCCAAAAAGGGCACAACATCATTCGACACCTTGCTGCCACATAGCCCACCAGTCAACAGCATCTAAAACCTACCCCAAAATATTAATAATTCGAATCATGATTTTCCTTTCTCCGTCTTGTTTTTCACCTTAACGACAAGATTGCTTGGATACTTGTCCATTAAAGTTGTCATGGTAGATTCGTCAATGTATGAATTATTTCGGTTATAGGCTTCAAACTGTGTTGCAAATATCCAGTTTTTCTGAAAAACAATAACTGCTTCCAGTAACTTGTGTGATATGATGTTTTTGATATTATCTTCTGCGTCTTATTTACTTTGTACTTCTTTCAATAGTATATCACTATTAATATTGCTTAATTGGTACATCTTCTTCTCTATTATATCGGTCAGGGGGGTAAGGATAACTTCATTTTCAGTACGGCCCTTTTTTTTCTTCTTGTTGTTCAAAATACAGTGTTTTCAATTTCTTTACATTTTCTATCGCTTCTCTGATATGCGAAGGGGTCCTTCTTTTTTCTCTGCTGTATGTATTGCGGCTGCTAAACCTTTTTACAACAATGGGCTTTTCTGCTATGAGAGCTGACTACTTGATCCATGATTATATGGTTATGTTCGTCTTCAACAAGCAAATCAAAAGATGAATTGTACAGCTTTGGAATACTAGATAGAAAAGAATAGGCGATCTTTAATGTAATTGGATCTAAAAACTTTACTGTCAAACTTGTCAGATAGTAAAAATGGTTTAGTTGTGTATATAATGCACTGTAATCAATACAGTAAATGTTCAGATGGATGCTGACATTAATTATTGTAGTGTGAAAAAAAAAGCTTCCCAGTTGTTCCGTAAATACTAAATCAAGCACGTCGTCATTCTTAATATGTCTACACTTTTTACACACTGATTTTGGCGTGAGTGCTAAGTTGAATTTGGCTTTTTGATTCGGTTTTGAGTTAATAATCATCCAAAATAAGACGTAGCCAGTTCGAGGATAAGGAAGATTTACGGACTAGAATAAAGGAAGCCAGTAACAATGTCCCCATCCACCATCTTCGAAATATCATTCAACACTCTGTCAGTGTCTTTGGCAAATGTTTAGAAAGACAGCCCATCTAAAGTAGCTTTATAAATAAATTGTTTTCATTCATCCAAACAATAAAGCGCCAAATGAAATAAGTAGAACCGCCAATTGAAGCTTGCAGAACCATCATTTGAGTTTGGTAAAGCTGTCATTTAAGTTTGGCAAAGCCGCCATTTGGTACCGTTAGCACTGTATATAATTTTTTCTTTCTAATAAAAAGTTTAACCCATGACTAAGTCTCACAAATCACTTTTGTCTCTTTTGAATAAAAATAATATTCTATATATTTGATTGAATAAACATCTCATTTTATTTACATATAAACCTGATATAATGCTTTTATAGCATATACTTATATTAGAAAAGAAAGTTTATTCGATCAAGTATGCAGAATATTACTTCTATTCAACAGCTACTATATATGGCCACTATTTAGAAACTAAGGCTTAATATTGGACGGTTACAATATAGGGATATGGTTTTGAAGATAGACGATTTAGGGTTAAGTATTCGCATCTATGTAAGAGCTCTCAAGGAAGCTCAAATCAAATCAATTATTTTTAAGTCAAAATAAAGATGAGGATATATATCCAATAAGAATAATATTTGAATTTATCAAAAGCACTACGTCAATTCGACAAGATTTACTGGAATATTATATTTTATTCCTAACATATCTAGGTTCTTGAAACCAATTTACATCGAACAGACCAGCAACTATATAAAATCAGACCAAATGGGTAATGGAAGGTGCAGAAATTGATACAAATAGCTCTCAAGCTTAATCTTTATAAGCAACATCAAGTACAAATATCGTTAAACGAAGACACTCTGTAGGAGATGTCAAGAAACATGCTAATCAGAGCCTAAATCCAAATATTTTTAAAAATTCTATCACAAGACCTCATCACAATCATCGTCAAGTACAATAAGAAGTAAATTAATTTATTCTTCTGCGAAAAAATGTATCATATTGAAAGTCAAAGTAGAGGCAAATGGGATTGTGTTAGGAACGATAAGCAATATCGTTGTTGGCGGAACAAAGACTTCCGATGTGATACATACCCACTCATGGTACAAGCACATCTTTTGTTGATCCTATCAGGTTATTTTATAATTATCTCATTATTATCATCATAGTTAAACTTTCCCTAAAAAAAAAAGTTAAATATATGGTTAGCCGGAAAGATATAGGATAGTAAAGAAAGATTTTTATTTTATTATATTTAAAAGAAAATAAAGTATGGCTCAAAAAGCACGTATCACCTCTTCAGTCTTCGTTTCGACAACATTGGTATTTTGAAATGTAAAGCACTGTAAACAATAAAAAAAAAATGACGCATCAATATGAATCAAATTTATAGAGTAAATTGCTATAAATGACAATTTTAAAAATTAAAACTCAAAATTTATTTTCCTTCTTTAAAGCAAAAAAAAAAAAAAAAAAAAAAAAAAAAAAAAAAAAAAAAGAAAATGGTTTTACTCATTAATAACAGTTTACGGTCTAAGAGCCGTGTATTGATTTTATTTTTAATAACTTTTCTTATTTATTGTATATATATTATTTCAACTAATTTTCCTACAATAACAAATCAAATTGAGCAGAAAGAAGGAATTTCAGTAATTTCAGAAAAAAAAACACTAAAACATCCAACATCTGACATATGTAAAACTAATATAGTACTACGAAATACAGATCCAAATCATACGAATGCACATGTTGAGCTCTGGGAACATCTAAGCGATGCTACAATAGAGGTTTATAAAAAACGATGGCAAAAATTTATATCAAATGTCAAAGAATCCCAAATGACAGAAGGCAATTTTAGCGGCAAAGGCATTGTATTTGTTGCAGGCAATAAAGATACTTTTCAACGAACATTAGCAAGTATCAGATTATTAAAAAATATGCATCACTGTAAATTGAATATTGAAGTGTGGCATTTGGGAGACGAAAACCCTTCAGCTGTTATAAGAAATGAATTAGAAAATTTGGGAGTTATTTTAAGAAATTTATCTGACTCTAAGTTGATTAGACCAATAAATCAAAGGCGAGATGCAGATAAACAGTAAGTTAATTATATGACGTATAATATGTATACAAATAATATCTTGACATAAAAATTGTTTAGATTCCAAATTAAAGCATCAGTAATTATCAATTCTAGATTTAAAGAAGTCTTATATCTTGATTCAGATAACATTCCTGCTAATGATCCAACATTTTTATTTGATATGCCAGTATATAAAAGTACAGGTGCGCTATTTTGGCCAGATTTTTGGTAATAGTTTTTGTTTCTTTCAAGAAATCTTCTAGTCAATCGTATTGACACATGAATTAATAATAGGAAAACGCATGGCGAAAATAAAATTTTTGATATTTTGGATATTGCTTGTGAAGATGAATGGGAACAAGAGGTAAACATTGTATCGCATATCATTATAAAAGGAAGCTAAACTTTGTTTTTTTCTCTCTCTCTCTCTCTTATAGTCTGGGCAAATAGTTATTGATAAAGAAAAATCATGGTTACCTCTTCAACTTGTATGGTATATGCAAAAAAACCATGATGTCTATTTTCAATTTTTAAATGGAGATAAAGATACATTTAAATATGCATGGAAGGCTTTAAATGCTCCTTATCATATGGTAGAAGCCTTTGTAGGAATGGCGGGTACAATGACTGAAAATAGATTTTGCGGTCATACTATGCTCCAATATGCTCCTAATTTGAATAATTCGGATAAAGATCATGTATTGTTTGTTCACGCTAATCTACTTAAAATCACAGATAAAAATCATTTTATCCCTGGACATCCCTGGGATTTAGCTAAACATTCAACATTAAGTTATGCTAATACATGGATAAAACCTGAATTCTATATTTCACCAAAAGGACAGGCTTGTATGGACTTTACACATCTCCAAGGTGAACCGGATGCAATTACAGAAGACTTTGATAGTGTAGTGCCGAATCTGCAAACAAATTATTTCAAGTTTGGAGGTATTGGTGGAGAAACAAGATATTAAAAATATATCAACTTTTTTTTTTTATATATTATAATATGTACATAATATTTACTGACACAGTTAAAATAATCAAATATTAAGTTTAATAAATTCTTTATTGTCATTCTCTTATATCTTTTAATAACAATTTTTACATCGCTATACTTTCACGAATATTCCAACCATTAGCTGTGGCAACTAATTCAGCTTCTTGTTCATATGACTGAAGTATTTGATCAAGAAGTTTCACTGCTGCTACGAGAGCCATAGCATCACCTAAAATTAAATTGAGTAAATAAATATATTTACGTACTCAGACTATATGTAGATATACACATGTAAAATTATATACCTTGTTGCTGAATAAAACTTATTCGATAGATTCGCTTTCGTAGTGTTGTTTGGAGCTGATGTATTTCTAGCTTAAATCGCAATAAAATTGGCTTGATGTCTAATGTCGGATAATAAGCATATATGAAATTAGATTATACAAGAAATTAATATTTTGCAAACTTACGGTGAGATAATTTCATTTCTCCTTTTCTTCTAATTCTTCCATCAGGGTCCTGTTTTTCAATAATTGAACCCTCTAAACACTAAAAATAACAAATAATAAAAATTGTAAATTAGTTAAACTATAATACTTGCAATTATTGACATCTCCTATTATTACATCTTTTAATATCTGAGTGATCTTTCCAATAGCTTCTCTTTCATCTTTGGCCTCGCATTCTAATGAACAAACCTTAGGTTGCTTAAAATGGAAAAGTCCAGGCAACCAAGAAGATAACTTTGGACTCTCCATTAAAGACGGTTCAATTACTGATGGCAAGAATTTTTGAGCATAGTTCTGTGTAGAAGGAGATGATAGTTGCTGTTGTTGATCATAATTTTGAGGATAAGGCAATATCAATGAATTTCGTGTGGTGGTATCTTTCCAGACAGATGAGCTGGATTCTAATGTTTTCCTACCAAATGGCGTCTGCCTTGGTTGCTGAGGAAGAGACAATCTAAAAGGATGTGGTCCATTTTGAAACGAAATGTTAGGCTCTACTCGATGATTTCTTTGCCACATGTTCATAAATCTGTTTAATTTTGAATCTTGTTGTTGAAGTGAAGGGAATTGATAGATCTGCTTGCGTTGCTGTGAAAGTTTATCTAATGTTGATTGAGGATTATTTGTGTTTGTAATCTGAGATTGAGGCATAGCATAATGATTATTAACGGACATATACGAATTACGATTTAGGGAAGCAGTATCAAATGCTCCTGAAAAAATTTTATTTGTAGTTGGTCGAGCCAATATAGGTGAGCGCCTGCAATATATTTCATACGTGTAAGTCTACAATTAAATTAAAAAAAAAATAAAAAATATTAAAGAAACCTTACCATATGTTTCGACGACGTTGTATAACGGGTGAAAAAGTCCATTGATTTTGTGTATTAGGTACTTTTTCAGTACGAATTGTGACAGATTTAGGTCTTACAGGCAAAGGGATATCATCAATATCCATTGGAGAAGCAGCAGAATTTAAAGCTCTGCTGTTAGAATCTTGAGATAATGCAAGTGGAGGTGATACTTTATGATGAATGTTAAATGCCATTTGATTGGATTTTGGCGTCTTATCCTGTTCACCTAAGTTTGACATTATATGATCTAAACCTAAGAATATTTCTTTTCCATTTGGTACTGCACATATTGTAGCTGGACGACGTCGTTTTGCTGGTGAGGATACTTTTGTTATATAGAAAATATATAAATTTAGTTAATATCATTTTTGATCTTTTTTTAAATACATGTAGATATATATATATATACCTGATCGAATATCATCATCCCTTTCTTGTTGCCAATAAGAAGTAGCATGTCTCTGAAGTAATACATATGTCACTTTTTGCATATTGTACCTTTGTGTAAACTATTATTAAAAAATATATACAAATGTATTTTATCAAATTTTTAAACCTACTCAGAATTTAATAAAGCTTTAATGACATTTTCAGTTGATAAGTCTGTCCATAAAACTTTAAGTGTTTCTAAAATTCGATCATCGATTTCAGATGAACTTGCTATTGGTCGTCCAATTTCTTCAGCAGTTGGTGGGTCAGGTAAAGTAGTTATATTAGGAGGAGGATCAACAGTAAACCAAGGATGAGATTGTACTTGACTCATCTATAATTTTTTTTATTAGTAAGTAATCACATATAATAATTGTATTTATTACTGTAAGCCTTTTTTCAGGATTGATAACCAAGATCTTTGTAATTAAATCTTTCGCCTCATTTGAAATATGATCCGGTATTTTGTACTTTCCAATTTTTACTTTGTTCAATAGTTGACGTATATTATCATCATCAAATGGTAAATGTCCACATAATAAAGCAAATAATATAACCCCACAAGACCAAATATCAGAAGCTGAACCATTATAAGGAATGCCCTAACAATGCAAAAAAAAAAAAAATAAAATAAAATAAAAAAAAATAAAATAAAAAAAATAAAATAAATACTGTTAAATCGCACGGATTTTAAAAAATATATTTATTTTACATTCACAATTTCTGGACTTGCATAATGTGGCGATCTGAAATATAATATTAATTAGTCCGTATTTTGCATTAAAAAAAATAGGTTTTACCCGCAACTAGTCTCTAACATTTGGCCAGTAGGTTGTAAGGAAGCCATCCCAAAATCTGCAATTTTGATATTTTTATTCCGGTCAAGTAGTAAATTTTCTGGCTTCAGATCTCTATGACTATTTTTTTTTATAATTAATTCAAAAAAAAAAGGCAATCATAAACAAAAGAAGTATACCAGATTAAATGACGGTGACAATAATCTAAACCAATAATAATCTGTTGAAAATGCTTTCTAGTCTCTGATTCTGATAATTTTCCTTTAGAAACTAAATGTTCAAATAATTCTCCTCCTTCAACAAATTCTAAGACCAAATATCTAATCAAATCATATTATTAGCTAATCAAGTAATTATTTATACTACTTACAAATTTGGTGAATCAGACAAGTCAATAACATCTAATAGGCTCATGATATTTGGATGATTTATTAGTTTCATAACTGCAATTTCTCTTTTTACCGCCCTTTCAACTGACGCGTTGGTAGCTAAATGAGCTTTAGGTATAATTTTGATAGCCACTTTTTCTCCTGTAATTTTATGGATACCAATTTTAACACGACCTATAGATTATATGTAAATAAATAATAGTCATATTATTATTTTGTGATTTGTGGCACCTGATGAACCTCTGCCCAATGTTTTTCCCAACCAATAATCACCAACCTCTTTTCGGCGTCGATTTCCAGGAGACAACATGGGTGACTTCTGCTTTTTATTTGAAAAATTTCCAAATACCTTCTTCTGTGGAGTAGGTGATGCAATAATATCGGCCATAACCACTAACTTGTATTATTATGATAATTTAATTCAAAAATAGTTAAATGGATTTATATAAAAAAGAAAAAAAAAAGATAATTAATGATGATGAAAAATGATAATTAAAATAAAAATCAGGGGGAAATGTACGTTTAACGGTTGAAATGAAGATATTCATATTATTTTTATTTTTTTTTTGTTTTAAACTTTTATTGTTTAAAGAAAAAAGCAGTTTATGTTAATAAAGGAATGTAACTTTATAAGTATTTTCGAAACAATTTTAACATTCTTTAGGACAAAATTAAATCAAACCGAACTTTGTTTTAAATAAAGAAAATTTAGCATTGAATAAATAGATAAAGCATACCTTACTATATCAGAATTTAAATTCTCAAAAAGAAGTTCACTTTAATATTAGCTATAAAACTAAAACAGAGATTGATTATTTCTGTTTACGTTAATATATCCTATATATTACATATTATCATTATTGTTCAGCATTATTTAAAGTTAATAACTTCAAGCATTTTAATATGATTTTAAATGATAATAAAAATAAATCTTTGTCCTGAAATTCCTTTTTAATGACTTCTTTGTTTAATATGCCATATTTATCATCAAAATCAAGTAGATATATGAATATTTGGCTTAGTCATATAATTTGAACGACTACTTAGACATATGTAACATCATCTTTTATATTTCAATCCTATTTACATCTGAACTTTCTCTTTATCTCTTGTTTTTATTCAACCACTCACTCTCTTAGAAAAAAAAATTATCTAAACAAATACACTACGATGCTAAGAGAGTCTTTTTTTTTTCGACTATTTGCAACTCTACCAAAGGATTCTTTCCATTGGATATTTGCAAATATCAGTAAGATCGTGCTGCCTGTATTTGTCAAAGAGAGCCTAGTACAAGAACATAATAATCAAGTGTATATGATCTACAGAAGCTTCAACTTCAAGGTTCTTGGAGTGTAAAGACAAAAGTAGTTTTTTTTTTCGATAACACAAAAATATTAGCCTTATTTGCTTATTTATTATAATTACATCGAAGGTTACTCCAGAATGAGATTAGTAATATTTTATTTAGCTTTACTATAAAGTAATATAACTTATCAATTATATTTATAATTGACAAAAGAAGAAAAAAGAAAAAGGTGTAGCAATATTGTAAGCCTTTCTCTATTGATCCTAAAGCATATTTTCACCAAAGTTTTTGGCATATATTCATAAATTAAAAAAAAAAATTGGTGCTACTCAACAAAGAAATACTAATGTCTTAATGGATCCATCATGTATTCAATCAATTTCCCAAACAAAAATAATACTATTCGTATCATGAAAATAAGGATTTATCCTTTTTATGCTAACTACATATACTCTCGCTTGAATAACACTTTTTTTTCTATTTTACTGTTATAATATCTCATAAAGTAAATTCTGTCTTTGTCCAAGTCACTAATAAGCACACAAGAGCACAGATTATTATTTAACTATTTTAAAGATACATTTAACAAAAAAAAAAAAAAAAGGATTCTAGTGAATTAAAAAGTAGAAAAAGATAGTAAAAGGTGGAGAAATAGTCACCAAAAGCAAACAGGTTTTTTCTAGATTTATGTTGCCCAATTAACATGTTACTTACCTGATAGAAAATAAAAGTTAACAAAGCCATAAAGTAAGAAACTAAGTGTATCGGGAAGTATGTTTAGGGTAGAAGTATTTAAAAAAAATATATAATTAAGTACAGAGGAAAGAAGTATGGCGTAATACATACAGATATCTGTATGTGTATGCGTGTGTGCTGGGATACTCTGAAAAAAGACCAAACTCCTGGTAATCTTTCCATATAGACAAAAGATTAACATAAGTCATCTTGAAGTTATAGTTAATAGGGAGTCATCTTTATGAAAAGCAGTTACTACATTGAAGACAATGATGTTTTTTGATTGAGTCTATATGTGGTATGCTGTATTTATATTTGTCTTCAAATAACTTAAAGCTGAGATGAAGTCACTGTAAGCACATAATTCTCTGTTCCAAGTATGATTCCCTTTAAGAAAATTCCCCAGCCTCCTCAATGATATCTTCTGTATTCAATTTCTTTTTCCTATCGTTATCTAAAAGCTTTTTATCCATTGTTTGCTTTTCTAACCGTATCCAAACTGAAATTGATGTAATAAGCTTCAGAAGAACATCCAACTTTGTGGCATAAATTGATATAATTCCTGTACATTAATTGGGTATAAATTTAAAATGGAGAATAAAATCCTTATTGCTGCTATACTAAAAAGCTAAGCTTATTGAAACGCGTAAAATATAAAATAGAAAATAATGCTTTTCTATTCTTTTTGTTCAAGTGAAAATTTAGCTAATGGGTCAATCAAATACAAAACAAGCAGCAACAAAAAACCAAATAGGAATAAATTCATCATCATCAATAAATACAATAGCATCAGTAAATGATAATTCGACTCATTTCAAAGCAAAGAATTATCTTTCAAAAGTTGAATATGTTTCAATGAAACTAATTTTTAATGAATTAAAATCATCGTTCATAGATCATTTTGAATGTATTGAACTCAAACAGTTTTTGGTAAAAAAAAAAGAAAAAAAAAAAGGGAGTGTGTGTGTGTGTGTGTGTGTGTGTGTGTGTGAAAACTAAACATCATTGATAATATGCTGTTCACAATAAAATAAAATAAAAAATAAAAATAAAAAAAAGATAAATTAATAATAAACAGCGAAATTAATAGGAATTTTTAAATTTACCGCCTGAAATCGAACCATCATCTATCCTCTTATTTAAATCTCTTTCATATTTAGGATCGTATCCAGCACATAAAATTTCTGGACCCGTTCCCCTATCTTTTGATTCATTTATAACCGCTTTTGTTGTACTCGCTGGTCGACTAGATAAACCTGATAATCCCATTTCCGAAAATCTATTTTTTCAATCTTTATCAGTTTTACCAGCTCCAGACGAAAATGAAAGTGATGAAGTAACTAGTATAGAACAAGAACAAGAAGAGGAAGGGTCAACTAATGTTGAAGATGAATCAGTGCCTAATCGACATTCACGAGGATTATCATTAGCTGAACTTGGTATTGATTTCGATGATCTTGATTTGGATACAAAGAAGGATACAGAGAAATTAACTAATCAAGGTCCAGAGATTTTATGCCGTGATTTAATTGAAATATTTGTATTGCTTTTATGGCTTGGTGAAGCTGATAAAGATATAAAACATGATTTTAAGAAAATTATTGATATGGCTAAATACATCGTTTACAATATTAAATCTGTAAAGACATTAACGAATAATAACACCTTTGAAGCTAATAGTAGCGTTATGGATGATGAATATCCTTGTATATCATATGAATTATTTTGTCGTTGGAAAAATAGGTTTTCAACTCATCTTTTCAAATCTTTACAATCATTCATTACAAGATCATTTACGTATTATGATGGTGATACCACTAGTACTGTACCAAGATCAGCTAGATTCAAACTACTTCCTGAAGATAAAGTACCTGAACCTATTCAAAGTGACATTCTTATACCTCTTTACACTACTTTATTATCCTGGTTAATACCCGAAAATATACTTGTTACTAAACAATGGTTAAGACTATATTCTGCGGATCAAAATGGCTTTTCAATGAATCGCTTTGAAAGTCATGTATTTAAATATCCTGGACCCACTCTTTTTATTCTCGAGGTAGATGCTGTTTCATCATCCTGCAATGCAATAGTAAGACAGTCATCAGAAGATTGTAGTAAATGGTCAGAGACAGTCAACAATAATAGGGGTGAGAAGAAGCAAATCCGTCAAACTATTATTTTAGGCGCTTATGTTGCGCAACCTTGGAAACATTCCAAACAATTTTGGGGAACTAATGAATGCTTTTTATTTGAATTGTATCCTTCGTTTGATGTATTTCGGCCTGTTATAAAAAATCATACTAAGGATGATAGTAAAAATGACCATTACATTTATTATCATCATGATTTTGGCATTGGGTTTGGAGCAATGAATAAGCAGCCTCCTTTAGCTCGTTCAGTTACTGCCACAACTCAACAAAACGATTTTATTATATTTTTACAAAATTCTCTTCAAGAAGGAATTTATCAAGTTGAAGCATACCCACCTCAACCAAGCTTTGAAAGTATGACAGAATCAAGAAAGAATTCATCCTTTTTCTATAAATTCAACACAGTTAATATTGAAGTATTTGGGTTAGGGAATGAGAAAGATAGAGAAAAACAATTAAAAGAATGGAAGTTTGAAAAACAGGAAGCAGCAAGAAGGTCAGGTGTAAATATTAGGCATTTAGACGGACAATTGGATAAAGAGTTGCTGAAGATGGCTGGTATCATTAATGAGGATATGAGGCAAGATCGTTAAACCAAAAAAAAAAAAAAGTGATGATACTTATTATTTATATATTTGTATGCCCTTTTATTATTATTAATTGTATGTATTTGTATATATACCTTTTCATTTAAATAATAAATCAGCTTTGAATTTAAAGTTTTTTTTTTTCTTTGCCATTATCAAAGCTTTATTAAATTCACAAATTGAAATTGAAACCTTTGAGTTAAAACGCTAATAATAATCAGTAACTTAAATCAATCTCACATCATCTTAAGCCATACTTCCTCATTTGACGTTAAAAAGGATATTGAATCGTAATAATTCTCCTTACGATTATATCAAAAGTATCAAATATTAATTGGATAATTTGAGTTTTACAGGTTTATATTACTATACAGGAAACAGCTTCCTGTTAGTGAAACAAAACATACCTCATATATTTATCAAAAAATGTAGTTGTTAAGGGTTGTTGCGATTACTAATAATAAAAATTATAATAAAATTGTACATTGCATATTTATGTTTACATATAATTTAAAATATTACCAAGGCAGTATTAAATAATAGAATAAAAACAAGGTACATATAGGCCAATTTACTTTTTTTTTCCCCTTTCTTACATTTCATCTTAACATGAGATTATCATTGCTGGCAGTTACACTTATCTCTGCTATCGCTTTATGTGAAGGTTCCACAAAATTAGTAATTGGGTAATGTGTTAGTCTTTATTGTAGGCAAATATTTGTATTTTTATATTAATGCCTTTTCATACGAACTCAATAGTTATCTTCCTAATTGGTTATACACAACTTATCCTATCGAAAATGTTCCATATAAAGAATATACTCATCTTAATTATGGTATGCATATATTTTATCAATCTGTTTTCTTTTTTTTTTTTTTTTTTTTTTTTGTTTTGTTTTGCTTACTTGACAATAATAGCATTCGCCCTTCTGAATAATCAGGATAACCTTCCTTCCTTTTCAGATGATTGGATAGTGGAAACATCTTTACCTAGCATTATTAATATGGCACACTCAAACGAAACTAAAGTCTTATTGTCTATTGGTGGCTGGACAGGATCAAAAAAGTTTAGTTCTATGGTTAAAACTACTAAAAATCGTCAAAATTTTATTAATTGGAATTTGGATTTTATTGAAAAATACAAAACAGACGGTGTTGACTTGGATTGGGAATATCCTGGTAAACAAGCTGCTGGATGCAATGAATTTGCTGATAATGATTCAGATAACTTTTTGCTCTTGTTAAAGGAGATGCGTGAAGCATTAGACAAGAGATTTCCAATGGAACATAAGGAGATTTCTTTAGCTGTTCATGTCCAACCGTTTGTTAAATCAGGTGTTCCAATGACTAATCTTGAGACCTTTGTACCTTATTTTGATCGTGTTAATATAATGACTTATGGTAATATATGCAGTTTTTTTTTCTTTCATAATTTAATCTATTTTTATTAATTTTTTTTGTCAAATATGTAGATATAAATGGTGCTTGGGCTTCCGAAACTGGACCTAATGCCCCCTTTCAATATGAAGAGGGCAAAGGTGCAGCATTTTCTTTTGTAAAAAGTAAATCGGATCATATTCTTATGTGTATGGTTCTTTAGTTTAACGGTTTATATCATTTTTTTTTCCTTCTTTATAGGCATTCAAGACTGGAAAGCAGCTGGTGTACCTGCAAATAAGATCACTGCTGGGCTTCCATTCTACGGCCGTGCTATAAAGGCTAAAAATGATATGACAAGAGAAATTTCTCAATTCCAAGATGCAGAGTTGGGAGCACCTAAAGGTGATTCTGATGATAGTTACTGGAGCGACCCCTATTGTACTACAGAGCCTGAAGGTTATTCTGGTAGGTTGACATTTCACTATGATTGATACCATCTTTAGAATAGACTGTTTATTTGTGTGTGTGTGTGTGTGTTTTGTTATAGGCATATGGAAATGGGTAAATATTCGTGAGGAAGGACTTTTAGAAGATGATATGATTACACCTGGTAAAGGATGGCTACGTAATTGGGATAAAACTTCACAAACTCCTTGGTTATTCAATCCTACAACCAAAGATTTTATTTCATATGATGATCCTCAATCTTTAAAAGTGAAGATTCACCATGTTCTATGCGAGGACTTGGCTGGAGTCATGGTTTGGTAATAACATCATAAGATATATGTATAGTTGCTTGATAAAATAATTAATTTATTTTATATAGGGATATTCATCAGGATAATGGAGAACTCCTAAATGCAGTAAATACTATACATACTACAGTTCCTTTAGGATGCCCTACCGACTTGAAAACTTATCGTGATATTAACAATGAAGGAATAAACGACATAGATGAGGTTGTAACTATTAGTGAAGAAAATGCTTCTTGGACTTCATCATACATATCAGCTGAAACATCAAATAGTTTTTCCAACTCTTTCGAACTAGATGATGACATCTTCTCAGAGAATAATGAATTTGATAATATTAATAATCAAAGAGAAAATGAATTAACATCAGCAATTTCAAAGACATTATATTCATTGGATGAGGATAGTCTTAATGGAAAAAGCTGCTCAAGTTCTGGCCAACAAATGTGTATTAAACCAGGGGAATCTGAAAAATGGCTAACGTGTAACATTGATACTTGGTTAATCCGAGAATGTTCTATAGGACTTGTTTGCAAAGAAATAGATGATGGTATAATTAACGCTGTGAATAACTAATCTACTCTAATATCTAACTTCACTATATATATATATATATACAGTTGTAGGAGGCATCTATTGTGACAGACCTACTGAAGAAACAGATGCTGAATTTAATGCGGCAGTTTTAGATTATAATCCTTATGAAGAGGATAATTCTAGTCTCTCTTTTTACATGGATGAAAATTTTTCTTCTAGTGTAGACGAGGATGAATCCATTTTTGTTGAAAATGATACAGGATATAGCTATCATGACGAGGCTTCTTTAATGATAGGCGATATAAGAAATCATGTCTCGTTAGCAGTCGAAGATCCAATTATGAATGTGCAAATGATCTAAAATAATTTATTATTATATACCATTAAAGAATTATATCAATAAAATAAACAAGTATTATTATTTATTGTAAAGTATATAAAGAAGGAATGCATGCACATTATATTAATCTTGTCGTATAAGAGGCCAGTAGTATGAATCTATTTTGAAAGAGAATTAAGTATTTTATGTATGCAAATTGTCTAATAATTACCCAATGTACCAGGTGCAACCAAATATTTTATAAGCAATGGATTTTCTCTTTTATCAAGCTATAAAAAGAATCAGTTAAACTCAAAAGAAGTTGAATTTCGTTTTTTATTTATATATTTTACCCCAAAATAGGATTCAGTACGAGTTAAATCGTCTTTACTTGTGGGTTGATCAGTTATGATTACTAAATCTACACTATCAAGACATAGTGAAGGCTCTTTTAACTTCATATCAAAAAGTACAACTTGTACTGCATGACTCTTATTATAGCTTTGTGCTTTTTCTTCAATATTTTCTGAATCATTTATTGTAATATATTTGACCTATATTTTAGAAAAGATAAGAAATGATTTTTTTTTCTATTTCTTCTTGTTACAACTAAGTTTACTACCTTTCTTTTTTTCATAATGTCTTCAATACTCTTCGATGTACTATCATCATAATAAGTAATCGCTATTTTTGGTCGTTTATATGTATTAAAAACATGTTCAATATATTCACAAACTGCATTCTTCTTTGCAATACTGGTTTTTTTTAACTTGTATATAATAAATGGTTAGTTAGCTATTTTTTCTTTTTCCTTCTTTTTTGAATGTCATTAAGCAGCTAAGTTACCAAATCCTTTTCTTGAATATATTCTTCTGCAATCTCCTCTCCATTTTCTATACTCGTTAAATAAGGCTGAAACTCTTTTTTAATTTTTTTTCTATTGGTAGAGTAATTTTATCGCGTACAGGTCTTTTATATTCTGATTTCATGTCAGCCAATTTTGGACAGTACCAAATATGTGTATCTAATACAAAATTTAATTCTTCCATGTTTGATCTACCATTTACAAAGACACCAAATACAGAAGTTTTTGGATTACAATAACGCGTAATATAAGTGTCTGCATCTGGATAGAAACTTGGATTAATCACGTTTATTTGATTGTAAAGATCAATGGGTAAAGAATAAATTGCTGTGTCAGAAAGCAATATTGCTCTGGGATGGTCTTGAAGCATTTTAGAAATATTTTTTACTTGATTTTGCTATGAAAAATAATTAATAATTAGTAAATTACACAAAGCTGTATATATAAAATCGTATTTACATCTCTTGACTTCAAATAATGACTAGCATCAATTATCATCACTTTAAATTTCTGTTCATATATTTTAGTCTTATTTTTGGATACTTTCTTATGACTTGCAATATAAAATTTAATAGGTGATGAGCAAGTCATTTTATATATTTCTGCTTCATCACTATCATTATCAATATCATATTCTTCATCTTCTTCATCGCTAGAAAATAGACCATATTCTTCAGTTTGTTTGGAATTAAATGAAGCGCTTCCCTTTATTCTCTTATTAAATATATTCTTTTTTGTTCTATTTTCTTTCTTTCTTTTCTTTAAAGAAATAGATGTTTCCTTAAATAATCCTCCTACTACATTATCCAATATACAAATTTCATCTTCCTCTAAATCGAAAAAATTTTGAACAGTTTCCTTCCAAGTCTCGCATAAAATGGCTGGACACATTAAAAGTACAGGCCATTCATCTTTGTAGACATTTGCCAAAGCTAAGGCCTGTTCTATAAGTCCAATGCCATTTTCATTTCCCAATAAAATTCTACCCTTTTTTTCAATCCCCAGTCGAACTGCTTCTTGTTGAAACGGCTTTAGAAGTTTTCGCATAGGAGATTCAACAAATTCGGTCCATTTCAACTCGACTTCGCTCATAAAATCTGGATTATTAACTAAAATATCATTACGCATCAAAATAGTATCTATCAATGTAGTTGGTATAGGATCAATATCAACTTGGATATTAGGAATATCCGTTGGTAAAGCTGCTATTGTATTGTTATAAACTCGAAGAGAGGCTGGAATTGTCCACATTGATAATTTTTCGTTCCAAGCAATATGTTCAATTTTAGCAATGACAGGATCAATAGTCAAGTTTTTTTGTGCCTTCATGCCAATCAATGTTTTTGAAAGAAGAAGAAATACAATTTTAACAGTCGTTTTGGTAAGTACTGTTTCTTTTGCCTTTTGCTGCATATACGAAAGCGTAACTGGACGTCTTGAGTTACCTCTCACATTCCCAGCTGCTGCATACGCTTCTGTTGGATGACGAATAAATGGTAATGCTGAATCATCCCATTTAAAGAAACGACAGGAACCTGATGCACACTTGTTAAATAACATTAGGTTTTCAAATTTTTAGAATATTTGTTTACAAAGGTATATTTACTGTCCAATACCAACGTCCTCTATTTGGTCCTGATGTCTTTACTTCATGAGATATTGCAGTTATTCCACAGAAACAATTAGACATTGTAAAAAAAAAAAAAAAAAAAAAAATAGGCGTATAAAAAGGGGAAGAGAAAGAAAAAATCTTGTCAATTTTTAATTTCTTATGTCAGCAATCCATTTTTTCTTTTTTTTTTTCAAATAATTTTTAAAGGAGTCTTTGTGCCCTTTTTTTTTTTTTTTTTTTTCTGTTTAGAGAATGAGAAATAGTTCATATCACTAATTTAGGCTGAATTTATAAACACTGAATATTCCCGTTTCCTATTGAAAGTCTTATATTCAAACCTGGTATAAGCCTGCCTGCCAACATGAAATAACAAAAAAGGCTTGGAATGAATAAATGCGAGTCATTTTTGTAAATGCCTTATTAGGAAATATGATCCTTTTTTTTAAATTTTTAAATCCAAAGAAAAAAAAAAAAAAGAAAAGAAAAGAAAAGCAAGTATAACATATACTAATTAATTTCAATTTTACTTTAAACATGCATGATGCACAATTAAAAAATTTAGGTAAATAAAAAAAAAAAAAAGATAATCTACCGAAATGAGTACGAATCATAATTGTTTGATTGTACATTTATCTTTTATTAGTGGAAGAAGATGATCACTGTTATTTCATTACCAATTTGGCATCTTCTGTAAATCGTGCTATGTTATGGAAGATTTTTGGGCAGTTTGGAACTATAAAGCTAATAGAAGTATCTGGTACAGATACAATATCATCAGCTATTATTGTCTATAATTTACAACCATCTGATCAACTATGCACTCAACCTATTTACATAAAAGAGATGCTCGTTTCGGTACAAGAAGTTCCAATTTCTGATTATATTAAGAAGATTAGCTGTCCTGTTCCTGTGAACAAGCTTTCTTTCGGAGGCTTAGATTCGCCTCGTGTGTTTATTGAAGAATGGTTTACAGATGAATATGTTACATTTGATCTTAATGTAGCCGAGAAATACATGGAGATATTTTTCGCTCATATTGATGGCTATTATCGTCTCAGAGTACCTTATGATCATACACTTAAAAATACTGTTGTTTTACAGAGACATAATAATATTTCATCACTTACTATTAGTAGCAAATACCCAGCTTATTTTTGGAAATCCAGAGTTCCAATGCAAAAGATTACAGATACATATGATTTAAAAAATTGGGAAAGAGTGTTAGAGATTCCACGAGATGATCTTTCGCGTGAAATGATACGAAATGAAAAGGCATCCAATATTAATATTGATAAAGAACCTATTTCACCCTCTGGACAATTTCCAGATTATCTTATAAAATTGAATATGTGGACTGTTTATCGTCTTGAGTTTCATATCCCTTATAGATCGTTAAAGAATGTAGGAAATATGGGCCTTAACTTACACAATTTAACACATGAATCATTAGAACGAAAGCTTGCGTTAGCAATGAATAAATCTGTTTCATCCAGAGAAGAAAGCACTGAGCAAATTATTGTTCAGCCTCCTATAAGATCAAGCGATATTAAAGCACATTTAGCAAATATGCCTTTTGAGGTGCAATACATGATGGAACATGCATTTAATCTTAAAATTTTACGAGAATATAATGTTGATTCTGATTTCTTCGAAACAATGCAATTATTGCCTCCTCAAGTAAGTTGTACATTTTTAACTATCTTGTCTGGACCACAAAAGCGTGTTTATAATCCCGACACAGTAATCAAAGAGATCTTCAAGCTTTGTAAAGAACAGATTGGAGTTCAGCAATCTATACCGAAAAACCATACAATGATAAGAAGGGTATTGATTACACCAACATCTATCTATCCTCTACAACCAGTTATCGAACCCATGAACAATTTGCAATATCACTTTCAAGAGTATGCAGATCGGTTCTTATACGTTCAGTTTACTGATGAGCATTTGGAGCCCATTGGTCCTATTGAAGATGAGAATCAAGCGCCACCCAATAATAAAATTTACAGTCGCATTTTTTCTATATTAAGACGTGGATTGAGGATTGCAGGTCGAACTTATGAATTTTTAGGATCATCTATCGATAATTTACGGGAACATGGCTGTTGGTTCTTTTCTCCTACACATAAAATGAACCGTACAAAGATCTTGCATTGGATGGGCGATTTTCAAGAAATAAAGACAGTTTCTACTTTTGTCAATAGTGTGGGACAGGTAAAAAAAAAAAAAAAAAAAAAAAAAAGAAAAAGAGGGAGGAGATATTACATGATATGATCTAATATTTTATGATATTATTTTACTAGGAGTTTACGCCTAGATTATTGACTATAGAAATAAAGCCTAATGAAATAGAAGAGATTGATGATTATTATTACAATGACTGTAATTTTACATTGGACTGTGGTAAAATGTCACCTCAAATAGCTCGAGATCTTGCAAATCAGCTTGATATGGATTATACGCCCAGTGTTGTTCGATTTAACCTCTGCGGATCAAGAGGAATTTTAATGCTATCAAATTTTTTAACAAAACGAAAGATCCAACTTCGTTCAAGCCAAATCAGATTTGAAAGCAGAAACTTACAGTTAGAAATCATTAAGGTTTCCAAACCTAATCCAGTTTATTTAGATAAACGATCTATCACTCTATTATCATCTTTAGGGGTTAAAGACTACATATTTCAAGATATTTTAGAAGATAATTTAACAAGTTGGGGGAAAGATGCGCATAAAAAGACATCAATCTATCTTGAATTACTTGTTAAACATTACAAGAATAATTGTATGGACGATTTCCAACGTATTTTAAATTGTGATTTTCTTGATCAACGTGATCCTTTTATTTTCAATCTTGTTGCAGCTTTCCAAAACAGTTTAGTAAGAGGAATAAAAGAAGATTGTAAATTGTATGTCAAGAATGGTATCAGAGTATTTGCTATTATGGATGAAACAGGATCTTTAAAACCAGGAGAAATATTCCTTCAAGTTACTTATTCAGCTGGTTTATCTTCAGACAAAATTTTAGTGGAAGGCCCCTGCGTTGTTTACAGAGATTCTTCTTGTTTTCCAGAAGATGTGAAAGTAGTTAATGCCATTAAACATCCTCGTTTAAGACATTATACTAATGTGTTAGTGTACTGTTCACATGATATGCGGGATCTTCCAAGCTCTTGTTCCAATGATGATAATGATGAAGACAATTTTACGTAAGTAATTATTATTATTATTCTTATTTTGCCCAAGACAAGACTTATTGTATATACACATATTTATAGTATCATTTGGGACCATCGTTTAATACCAACTAATACAAGTACTGGTATTCGAAGTTATAAAACAACAGTAACGTCTAACAGTTTGGAAAATATCACATTTAAAGAGGCTGCAAAGTTTTTTACCACCTACATTTCTAGAGATATATTACATTCATTAAATGATGCCTATATTGCACTTGCTGATAGACATAAAGAAGGTATCTTTAATGGTGGCTGTGTTTATCTTTCACAACATATGAGTCGTGCGTTAGGTAAATTCAATAAAATAATAATACAGAAAGCATGATCTGATTGTAATTATTTAGATTTTGCAAAAACTGGTGTATATGCAACATTGAATCATGGACTCTCTCGTTATCCATACCCCGACTTTATGAATCGAAATTCACTTCAAACATATTATTCTAACAAGTCATTGGGAAGCCTTTTTAGAACTGCAAATCAACTCAAATACAGCGCCTACATTACTAATCATTGTACTTATGATCCAAGACTTTATGTAGAGGATATGTACAAATATGTAGTTGAAGCAAGAAAAATGAAAGCAAAATATGATCATAGTCTTCGTATTTTGCTTGGACAATATTCTGTTCAAACAGAAATCGAATTCATTTCGGGTCATATCATATCTTGGCCGAAATATCTTAACCCACAACGCCGACCCATCTATTGTGAGCATATTAGAGCTGCTTATGGTCGTCTAAAATATTTTTGGAAACAACAATTTGATTCATTTTTGATTTATAAAAATATAGATGGAAGTCCAAAAGAGGAATCGGAGATCCTTGAACAGATTGAGGCAAGGGTAGCAGCATGGTATTATGTGACTTATCATCCATCTGAACATAAAAGTGATGTTATTTATAATTCGACTCTTCTACGCTATATGAGTTTTCCCTGGGTAGTTGATGATTATTTATGTTACGTTGCAAGCAAAAATTCTGATAGACCCATTCTACCAGAGTATTTGCAGCCTATACCGCCAGAGAAGATTTCCAATTATCATAAGTTGAATATGGGATTAAACATAGATATTATGGTTAGTAGTGAATCAGAAGATGATGAAGATGAGAATTCAGAGAGTGAAGATGCAGATGAAGCTGCATTTATGATAGAAAATGCAACTGAAAATCCACAATTATCAAATAATGGTGAACAAACTGACGATGATGATGATGATGATAATGCTGATGATGAAATGCCCATTTTAGCTGTCAAGATTACAGATTTATTAAAACTACAATGATAATAATAAAAAAGAAAAAAAAAAATAAAAAAAAATAAATAAATATCAATATAAAATTTATTTATTTAAGCAAATAATACATATTAGAGTTCTCTTTTTTTTTTTTTTTTTTTTTTTGTCTAGATATATTTCAACATGAGTGTGGATTCTGATGTACAAGAAACCTATTATCATTCTAATAAGAGTCTGAATGGTTGGATTATACAAGGCATGTATCCAGATGTACCAAGCCTGTCACCACTTATTGGAAAGAGATTCACTAGTGAAACTCAACAGTCAACACCAGTTACAGAGACAACCTCAATACCAACAAAGCGAAAGTCATCACATTTATATCCATTTTCAAGAGAAAATCAACCAGTATTAAATTTACAAACAGAAAAGCGACTGACATCTAAGAATTTAAGTTCTACTTTGACTACAGAAGTTAATCTAGAATCATCTAATTACACCAAGATTAGAAGAACATTGTCACCGACGATGGAAATCAATAACACAGTTATAAATAAACCAGAAAATAGCAATTTATATGATCAACTATCTAATGAACAAAAGCGTATACATGATTGCATAGTTAATGACAAAGAAAACGTATTTTTCACTGGTTCAGCAGGTAAATTTGAATTAATTATCAATCTTCTTATTGATCTAAAAATTTTATTTAGGCACAGGAAAATCGGTTTTATTAAAAGGTATAACAATTTTCTTTGGAAAAAAAAAAATTAACTAGATAATTCAGCAATTATAAGTACTTTAAAAAGTATATATCCTGAAGAAGAGATTGCTATTACTGCATCTACTGGTATTGCAGCTCTTAATATTGGAGGGATTACAATCCATAGGTAAAAAAAAAAAAAAAAAAAAAAAAAAAAAAAAAAAAAAAAAAAAAAAACTACTTGTCATCTTGTACAGAAATAATCTCAAAATTTATAAAGTTTTGCGCATGTAAAACTAGGTGATGAGCATGTTGACACATATATAAAAAATATTAAAAAATCTGAATTGAAAAAGCGTATATGGAAACGAGTTAAAATATTAATAATTGATGAAATATCAATGATTGATGGAGCTCTTTTGGATAAATTAGAGGAAATTGCTAGACGTATTCGTGGATCAAATCAACCTTTTGGTGGCATACAAGTATAATAACAAATATAGTCATATCTAAAGGAAAATTTTTTATATTTATATACATATTTTTTTATAGCTTATATTTTCGGGGGATTTTTTTCAATTGCCTCCTGTTAATCGACATCAAATAACAGTACTTGCTTTTGAAGCAAAGTGTTGGAAAAGGATCATAAATAAAAATATGGTTTTAACGACTTGTTTTAGACAGAAGGATCAAAGTAAGCAAAGCTGATTTATACATACTTTACAAGTGAAAACTAAATACGTACATATAAATATATACACATATATTGTTAGAATTTATACGTATACTTAATGAGTTAAGAATAGGAAAAATATCTCAGGAAACAGAAAGAATATTTCATTCTTTAAGCAGACCTCCTAAAGTTAATATTGATATTATTCCGACGGAATTGTACAGTTCATAGAAAATCGAGAAAACAAGTTAAACTGACTTTAATTCTTATCTCTTTATAGATATCCAATTAGAGCAAAAGTGGATGCGGCAAATAACGGGAGACTAAAATTATTGGACGGAGAATCTTACATGTTCCTATCAACAGATCAAGGAAACAAAACAGTGCTAAATCGTTGTGTTGCACCTGAAGAGTTGATATTAAAAATAGGTGCACAAGTTATGTTGATTAAAAATCTTACATCCACACTTGTTAATGGCTCCATTGGTATTGTTATCGGATTTACAACTGCAAAGGGATCTAAAAGGTATCCTGTTGTTAAGTTTACCAATGGAACAGAAAAAGTGATTTATGAAGAAACTTGGGATTATCATTTACCAGGTAAAGATAGACAATTGTGTATAAAAAAAAAAAAAAAAAAAAAAAAAAAAAAAAATTCTTAGTTTAAATTGATTTAAATAATAGGACTGCCATTAATAAGCAGAAAACAAATACCATTGGTATTGGCTTGGGCTATTTCGATTCATAAAGCACAAGGCCAAACAATAGAGTATGTAAAAGTAGATCTTGAAAAGGCTTTTGAAGAAGGTCAAGTGTATGTGGCTCTTTCTCGAGCTACATGTTTAGATAATTTGCAGATCTTGAATTTTAAAAAAAGTCTGGTTAAAGTAAATGAAAAGGTTATTCAGTTTTACAATAAAATTTCAAATAACGCTTAAAATAATGAGAAACTGGCACAAATAATATTCAAGAGAAGGATATTTAGGGGCTTCTTTACTTGAGAGCCCGAAATATATATCCGTCATAGATATTTATAAATAGGCCTATAATTGTCAACGTTTTAGTTTTTATTTATTTCTCTTTATTTTCCTCTTTTGTTCATATAAATGTCTATTAAAGAAAAAGATCTAAAAGAACAAATTTCTATACAAGAAAATGATAAATTGCAAGAATTCGAAGTAGATGAAAACGGTGAAAGACGTATAGAACCTACAGAAGAAGATTACAAAAATCTCAGAGAAGTTGCTGATAATATCCCTAAGGCAGCTTATCTCGTTATTCTTGTAGAGTTTTGTGAAAGGTTTACCTACTATGGTTTGACAGGGCCATTTCAAAATTATATTCAAAACCCTAACCCGCCTAGTTGTAAATAATAATAATAATATTAAGCATTGTTTTTCCCACGATTATTTATTAAAACTCATACCATTTATATTATGTAATCATAGACCCTGCTGAATTTCCTGGTGCAATGGGTAAAGGTCAACAAACAGCTACTGCCTTAACTACATTTCTTCAATTCTGGTGTTATGTGACTCCTATTATTGGTGCTATCATTGCTGATCAATACTGGGGCAAATATAAAACAATTCTTATCTTTGCCTGTATTTATTTTGTTGGTTTAGTTATTTTAACTTTAACTTCTATTCCTGCTGCAATTGCTTCTGGTGCTACTTTCCCAGGTTTTATTGTTGCGATCATCATTATTGGTTTTGCAACGGGTGGTATTAAATCGAATGTATCTCCACTTGTTGCTGAACAATATAGGAATTTAAAACCATTTATAAAGACAATCAAGCGAAAGTCATCCTCTAAAGATACTTATGATGAAGAAATACGTGTCATCGTATCACCTCAAGCTACCTATCAAAAGCTTTTTAATATGTTCTATTGGGGTATTAATGTTGGTTCTCTAGCTTCAATTACTACTGTTGTCCTTGAAAAGAATTGTGGTTTTTGGCCAGCCTTCCTTTTACCAACACTTGTTTTTATACCAGGCATTTTAGTTGTATGGGCTGGTAAAAAACATTACGTTCGTAATCCTCCTCGTGGTTCCATCTTTATTGAAGCAATTAAAGTCATCAGCTTTTCATTTAAATATGGACTCGAAGGCTGTAAGCCATCAGTTTTATGTACTACGCACCCAGAAGTCGCTGAAAGAATAACTTGGGATGATATCTTTATTGATGAACTTCGTCGTACTTTCAGGGCTTGTATTGTATTTTGTTGGTATCCTATTTACTGGCTTTGTTACTCTCAAATGACAAATAATATGGTCTCTATGACTGCTACTATGCAAACTGGCAATGTTCCTAACGATATTATGCAAAACATTAATCCTTTGACGCTTGTTATTGTTATCCCTATTATGGATCGTGTCATCTATCCTGGACTTCGACGTATTGGTATCAATTTTCGACCTATGGCACGTATTACATGTGGCTTTGTTTTTGCTGCTCTTGCTATGGCTTATGCTGCTGGTATACAATCCTATATTTATAGTAAAGGTCCATATTATGATCATCCTAATGGACATGGTAAAAATGATGTCTCTGCTGCCTTAATTATTCCTGCTTACATCTTGGTTGGTATTTCAGAAATCTTTGCCTCCATTACTGGTCTTGAATATGCTTACAGAAAGGCACCCGAGAAGATGAAATCATTAGTTATGGCCACCTTTTTATTAACGAATTGTTTTGGTTCTATTCTTGGTTTTGCTCTTGTTACAGTTGCTGTAGATCCAAAGCTTAAATGGATGTATGCCGGTATTTCAATTGCCATGGGTATTTGTGCTCCTCTTTTCTATTTCTGTCATGGAAAGAACGATAAGCTTGATGTAATAGAAGATAATATTGGTATTAGAAATAACTCTGATCAAGAAGAAGTTAAAACTGAAATGAGTTCTAACTATGAATTAGAACTTAAATCTACTGTCTAAAAAAGAAAGAAAGAAAGAAAAAAAAGAATGTATATACAAACGTAATATAAATTTATTTTCATGTGTCATTTTATACCAATTATCATTTTTACTTCTACTAGAGAAGATAGATTTTTTTCATACACATTACATAATAAATCATAATATTATAACTAGAAAATATTAGATTAAATAAGTCAAAAAAAAAAAAAAAAAAAGAGTTGATGTACATAATATATTCAAATATATTAAACAATACTCATATATACAAAATGTATTACTGATAATTTAAAGTTAGAAAATAACCAAAAAAAGATATTTGTCGTAAAACAAAATAGCTTCTTTTTTTGAATAAAATCGAAAAAAAAAAAAAAGTTTAATGTGACCCGTAAACACATGCAAATTATTGTACAGTCCGGCTGATAAAAAAAAGAAAAGAGAAAAAATATTAATTGTAGAAATATATCTGTCGTTTTTATTTTTGTTGATTGCTGTTCATAGAAAAAGGATTGCTAAAATGAAAACTAAACTAAACCTTCGGAAAAACACAAATGAACTTCATTAAATGTTACTCTTGCCCTGATAGGATTTTTTTAATACTTGTTGGCTTTATAAACTCTTATATTCTTTTTCCTTTTCATTTGAGATTTACAAAATTTATAAAATACATAAGATTGCTAGTATAGCTACATATAAGCTCCTAATTGTCGAACTTATCGGCTTGTAATCATCTTTGATAAAACAGAATTTTGTATTTCTGTCTATTTGGAGTTGGTTGCCTTTGCAGACAAGCCAACTGGTCTGCAAGAAAATGCTCAACTGTTTCTGGAGAGGCGAGCATGTAGTGCCCTTTTTTTTTTCCATTTTCTAATGATATTAGTATTGGTTTCAATTTCTCAATCTTGCTGAACATAATTTTCTTTTATCAGATTTTGATTGATCTAGTGCATCAAAGGCAATTATTACATTGTAATGACGATAGAGTAAGCGATTTTGAGTTGAATTATGTGATTGTTGAACGTCCTAAAAGTAGAAGGTTTACTGTGACAATCGAGGCAATTGAATCTACCACTTATTCTTTTAACTACACTCATTTATTTTTTAAAAAAAAAGGATAAACATATTATCTTTTTAAACCTGAAATGGCTCATTTTCTACTACTTTTGTTTACAGTCACTTGTAACGTATTTACATGAATATCATAGTTATGGTTATACAATTTTGATGATGTAGGAAATTAGGTTTACCAAAAAAGAAAAATCATGTTTTCATTTTCTCTGAATAAATGAATGTGAGAGAATGAGAGGAAATGTGACAAGCGAGAGAGTGAAAGAGTGAGAGGAAATGCGATTGATGTCTATCACGACAATATCTCTTCCTATAAACGACGATCAACAAAAGTAAAAACGACAGATATTTTTTCAAATTCCGACAATTACTATTCATTTTTTTTTAAGACTGTATTTAGTAATTTTAAACAAATCTTATCACAAGCATGAAAAAAAAGTTTGATTTCAGTTTAAAACACAGCTTCTTTTTTTTTCTTTTTAATTGTTTAAAAAGGAAAAAATAGTTTAGTGGTCTTTTCAATAGAAAAAAAAGATTGTTATAATTATTATAATTGGTTATCAATAAATATTAAAGTATGAAGTTTAATCGAATCAATGATACTTTACTTAATCTCTTGATTTGTGTACCTTTTCGTTATTTAATTACATGTTAAATAAAATAAAAAAAAAATCTTTAAATGATCGTGCAATAAAATTAAGTTTATCTTCTACGTAAATCTACTAGTATAGAGCGTACAACAATATATAAAGTTCCCAGGATTAATATTAGTACGTACACAATTATTATGTGTACGTGTTTATGTGTTTAATAAGATAGAATTTCTAATTTTTTTTTTAAAATAGAAAGAAAAGAAAGTAAAGGTTGGACAATAGAAAACATTTATTTATTCTTTAAAACTCCGTATTTCGATTTTTTTATTGATTTAATGAGCATATATATAGAGTCTACTTTTTTATTATATTTCTTTTTCATTAGTTCACTTTTTATTATTATTATTATTATTATTATTTTAAAATAATATGAGCGAAAAAGAAAAGCAAGATGTTGTAGTCGAAAAATATGAAAATGGGTTTGAAACCTCTGACAATGGAGAATTATATATTGAACCTACTGAAGAGGATTACAAAAACCTTAGAGAAGTAGCAGATCGTATTCCTAAAGCTGCCTATTTGGTTATTCTTATTGAATTCTGTGAAAGATTTACTTACTATGGTTTAACGGGTCCATTTCAAAATTATATTGAAAACCCTGATCCTGGAAGTTGTAAGTTCTTACAAACTCTTTTATCTTTTTTTTTTTTAATTTTTTATTTTTTTCATTATTATTTTATAAACTAATCTTCTTTTTTATATTTATATAGATCCCGCTGATTTACCAGGTGCAATGGGTAAAGGTCAACAAACAGCTACTGCTTTAAATACTTTCTTTCAATTCTGGTGTTATGTGACTCCTATTATTGGTGCTATCATTGCTGATCAATACTGGGGCAAATATAAAACAATTCTTGTCTTTGCCTGTATTTATTTTGTTGGTCTAGTTATTTTAACTTTAACTTCTATTCCTGCTGCAATTGCTTCTGGTGCTACTTTCCCAGGTTTTATTGTTGCAATCATCATTATCGGTCTTGCTGCTGGTGGTATTAAATCGAATGTGTCCCCACTTGTTGCTGAACAATATGGTGCAACTAAACCATACATTAAAACAATTAAATCGAAAGCTTCTTCAAAATATGCTTCTGATGAGGGTGATCTTCCTGCTAATGGTGATATCTCTTCTGCTGGTGTCACTCGTGTCATCGTATCACCTCAAGCTACCTATCAAAAGCTTTTTAACATGTTCTATTGGGGTATTAACGTTGGTTCACTTGCTGCTATTTCTACTGTCGTTATCGAAAAGAATTGTGGTTTCTGGCCTGCCTTCCTTTTGCCTACATTAGTATTCATTCCTTGTATCTTGATTGTGTTAGCTGGTAAAAATATTTATGTCAAGAATCCTCCTCGTGGATCAATTTTCATTGAAGTATTTAAGATTATCAAAATTTCCTTTAAACAAGGTTTAGAAGGTTGTAAACCTTCTAACTTGGCTGTTTCAAATCCAGAACTTGCTGCTAAAGCTACCTGGGATGATGTCTTTATTGATGAACTTCGTCGTACTTTAAAGGCTTGTATTGTATTTTGTTGGTATCCTATTTACTGGCTTTGTTACTCTCAAATGACAAGTAATATGGTTTCTATGACTGCTACTATGCAAACTGGCAATGTTCCTAACGATATTATGCAAAATATTAATCCTTTGACGCTTGTTCTCTTTATTCCCATTATGGATAGCGTTATCTATCCTGGTATTCGTAAAATGGGTTTCCACTTTGGTCCTATTGCTCGTATCACAAGTGGTTTTGTTTTCGCTGCCTTCGCTATGGCTTATGCTGCTGGTGTTCAAACTATTATTTATAACTCTGGTCCTTATTATGATAACCCCAGTGGTAGCAATAAGAATGATGTCTCTGCTGCCTTAATTATTCCTGCTTACATCTTGATCGGTATTTCAGAAATCTTTGCCTCCATTACTGGTCTTGAATATGCTTACAGAAAGGCACCTGAGAAGATGAAATCATTAGTTATGGCTATCTTTTTATTAACAAATTGTTTCGGTTCTATTCTTGGTTTCGCCCTTGTTTCTGTCGCATATAACCCTAAGCTTAAATGGATGTATGCCGGTATTTCAATTGCCATGGGTATTTGTGCTCCTCTTTTCTATTTCTGTCACAGAAAGAATGACGTTACAGATGTCCAAGAAGATGCTATTGCTCGTGAAAAGAATGCTACTGCTGAAATTGATGATATTGATTATGATGCTGACCATAAATCAGCTGTATAAATTAGTTTAACTTTGTATTTTATTTTATTTTATTTTTTTTTAATTGTATAATATGTATACATTTAATTATATTATCCTTCTCCCTCTTTTTTTTTTTTTCACCATCGTTGGCATATCTCCTAAATCATATTTATATATAGAAGATATATACATATTTATATATCTAATTTTATAGTAGCTATTATTTTATTAATCTAATAAACAGTTTTTATATCCCATTTAATCAATGAAAAATAAGCTTCATGTACTTGTATACTGATTTAATTTGTTATAAAAAAAGATATTAAAAACATGCTGTATATATAAATTTAATCTTCGTGTAATAGCAAATCATATCTGTCCCTTTTTTTTTTTTTTTTTTTATGCCTCATGTCATTAAAAGTATTTTCGCCTATAAAAATAGGGCGTAACCAGCTTCAGCATTGTATTGAGTTTTCTCCTTTAGCTTGATTTAGAGCCACTTTAGAATCCGTTCTTACACAACTTTTAGTAGATTATTATTCACAGCGAACTAGCCCTGGAGGTTTACTTGTTTCTGAAGCAACTTTTATTAGTAGACTAGTAGATAGATATCACCATATACCCGGTTATATACTAAAGAACAAATAAAGGAATAAGAAAAAATAACGTCCGTTGTTCATAAAAAGGGCGTCTTTCTATTTTTACAATTGTAGCACCTTGGCCGAGCTGATTCATCTAGCTTAACTCCTAATTATGAACCTATTGTTTCCTCTTCCTAAGAGACTCCAATCCCAGGTAGAAAAAGTCAATGATTGAAGGGAATATGAAACGACTCGTGCACTTGAGAGGCATGAAGTTAAAGAATGAGTGAGGATTTACCGATAGGCTGTTCTCAATGCTATTGAGGCCGAATTTAATGGTGTTGAGATTCATAATGCTAATGGGTACCTTCTAGATTAATTTGTTAGCTCGGTTGTCAATAAAAGAACAGACAAATATAGTGGTAGTATCGAAAATAGAGCAAGATTATCTTTAGAAACTTTAGATGCTATTGTAGATGCTATTGGCACTGATTGTACTGCTATCCGCTTTTCCCCTAATGGCAGACTCCAAGGAATGAAAGACGATACACTACTTGAAACATGAAGTTACTTAACTTGTCAAATTTAAAAGATTCATCCAAGCTTGGCATATCTTCATTTTATTGAAGCACTGTCTGATTTTACTGTAGAAAAAGTAAATACGATAGATACATTAGAAACATATCGAAAAATTCGGAAGGGACCCTTTATTTCAGCAAGTGAGTTTTCAAACGCTATTGGCCACGCTGTTGCGCTAGCAGAAAATACGAATGATTTGATCGCATTTATTGCTAATTTTGATCTCTCCGAAAGAATTAAACTTAAACATAAACAAAACACATACAACATCAAGACATTTTATACACACAATGATGCTGACTATACAGATTATCTCTTTTATACTGGAAGGAATAGTCATTTTTAATATTTATAAGAATTTTTTTTTTTTTTTTTTTTTGGAAAAGTAGTAGATTGCAGACACTAATTATATAACATATTATTTAGCAGAGACTATTTTTATAAAATATATTTTCCAGATTTAATAAGATATAGAAGGAAAACTGAAATATATTTGCATATCTCTATATGTGTAAAATAGTATAGTAACATATTCTTCTTAAAAAGATATAGTCATACATATTGTATCCAATTTTCTACTTTTTTATGTTGACTCATTTTCTTTTCTTTTCGATATATATTATATACAAAGCAATAGAGTAGTATATACCTTACTTGGCTCTTTTTCTCTCATTTTTTTATTATTATTAAAAAAGGGATCATTCTATTTTATCTCATGATGTTGTTTTACCCATATAAATGATAGAATTACGTTTTCTTATAGAGTCATAAGTAATATAGTATAGCCTTTTAGTGAGCAGCATATACTATATAGCTATACCGTTCTTTCTTTTATATATATAATAAGTTTTGTTATTGCAAATAAAAAAAAAGGTGACTTTTAATAACCAACTAACAGCATGTATTCTAATGACTCTGTTGTATAATTGAAGCATTTTGACCGCAAAAAGGTAAAAAACAAAAGACAAATCCGTGAAAAATCCTGTATAGTTTATTGAAGATTATATAATATAAAATTATACCAAAGGAAAATAGTATGGAAAAATAAGGAAGATTTTCTATATATTTTTACAAGGGGAGTAATATTAATAGAAATAGGATCTTGGCAAGCAAAGACTAGTAATGTAATAAAGAATCACGTAAAATTGTTATCTCCGAATTGTTCTACATTTATACATTTATTCGTTGCGCTATTATTATTACTCAAAATAGAATAAAGTGTTATTTTTGGAGTAAGCAATAACTTATCAATATTAATTCATAGTGAGTATTTCAGCTATAGTAACAGTACTAATTACTCGTATATTACTAGCATCATAATTATATGAGATATTATTATATAACAGTATTCATCATCATTGAAGTATATATAATATGTGTGTTTATAAATGGTTATTTAATTGAATATAACAGTCATTTTATCTTATTAAATTCTTCTTATTATCATAATGTACGAACACTTTAACAATGACTAATACTAAAACTGAGTGTAGAATAAATAGTATGCTACGAAGTGTAATATGCTGGCCTTATTTCAATAACCTCTTTATTATATAAAAAAATGATGGTTTATTTCTATTAACTTGGTTGTAAAAAACAACTACAATAATAACAATCTGGTCCAATCAGTTCTACAGTTATTTTATTTATTATATGCTGATGGTATAGTTTTGATATCTGAAACCTCCTTCACCTGGCAAGCTTCACTAAATCTTTGTAAGGATCAGAGCTATAGATTAGAATACAGATAGAATCCACAAAAATGTATTATCGTTGTTCCTAAGCCATTAGCATAATCCTACATACTCTACAACACTCCTATACCCCCCAAAAAAAAACACTTTACTTTTCCTTGAGTACACCTATTCAACTTGATGGTTTCCTAAGCACCTGCTCTTCGGTTCAAAACAATGTTAATAAAGCTTCATCCACTATGAATCAGATGGCTTCTATTGATATCAACCAATCTAGCTTTAATAAATTAGTTTACTCTCTGCTTTATCTACAAATAGTTTGTTAATAGCTCGAATACGATTTGGCAATAAACTGTTCCAACTCAAAAACCATCAAGACCCAAAAAAAAATAATAATATCAAACACTTGTCTCCTCTGCAAATTGAATGGTCATTCGACCTCTTTCATAAAAATAGTACTACTACATCCCACTAAGCTCCCTTGTGTGCATAAAGATATAAATATACTTCAAATTCAATACATCTTCTGCTCTTTATACTTTCCAGTAGATACTTTGTTTCCCGCATCATCTTCAATTCTCTACCAATCATTCACAATGGTACTGCTTGTCCAAAGCTCCTCTTTGGAAAAGATATATTCCTTTGATTGATAATTTTGATCAGCACCTCGTCAAGTCAACTTGATTTTTCCTTCCTTCTAAGCAGTTTGAACGAAATACGATCAGATCGTTTCCACCACCCCCAAATACCTTTCAACTTGTCATAATACCTTAACAATTCATCTTGTACTATATTAACTAGCGATGAGCTGTCGTATCTGTTGACGTTTTCTTGCATGATTACCGCATAGTCGTCTATCATCTTGTTTTTTTGTTTTTTCATCCTAATCCATTATTCAATAAGTCGTCTTATTCTATTCATTGCTCCATATACACTGCCAATTGCAAATACCTTGAACAATTAATGATCCCTTTCCTCTCTCCAACACTGGTTCTTTCTTTGATTGGCTGATTATCCGAACCCATTATCTCCCCTCGAAACAATTCCTCTAACTCTAGCATTTACTCTTCCACCTCTGTCTTAAAAGGGGTTTAAGTCTCTATTAGCTTTTTTTTTTTTTTTTTTTTTTTGAACTACTGATAAGGCAAATTAGTTTTTATAGCTACGTGCCCATTGGTTGTATAAAAAAAAAATTAATAATAAAATATGATTTTAATTAAATATATAGCCATATTTTCTTTTTCTTTTTTGTAATTTTTATTTTAATTCTTTATAAAAATAAATAAATAATGTTAAAGCCAAAAGTTATATCCCAGGTTTTGCGACAATCATTAAATAATGGTGTTAAAGCTGCAATGTAATGAATCATACAAGAAAGAAAAAAAAAAAAGTATCCATTTAACCTAGATCATTCACGTCACTTATTAGGATAATGACTAACGAAGGATCATTAATATCATTTGCAGCAAATAATGACAGAGATGTTGCAATATATTCTGCTACTTCTGCTATCTCAACTAATATATGGAATACCTATAAAAAGAGAAATGTAGAGTTATATAATAATCTTCAATTTCAAATACTGCAGTGTGAAGTAAAATATATACATATAAACATATATAAATTTTGTAATTCGCTTGTCAATTGAAAACTTATATGTACAATGTATATATTTATATAGGAGGGAATCGTGTTTGTTACAGGGATAAGTGCTATGATATTATGTCTAGTTGGAGATGTTAATGTAGATCTAGGGATTATAAAGACAAAAGCGGAAGTTTTAAAAAGACATCTCGAAGAACCCTTACAGCAAGTTGCACCTTATGAAGATTACCAAATATAAGATTTAAACGGAAATTGAAAAAAAAACATAAATAAAAATTACCAATCAACACCGAACAAACATTTTTCTATTATTTTTTCGTGTATTTTTTTTTTTTTTTTTTTAAACTTTCTTTTTCTCTATAATAATTTGTAATGGTAAAAATTACTTCATTTTGGGCACTTGGTTTAACATTGGTTGCAGGTCTTGGTAAAGTATCATATCAAACGCGAAATTACATTTCCTAGTTTTCAGTGATTAATTTAGGTTGTATTCAATAGTTTCTGCTCAAACATCCAATGTGGCTACTGACGTTGAAGTTACTGCTCAATTCCCAGATAACCCCTTTGGCTGTAAGTATAAATGGACGAGAGATTATTAATCAGCATCATATAATCATCATGATATAATCGTCATCTAATCATCATCATCATCATCACATTTTAAATAGTGATTGTTAATGGTCAACGTAATAAGGTTATTTTGGACGTTGTCAATAAAGAAAAGACACCCTATACTGTATTTGCTGTTAGTGGACATATAACAAAGGCAGATGATTATTCTAAGATTATTAGAAATGTAAGTACACCATTTAGGAATATTTATTTTTTCTTTCTTTTTGTTTTGACTTTATATAATGTATAGTTGACTGCAACTCGTTATGGTAAAGTTATTGAAGCAGGTTCAACTCTTCAAATTCCTTATAACTTTTATTCGGAATATGTTCCTGGAGAACATGGTTTAACTGTTTTCGTTGATTTATTGAATGAAGTAAGTTATATATGTTGTAAGGATGGAGGAGTAGTTTAGATATTTATAGTACTTATTAAATAGCAAACTGTCAGCCGTATTGTTGGTTTCAACGGCACAATTACTGTGACTGATCCTGAAGGTTCTTGGTTTGATATTCAACTGTAAGTAAAGCAATAAATAGATCATAGATGATGTACATGTGTTAAATTAATTTTGTAAATCAGTATTGTTCTTTATGGTGTTCTTCTTGCAGGTGCTGCCGGTGTTGCATATATTATTCGTGAAGCTTTCTTTGCTGATTCAAAGAAATCTAAAAAGGTAAAAGTTAAACTTACTAAGTTTGAGGATATGTTTATAATTTTTTTTTATCTTACACCCTTCTCTACTTCTTTTAGAGAACAAAGAAGGTTGAAGAAACAATTGAACGACCTACTCATCGTGATGAAAAGGGTGAAATGGTTTTGGATCAATCTTGGATTCCCGAACATAATCTTAACTTGAATAGTCCCAAAAAATCTTCTCCAAAGATGAAGAAGAGAACTACCACTTCTCGCAAGTAAAATAAAATAAATGCGTATCATATGCATATGTATTATATGAGTACATAGTGAGAAAAATAAAAAAAAATAAAAGGTAATTTAATAATAAAACTTATACTCTAAAAAAGCTATGTTGCGTTCCCTTTTTTTTGTTATTATTTACAAAGTTAATTTTTTCTTTTAAAAATAACTTTCTGCATTCATTATAAAGTCCAAATCCAGTTCTTCTTCTGAATCACTTTGACAATCTTTTGCAAAGTTTTCTTTTAGTTTTTTATAAGAAGAAGTGGGTGTTAATTCAACTGAAAGCAGCTCTTGCTGACTTTGGTTATCGTTGGCTGTGCTTTCATTATGATGATCATCAACTAGATTCATGTTATGTGTATCATTTGTAGTTTTAATCTTTTTCAATACTGCACTGTCAGAATCAGATATATCGCATAACCTTTTTTCATTTACATTTACTGTATTCTTAGGCACTTTATATTGATTTATATCATGAACTGACGTATCAGATATATTTTCTTCAGACGATAAAGACGAAATGGAACTTATAGCTAATTGTGATGATGAACTCATCAATTCCTTTTCCTCCGTCGTCTTCTCTTGAGCTGAGGGCTTCGTTAAAGCCAAGTTTTTATTATTATTACTGATTGCTTCAGTTTTATCAGCTATTTGTGACAAAATATCTTCATTCCAAAAATCGTCTTCTTGTTTAATTTCTATGTTCTTCATTTCTTCCCAAGTTGATTCAATTTTATCATTCAATTCTTCCTGTATTTTATTTTCTAACTTTGGTATTTCAACCTCATCTTCTTCTGGATCAACTATACCTTCTGACTATTATTAAAATAGATGCATTAAGTATTAGACTTCCTATATATATATATATATATGTATACAAGGTTACATTTTACCTTGATGCAGAATTGTGCTGGCTGACTTCCAGCATTTTCTACAGATTTATACAAATAGCCATAACGAAATTCACGCTTACGAAATAAAAATAAACGTTTAGCACACCAATACCCCCATGAAGAACCTAATGAAGGTGTCCATGTAATATCTGTTCCATCTGTGGTAACATGATTTGAAGCAACTACCTGATGAGTCCATTATTAGTGATCGTATATTAGATGATATGATAAACTTACAGCTAAAGTATGAATATGAGCTATTTCAATCAATGATTGTGCTATATAATCCAATATAGAAATACGTGTTCGAGAATCCAATGTATTTAGCCTAAAATGATACGCAATTGAATCGATTATAATCAGTCTTATATTCGGATATTCCTTTAAAATATCTGGTAATTGTCGTATCAAAGCAATTAACTCTGCATGATTATGAACTCGAAATAAATGAATACCCTTTAATATATTTTCGATATCGTATTTATTGCTAGCCATACTAACAATCCGTGAAGATTGAAATGACCCTTCAGTATCAATATAAATACATTCACCGTGAACACCGCCTTCACTTTGGGATAACTGTACATTTATAGCAAGTTGCATACTAATGAATGTAAATAAATTGATTTTTTTTTTTTTTTTTTTTTTTTTTTTTTTACCAGAGTTGTGTTTTCCCTGAGCCTGATTCACCACAAATTTCAGTTATTTTAAAAGGCGGTATACCATCTCCTAATAATTTATCAAAGTTTTTTGAAGCTGTTGATATACTATATTTCTTTTCCGCAGTAAGCAATTCAGCAAAGGTTCTCTTCAGCTTGGTTTCTATATAAAATATTATGCACATAGTATATATCAGCATAATTACGATTATTATTATTATATAGACAATTAGGTTTCATGTTGTTTACCTTTATCACTAATCTTTATTAATATTTTCACTTCTTCTCTGTTTAGCTGAAGTTCTAAGTGCGATCAGTAAAAAAAAAATAATAATTAGATCTAAATAGTTATATATATATATATATAAATAGAAATGTACTTCGTGTTAGATTATAAACGCTTTCTCTTTTTATTTCTTCTAAATTGTCGTAACCTGCATCTCTTAATTTTTGCTGTAATGAGGGTAATGGTATTATTTCGTTTAAAGACATGATTACTCGAAAAAAAAAAAAAAAAAGGAATATTGGCATACAAATTTTTATATGCGCTTTAAATGCGGAGTTATATATAGCAGATCATCATAACATTAGAATACAATTTTACTTTTGATATAAATAATGGGAATAGTTCATCATTGAAATAATATTATACAAGTTATAACAATAAGGACAACGTAATGATTCTTAATTGTCATATAAGCAGTAATGAGATACAGTTTAACCGATATTACCTACTGAAATTTTAATAGAGAATAATGACCTCTTATTAATACGAGTGATATTTATTTCATTTACTATATCTCATTCCATATTTTTTTCTTCTTCTATGCTTTGCTCTTTTTATTTTGTTTCTTAAAAAGTAAAACATATACATGCATGAATACTAAAAAAAAAGAAAACGAAGACTGTAACAAAGGCAACCAAGTAACTACGCATTTTCGTTGTTTGCTGTCATAACAACGTATGATCTTTTTTTTTTTTTTTTTTTTTTTTTTGCAAATATCTGTATAACGTTAATGAGTATAATGCTCTAATTGTTTTCATTTCTATCACGGAAGAGAACTCTCTGCTAGGAGGTTCTTGATTTCTGTATATGGGTGATTTTAGCTCTTAGTGATCAGTTTTGTTTTTACATTATAATTATTTATAGTTATTATTTATTGAGATTTACTTTTTTTTTCTTTATGAGCCTCAATTAATTATAGATCTCGATTTACAAAAAAAAAAAAAAAAAAAAAAAAAAAAAAAAAAAAAAAATAGCTTATAACGATCATACCAAACCAAAGTATAGAAAAAAGTTACTGAACTTATCTTCTATAGAAAAGCTGTCATAATCTTTCATTCTATTTTTTTTTTTTTTTTAATTCCTATGAATAAATTTAGACATTGATTATTATTATTATTATTATTATTATTATTATCTTCTTCTTAGACTCTGTAAAGATGATTTATCAATGTGATTCCCTTTTAAACTAATTGTAATTAACTCGTCTTTAATATATTATTTTAACAGAAATTACTTGACAGTATATCTCTAATTTTTGTCCTCCATAGTAGACCAAGATTTTGATAACAGCTATGCTTGTTGTAGATTCTGGAAGAAGGTATTTGCTATATTGTCTTTAAAAATAAAACTCTTCTACCTTAAAGTAAGTCCAAGAAGTGTTGATTTATTAAACAGTAACAAGACAAGCCAAAAAAAATCAATTACAAGTCTTTTAAAATAACTTCAAAGTTCATATGAACGTACTCTGAACCCATTATCATTAGCAATCTTGCCTATTCTTCGCTTATATCCAAAAGTATCTCGATTGTTATTAATTTATGCAAAAGTTGTAGACAGATCATTACATTTGTAATAGTTTAGGGAATCGGGTCTATATTTGAAATCATATACTTATCTGTGGCCTTTTTTTTTTTTTTTTTTTTTGGCTAAACAAAATATGGATTTAGAGTTTTTACTATTACTGGTAAGTAGAGAGCTAATGAATATGATTCAGTATCATGCAATAATAGAGTGTCTTTAAATATTCCGCAAAATCCTCTTAATTTATTGATGCATATGCATATGCATCTGCTTGTGTTTTATTTTTATTTTTATTTTATTTTTCTTGTATATTCATGCGCCAATAAACAACGCATCTACTGCCAATGCAATATTTATAATAGAAAAATGACATACGAATAAAGCATTACATCCCTTTCTTTCTTTCTTTCTTTTTTTTCTTTTCTTTTTTTTTTTTTTTTTTTTTTTTTTTTTTTTTTGTTAAATCATATTATACAATTACGTGTATTTTTCTTTTTCCTTTATTAGCAGTAAATATAGCTATTATTTTATTTTGTTTTATTTTGTTTTATTTTATTTCGTTTTTTATTTTTTTTTTTTTTTTCATTTCATTTCATTTCATTTCAATTCCTTTTTTTTTTTTTTTTTCCATCTACATTTTTACACATTAGAAGAAAACTTATTTTATATTCCTTGTACAAATAGTAATAATAAGATAGAAGGAAAAAAAAATGATAGCTTCATCAACACTGCCATTATTTCCTCAATTGGCAGAAATGAATGACCAAGAAAAGTATGCCATCATTGCACGTTTTATACCTTGCGATCTTTGTCCTCAATGTAAAGGCTGGCATCCCTATGATAATGACACTATTAACTGTCAATGTGGACACGATACTGTTCATCACATTGATAATGGACAAGATCTCGAACGTCGTTTGAAAGTTGCTTTACGGCTTAATGAACTACTTGAAGTAAGTTTATATATATCATTCATACATATCCAACTCGTTGTCTAATGTATATATATATAGGAAAAAGGAAAAATAGAAGATTATGATTATGAAGACGACGATATTAACTCACTAAAAAAGTAACTATATACGCCTTATAATATATAATATGTATGTATGTATGTAGATATATAAAATACCTTTTTTTTTTTTTTTTTGTTATTACATACTTGTAGACAAATTTTGTATAACGCATATAAAACATCAGATAAAGAAATAGGTTTATCTTCTACTACTAAAGGTAAGTATAATAACTACAGTATTTGCAAGAAAATAAAAAAAAAAAAAGGTGTAATTAAATAATTATATATTTAGATCTAAAAAGGAACAGGGAAGAATCCATAAGTCATGATGAAGAAATAGAAAGTTTGATAAGCCATGATCCAAAGAGAAGCAGAATAGATGAGCATCCTATAATAGATAGTGCGAATGAGCAATTAGGGAAACAAACAGCAAATGAAAATATAGACCTTGGAAAGGAGAATGAAGATCAAATAAAACGAAGAGAAGAGGATAATAGGAAAAAAAATAAATTACAGCAAGATTTAGTTCATGAGGTTCAAAAGGATGAAAATAAACAATTCAATACAGTAAACGGTACAGAACCGGAAGTAGTTAAAATAAATTGTAATACGATTATAGATGGTGAATTAAATGAGAAAATAAAGGACTACACGGTGGATGCCGACAATGGCAAATTATTCAAAGAAGAAGAGACTGAAATGATTGATATTTTTAAAAAAGAAAATGAATCAAGTGAAAAAGCTGAGGATTACATGGTAAATAGGAATGAATAAATGTAAGAAGATGGTATGATTGCCAACTGTCTCTATTACTTTATATATATATATATAGCCAGAAATAAATAAAGAAACACCTGCTATGAGAGAAGAAAGAGAAGGTAGTATAAGGACCGAAATCGTATTAAATGATGGAGAACGAGAAAGTATGATCCTTTTGACTGGTTTAAAGAATATATTTCAAAAGCAGTTACCGAAAATGCCAAAGGAATATATAGCTAGATTAGTTTATGACAGGTACTTATTTTTTTTTTGTATACCTATTATAAGATACGTTAATATTATATACATATATAGAAAACATCGTAGCATAGCACTTATTCGTAATCCACATAAAGTGATTGGAGGTATTTGTTATAGACCCTTTGATGCCCAAGAATTCGCAGAAATTGTATTCTGTGCAGTAGCTTCAACAGAACAAGTAAAAGGATATGGATCGTTTATTATGAATCATTTAAAAGATTATGTATCAAGCCATTCAAACGTGAAACATTTCTTGACATACGCGGATAATTTTGCAATAGGATACTTTAAAAAACAGGGATTTACGACAGAGATTAGTCTAGATAAACGAAAATGGGTGGGCTATATCAAGGATTATGAAGGTGGTACTATTATGCAATGTACAATGGTTCCTCGGGTGAGATATCTTCAAGTGTTTGATATTTTAGGAATTCAGCGTAATGCTATATTAAAGAAAATAAAAGAAAAATCAACAGAGCATGTTGTTTATCCTGGATTAAGGATGCCAATAGGTAAAAATGGTAAAAGATCCATTGATCCGTATAAGGTGCCTGGCATTGCTGAGTCTGGTTGGACACCAGAAATGGATATACTGTAAGTTGATCACTCTTTTGTATCTAGAGTAATAATATAGAATATACAAATTAAACCTTTTCATCTATTATTGTCTTTTAATAAATATACTAACTATAGATCTAATCGGCCAAGACATTCACCGCATTATAAACAAATGTTAAAACTCGTTGAAGAAATGCAGAATTATACACATGCTTGGCCATTTTTAGAACCTGTCAACATAGAAGAAGTAGCAGATTATTATGATATTATTAAAGATCCTATGGGTAAACAAATGGTTATATTTGTATATGCATGTATTTCTTTTTTTTTTTTTTTTTTACTTATACATCATTAGATCTTGCAACTTTAGAAGAAAATGTAAAAGCAGATGCCTATTTAACTATAGAAGATTTTATAAATGATACGCAAAAAATCTTTGATAATTGTAGAATATACAACTCTGAAGATACGGAATATGCAAAATGTGGTGCAAAACTTGAAAGATTCTTCAACGAAAAACTGCGTGCTATTAATAGAACTAAAAACGACCCAAGTTAAAAGAAGCAAGGAAAAAAAAAAAAGAATGAATATACCACCTTTGTAAATAATAATTAATTTTTTTAATATTATAAATACATATATCTTTTATAGGTAACATTTGTTATCATTGTAACTTATTACTTTCTTTCTTTACAACTTTTTATTAATAAAGAAAAAAAAAAGTCGTAGTAACCAAGTGAAAATATAGATAAATTGTCTAGTCAGTTAAATAGATAAAGGAGACGATAAAGAAAAAAAAAAAAAAAAAGAAATGAACTAGAAAAATACTAGCACAACTATAAATTTCAATTGAGGAGCTAATCATAAAGTAAATAATTCATTTCATGAAGAATAGTATAGACAAGTCAAGTCAAGTCAGAGCTTGTACATTTTTTGCTAGTAAAGCAGCTTGTTCCAAGTAAATAAGAGAGCCGAGAAATGTACCTATCATGATTTTTAAACAAAATATAGCCAAGTGAATGCCTGTATTTGAATAATAATAGAGGCAGAGCTTAGACTTTTTTTTTTTTTTTTTTACTACTATGAGACAACCAATCCTAGTGTTAATGATAAAAGTATGAGCCTATTCTCATTCTCTAGAAGATCATATAGATAACCCAAACATAGAATACGATGACCTTAGTCTGTTATAGGCCAATAAGTAGAGAAGAGTTTAGAGTTGAAGCCTAAATGATGCTTTCTTTATAATTATTATTATTAAATAACTAGCAACAGAGCTGTTCAAAACATCATAATAAAATTAAAGACATTAAGCAAATACAGAACAGTTGCTTTTTCTTCAGCCTCAAATAAGAGAATAGAAGAAAAAAAATTATTTTAATGGGTTTATATCTTTCCCTTTTTTTTATAAAAAAAACGTATTATGGATATAGATTGTATACATGTTCAGAAACGTTTGAAAATTCATATACATCATGCTGATTAAGAATATTTTTAATATCCGTAAGTAGCTTAGCAACGTGTAAGACTATACTTCATTCTTTAAGAATTTTTTGTTTATTTTCAGCACTACTCATATCAAGTTCGTTTAAAAAAAAAAAAAAAAAAAAAAAAAAAAAAAAAAAAACTTGCAGACAGCTCCTTGTGAAATTATTTACGTTTGAGTTATTTGTATCGCTCATTTACAGAAATGATCCACATTTCTATAATAATCGCTTCTAGACTCTCTCTCTCTTTTTCTCTCTCTCTCTCTTCTCTCCTTTTTGATTTTATGTACAGATACTGGGTTAAAATTAATTTCTTCAATTTTTATTTCTCTTCGTAATCCACATTAGATTTATAAGGAATGTTAAAAAAAATCAAAAAATGTTTTTTTTTTTTCTGCTAACATAAAATTAATTATTTTCAATCTCAGATCGTTTCAAAATTTTTTTTTTTTTTTTTTTAATAGCACATTAAACATTGTGTATTCACATATTTATTTTATTTTTTTATTTTTATTTTACACGTATAAAAGTAAAGATGGGAGAATCTCGTACTGAATTGTTGGCGTGGCTTAATGAATTGTTACAAATGAGATATACCAAGGTTGAGCAAGCAGGAACAGGTAATACGTTAATTATTTCATCGTTTTTTTTAGATCAGACTTTGTTAAAAAAAAAAGGGGTACGGGGATTACGATAGGTGCTGCTTATTGCCAGATTTTTGATTCCATCTACGGTAAAATGAGTTTAACATGTTCAGTAACAAAGCAATCCACTAATTATTACTCGCGTATTAGGGGATGTGCCCATGAGCAAAGTAAAATTCGAAGCTAAACTTGAATATGAGTTTATTAATAATTTCAAGATTTTGCAAAACACTTTTAAAAAACACAAGTAAGATGTGGACTGATTATTTTATATTGGAAACAAATTTATTTATACGCGTTTTTTTTTTCTTTATTCATTTAGAATTGAAAAGGTAATAGAATGATAGTTATTAGTTACTTTTAATAATAACAAAAGATTGTTATTATTATTATTATTTCGAAAATAGAATGTTCCAGTCGATCGTTTAATAAAATGTAAGCTTCAAGATAATTTGGAATTTATGCAATGGGTTAAAAGATTCTGGGAACAAAATTACCCAGGAGGAGAATATGATCCTTTGGCTCGTCGTAAAGGATTGGGAAGTACACCTAGTGTAGGTGCAACTAGATCATCATCTACTGCCAGTACTGGTAGAGTTAGTTCTGCTGGTAGAAGACCCACTAAAACTCCAGGTAAGAAAGAAAAGGAAAGAAAGATAGATAGATAGAAAACACAGTTTAATATATATATATATATATATATATAAATTAGCTACACGTAGTATGAGTCGAGGAGGACGTACTAGTGTCTTGGATAATCATTCAGCGTCAATGATTATTGAATTAAATAAACAGATTGCAGAACTCAAGTTAACAGTGGATGGACTTGAAAAGGAACGTGATTTCTATTTTGGAAAGTTACGAGAAATTGAAATTGTTGTTCAAGAAAATCTAGAACAAATTGAAATGGAAAATCCAGAAGTAGTAGAAGAAGAGCATGAGGCACTTCCTATCTTACAAGGCATTCAATCTATTTTGTATAGTACAGAAGAAGGCTTTGAAGTGCCTCCTGAAGAAGAAGAAGAAGGAAAAGTTTTAGACTATGATGATGAAACCTTTTAGATGTTTTTTTTAAAAAAAAAAAAGATTTCTAAATAAAATAAAATGAAATGAAAAAAAAAAAAAAAAAAAAAAAAAAAAAAAAAAAAACGTTATACTATTTTTATTTATATATGTATACATGAAACAAAAGGTATCTACATATTTAATCAGAATCACTAGCAGAATCATCAGATTCAGAACCAGAAGAACTATCAGAATCACTTTCACTAGAAGATTCCTCATTATCTAAAAACACACGCACACACACACAGACAAAGGATAATAATCAATATTTAAAAAAAAAATGCTATTCAATGCCATTATTTCATTCATACCTGAATTAAATTTTTGTAAGGTTTCTTCAAGTTGACGAATCTTACGATCAGTTGCTCTTTCTGAGTAATGAGTTCTTGGTCTCTTTGGTGTTGGTGAAGATCTCTTATTTTTATGAATCAAACTTTCACCAGTAACAAACTCATGCAACCTGTGCAGAGTACGTCTATCAAGTGAATCGATGTCTAATACAATTTCATCTTGTCCTTGCTAATAATACACATGTAGGGCATGTATAAATTAGACACATACATACATACAAATATCAACAATAACAACAACTTACCCCGTTTAAATTTGGCATCGAGCTTTGAATAATGTTCACAACCGTACTTAAACGTTCACCTGTCAAATTATTTATTTGTTCACTCAAATCTTTCTTTTGATCAAAAGTAAATTCAGGGAATTCTTCTCCTGATTTAGTTGTTTGTTGTCTTTCTTTCTTCTTTGTCACCCTTCTCTTCCTTTCCTTTACTGGTTTCTTTTCCTTTAATGTTGGCTTACTCTGACGACGTCCTATCGTCTTTTCTGATCTCCTTCTCTTTTGTGACTTTATAGATGCAATCTGTTGAGAGATTGTGGCGATATGACGTTCTAGTTCTGCAATCTTTTGATCTCGTTCTACAATATCATAAATAGTAGTACATATGGATTTAATATATGTATATATAATATACTCAAATCATAAATGACGACTTACCAAAATCTGAATCCCCTCCCATCTCTTCATCCTCCTCTTCTTCTTCTTCTTCTACGACTACTCCTCCTCCTCCTCCTCCTGTTCTTCTTCTTCTTCCTTCTTCTTCCTCTTCTTCTTGTATATCTTCAAATGCTTCTTCAGTCATGGGTGTAGGTACAGGAGTTGAAGGTCTTTGAGTCCATTTCTCGTCAAATACCTTTTCTAATTCACGACCCATTTTATAAACAGGTAAATTAGGTGGATTATAAGTATAACAATTGTTAAACATGAGACGAATATCTTGTTCAAATTGTTTAGGGTCTTCATAATCTCCTTCATTCAACTTTCTTTCGATGGTAGACAAATCCATTGGGTGTTTAATGATGTCAACATAGTCAGGAATGTTAAGTGCAACAACATCCACAGGAGCCAAGAATGGGTAATTGATATCTCTATATTTGTTCTTTTTTAATTCCTTTAATGTCTGAGCACAGAATTTCATTTGCAAGTCATTCTTTCGAGGATTATTATTATTATTACGTCGCTTTAGGATGGGCTCAGGATAATCTTTAGAGGGAGGTGGATGAACCTCTCTTTTAGGTCGACTCTCTTCAGAGGCACGACGTAGCATATGAGTTGATAAAGAAGATTTGTTTTCGTTTGTTTTTATATTATTTTTTCTTCTCTTTATCTTGTCATGATCATCATCAAAAAAGGGTGACATAGATCTAGGAGTTGCAGACTGAATAAATAAAATAAATAGATAGGTTAAAAGAAGAGAGAAGAAATCATAGACACTAACACGAATACTTACATCCTTTGAAGGTGGCATCTGTCTTAAACTCTTTTCAAATGCAGATTCTACATTTTGACAAAGCATAGAGATCATGGCTTCGGGACCATTAAATTTATAACAGTTATTAAAAATCAAACGAATATCGTTAATGAATTCTTCTACAGCATCGTATTGAGCAGACATTAATTTTTGGTCTACCGTCATTAGATCCATGGGGTATTTAATGATTTTTGGATAATCGGGCACATTTAATTTAACGTAATCAACAGGGTGTAAGAAGGGAGCAGCATCTCTATGCTTTTTTAAATTTCTCATAATAGCACCACAATACTTTATCTGATCGCGTGTCATATTTGATTTGCTAGTCGTAGAAGGTGAAAGTGAATTGGTTCTTGACTATATAAAAATTATAATCAGATAATAAATATGTGTATATGTATATATATATATATATATGCTTTGTTGTTTTTTTTTATGTTATTATTATTATTATTACCTGCTTTTTATTACTCTTACCACGATCTAACAAAGATACATTTTCCTTTAATTCTATTTTGGGTCTGTTTAATGTCGTATCAATTTCTTCAAATTCTTCTTGGTGTCTGTATACATATAATATACATATAAAAATATGTGTGTGTGTGTGTGTGTGTGTATGTATGTATATGTATATAAAGGAAGAAAGAAAGAATTAGTTTCTAGGATACATATTTTTTTTTAACGCGTAAAATTTTTAAACTATTTACATTTGTTTTGGTGAAAGCTTAATATCTACATCCATTTCTTTATTTCAAAAAGCCAAAATATATATGTGTATTTTAGATAAATGTATACTTTTATATGTATAAATAATTTATCTATAAAAAAAAAAAAAGAAAAAGAAAAAAGAGAAAAGAAAAAAAGAGAGAGCCAGGGTATATAATAAATGTTATATAATACACAGAAATAAAAAAAAAAAAAAAAAAGGAATAATGATATGTAGAATGTTAGTGTAGGATGGTAAACGTAAAAAGATTATAAATATAAAAAGAAAAAGAAAAAAAAATTTAGAGTCAGAAGTAAGGAAGCATTCCTCTTTCCTTTATTTTTTTTTTTTTTTTTTTTTTTACCTTTTAAGTTCTATTGAATTATTTTATATATAGGAGAGAGAAAAAAAATTTTTTTTTTTTTTTTTGGAAAAAAAAATATAAAAAATAAAAAAAAATAAGAACAGGGCTTATATATCTAATGACTATTTTGTATGTGTGACTGTGATTAAACTGTAACCACCAATTAGATTCGTTATATTTTTTGCCATGATAGAAAGTAGAAGACAATTTCATTAATGAAGAATTCGTAATTAGAATAATCGGTATAATTACATTTGGAAAACAAAATAGTAAATAAAAGAGATACAAGTAAGGGAAACAAACAAACAAAAAACAAAAAAAATAGATAAATACGTAATAAATGTATGTACTATTTCATATAAAAAGTAAAAGAGCAATTAAATGACAAGGGGTTGAGCTAAAATACGTTTTAGTAGGCGAAAATTCAGCAATAAAGATTCAACTACGTATTAAAAAAACACACGCACACAGAATTTAGCATCAGAATTCACACACAAATGAAAATATTTTAAAAAAGTAAATTTTTATTTATTTAAACACAAAAGAAAAAAAAACAAAAAACAAAAGCAAAAAAGATGAATTTACAAGAAAATTTGCTTCTTAAATTTGTTACTGCAAGATTGTCTTTTTTTTAAAAAAAAAGGCAATCCTACATACAAATCTGAAAGCTTAATTCACGCTAAATAAATCTAATGAAACAACAAAAAAAAATTAGTTGACAAATATTATTATAAAAAATAAAATGCAAGTGCAAGCCTCATAGATCTTGGTGATATTTTTTAACTTCATTATCTCTCAGAAGTAGCAAATATGTCTATAATCCTTGGCCAGCATATTTTTTTCGTGTACTGCATACATTAAAGTGTTATATTTATACGCGATATACGTTTTCTTAAGGAAAACAGATGCACAGAAACAAATATAAAACACTTTATAGCATATACATACATTATGTTCATGTAATATGTATGTATGCACGTATACACGTATACATATAAGTAATTAAATTTATATTTACCTTTTTTTTTTTTGCTTTTGTCTCGAATTAGATAAGCTTGTCGTGAGTATGTTGAGAAAGAAATAAATAAATAAAAAAAAAGGAGCACTCTATTTATCGAAAAAGAAAATAATGGCTTTTTATATTTTTTTGTAATGTCTGACACTTTTTAATTTCAAAAATAAAAAAAAAAAATAAAAAATAAAAAAAAATTTTTTTTAATAAAAAATTATTAATTGATCTCCGTAATTATTTATCCAATGAAAACCGTTTAATGGGACTGTTCACATCTTTCTTTTTCATTGTAAATATTCATTTTGCATATGATTATGATGTAAAACAACAACAGCAGTAAAGCTATTATTTTGATCTAAGGGAACCACACTCTTTTTTTTTTTTTAAACAACTATCATTGCTATGTTATATGTATTTATTTAATTTTTAATTCTAAATAAAGAAAGAAAAAAAAAGAAAGACAGACGCATGCATGTGTTTTAATTTTGTGTTTCAATAAAACTCAACTTGAAACGTAATGGTTAAACTGATTAGATATTTTACATCTGAAGAAATAAATAAAAAAAAAAAAAAATACGCCAAAGTTCACCTGAGATGCCGATCAAAAGGAATACGACTATAGAATAAACTAGTATATCAAATTGCTTTATTTAATTCTCAAGAAAATAAAAAGGGGAGGACATTATTATACAGACATTGTTTTTTTCCTACTAATATCATTTTTATCCTAATATCATTCTGCCTTTAGTAATCTCGGTAATATTTATAATCTGTAGAAAGTAATCTTATAAAGACTTGAGAAATGATCATGTTCTAAACAGCCATTTATCAGATTATTTTGGCTAGATAGGCTTGATAAAGATGTATTACTATTGTTAATAGTTGAGTATCGAAAGAAATAAAATTAGAAAATGAATACACAACCACATCTATACTGTCAACAAACATTATATTAAAAGCTTGTTAAAAGGCTACGACCACTAGTAGCATAAACAGGATGGGCTTTTTTGTTTTCTCTTTTATAGCCTTATGTTATTTCTGCTTTCCTTTGAATAAGTTTAAATATAGAGTTGTAGTACAATAGCAAGGGTGGTTCAATGTCGTCTTTTATCTTCTCTTACAAAGCACACTAACCAAAATAAGTTGAAGATCAAATACAATACTAGAAACACGTGTGAAACCAAGACCTATCCCTCTGTACTTTACTTCCATATTGTCTTTTGCTTTTTCATTCTGACTAGTTTTGTCGTTTCATTATGACAAAAAAAAATTGTCTAGTAATGAAAGATAAATAAATTACGCGTATTAAGAAACATCTCTTTTACTACAATAGTTGTTACTTGTGTTTTATGCAAGTATAGTATTATCGTTGAATTAGTGTTCCAAGATGATAAAGGAAAAAAAAAAAAAGTATCTAATTCCAGGTTTAAAACCTATTATTTATGCAGCTTTATAGTCATTTACTCCTGAAAAGTATATCTTGCATAAAAATAAATACACATATTTTTGGCAAGAGATAATGATTGTTTATCAGATTCATATGTATTTAATCCTAATCGCTAATTTGGTGGGAGGAACAAAAAGGGAATATAATAGAGGTAACTAAAGGAAAGGAAAAGAAAATCGTATATGATCCCAGGATGTAAAGAAAGAAAGAAAGAAGGGAATTTGAATTCATCTCTTTCTATTATCCATTTTGGTTTGTACAAAAGCTAATTGTGAATAGAGTTAAAAGATATTCCAGCTATGTTTTATTTCTATTACTAACAATAATGATAGACTATTGTAGCATGTGTGTGTTAAAATAGTATCTTTGTTGATTTCCCTAAAGCAAAAAAAAAAAAAAAAAAAATCTTTATGGGTCAATATAGAACTGTCTTTACTTGTAATCAATGCGATTTTTTTTTTGTTTTCCCCAGTCACCTTTTATATGCTTAGTATAACTTTATATCAAAAGAGTTCAAAACCTCTTCTTTCAAATCAATCATCAACAGCATAAAGGAAAAATGTGTCAAGAAAGAAGAACGGTTGAATTAATTACCTTACTCTCCGATTTTTTTATTGTTATCAATTCATTAGTTTACATTTAAAAATGTAATACGATTATTGTGTTTATTACAGACAACACACGCACAAAAAAAAAATATGTATACAAATACATATACATATAATACAATACAATACAATAAAAAATAGAGTACAGGCTATCTAATATGGATTGATGGCAAGACATCATCATAGAGACCTTGTTTCATGAATTATTATTAGAGATAGGAGAGTGTTTTATAAACGACTTTTATATAAATCATGATCAAATATACTATAAGATAGCCTTATGGTGTTTGTAATAAGTACAGTGTCGTTGTTGTGGTGTTACATTTAAATGAGAATGAATTAGTCAGGATACAGATTGAGTTCAAATAATAATAAATAGACACAACTGTTGTTATCTTTATACAAACATGAACTTGAGTAAGCATAGTTTCATAGCTCACTCTTTATTTATATCTTTACGTTTATCTGGAATTAGTACTTTATTTTATCTGATTTAGCTCAAAAGAGTTACTTTCTTATCTGAAGATTTTTTTTATTTTTTTTTTTAATTCACTGAATTAATTAAGAAAATCTGAAATTTAAAAGAAAAATTATGTAGTTTAAAAATGCCAAACCAATTTTATACTATCTTTTAACAAGAATTAAGATATTCTAAATTATATACTTTATAAATTCTTTTAATCCCTTTATTTATTTATTTTTCTTTTCTATTTATTTTTCTATTTATTTTTTCTTTTTTTGGTTTTTTTTTTAAAAAAAAAGAAAGAGAAAAAATGGAAAAAATAAATAAATAACTGTTAATTAGAATAATACAGTCACATATAAGCATTATGAGGTTTGAATAAGCCTTTTTCCATGATTGGTTAATCTTTGCCTCTTTTTTTTTTGCCTTTTTTTTTTTTCTTTCTTCTTTTTTTTTCATTTTTTTTCTTAAAAAAAAGAACGCATATTTGCTTTAATTATATTGTAAATATCTTTTGTTGATTGTATTTGTTTTCCCTTTTTTTTTTCCTTTATAAAAAAAGCATAAAAGTAAGATACAGATTTATATACGCACACATTTGTTTATATGTATTCAAATTAGAATATAATTTATAATTATTGCTTTTTATACATAGAAAAAAAAATTTTTTTTTATACTTTTATTTACTATGAACATTCAAGATTACATTCCACCTAAAGAAGAACAGCCTGTTCATCATTACGTAGAAGTTTCATCAGATCGATTAAGTATGCCTTCAAGTTCTGATTATAAACCTACATCTTCAATTCCTACCATCTTGCCAACAGTAGTCGAAGAAGAATATAATTCAATAACTGGAGCAGCTATTGGGTCACCCATTATTACCCCGGCTAAAGATGAATCAATGGCATCTTCTTCTTCACAAGAACAACAAGAAATAAATGAAAATAGCTTAAATCCTGCTTTATTATTAAATAGATATGATAAACGTAAAAGTAGTCCTGCTATTTTAGGTTTACCCTTTGGCTTAAATCATGAAGCTCAACTGAGTTTACATCTATCACAGCAAAGAAATTCTATTGAAGCAGCTATGTTACTAGCTAATTTCAATAAATTAATGGCCTTTCCAAAAAATAATGAAGTTGATCATAAAGGTAATTTTTTTTTTAAGCATGAAATAAGGAGTCAAATTATGCGCATAAAAAATTTTTTTTTTTTTTTTATTTAACTGATTATAAAAAAAAAAATTTTTTTTTCTCCTCCCCCCCCTCCCCTTAAAAAAAAAAAATTATAGTTCATTCACAGCAACAACAATGGCAGGATGATATGTCAATTCCTTCACAAAATAAAACACCTTGGGATGATGCTTTAGAAAGTGTAGCAGCAGAATCAAATCGACGTTATTCTTATGATGTAAATATGAGTTGGCAAACAATGCCTGACACCTTTTTAGAAAGACATGATCTTTTACATAATATGTCTTCTACATCAAATTATAAAATGAATGGTGATGATGATACTCATCGTATAACACCCTCTTCTTCTTCTTCAAGTTCCAAGTCTAATTCACTTTTATTTAAACAAGATAATTTATTAAATCCTACAACGACAAAGTTAAGTTGGAGTCATGATGATTTACAATCTCAGCCACAACAGCCTCATTATCACCATCCTCATCTTACTTCTCAGCATCCTTATAATACAGCAGGAACATTAGAACAACCACCACAACCACCACCCCATAGACTTTATCATCCTACTATGAGTTCTTCTTTAGGTCCACATACTACTACATATCATTCTCGTTATCCTCCTTTACAACAAGATCATCCTTCATCTAATATTCCTATGTTACACCCACTTGCTCGTCAATCTGATGTTACCAATAATAGTGCTATGAAACGTGACTTTGATATTCATCCTTATTATTCATATACTTTCCCTCCTCAACATCCTATACAACAACAACAGCAGCAACAACGTTATTATTATTCTAACCATGGTAAATTACCATTACCAACCCATCAGCCCTCTATGGACCCTCATCATCACCCTCATCATCTACAACAACAACAGCAACAACAACAACAACAACAACAACAACCACATCCATTGCAGTCACAAATACATCATCCACCTCCAATTATGGCTAAACCTAAACGTAAAAAGCAAAAAACAAATATGAATAATACAGATGAATATGGTGAAGAAATTGAACAAGCAGCAAATGAAGAGGATTATCCAGATATGTCTACACGTGATATTGAAGCAGCACGGAAAGATCCTGAAGCAAGACCACGTAAACAAAAACTTCGTTTTATAGGAGATAAATATACTCCTCAATGGGTTAGATACAATGGCCAATTAAAAGAGGGATTATGCGACACTTGTAAACCTGGCAAATGGTTACAGCTCAAAAATAGTGCTTACTGGTAATAAAACGAAGGAGAGAGAGAGAGAGAGAAGGATGATTAATATGTGTTTGTATTTTTAGGTATCATAAACAATTCTTTCATGGTATTTCATCTGTTTCTGGTAAAGAGTTTGTACAACCTATTGAAACACGTTGGATTGATCAAGATTTAGTGGAAGGTTTATGTCATCAATGTCATACGTGGGTAGCTGTAAGTAATATTAAAAGAAAGAATAGTGTTCTTTGGTACCGACATGCACATAAGGTATATATAATATTCATAAAAAAAAAAGTTGAATTTTTTATTCATACTTATTTTTATATTTACAGTGTCATGTTTATCATAAACCAAAACCAAATGTACCAAAGAAGCGATAAAATGTATATAGAATTTATTAAGGGGGGGAGGGGAAAAAATTATTATTATTATTATTATTATTATTATAATTATTACAAACAGGTTTAGTTATCCTGATTATATAATACACAACTTTATTTATTTTTAACCCCCCCTTTTTTTTATCTCTTCCATACAACAAAAAGAACTATATACGATCATTTTTACTTTTATTTCGTTATGTAAATATATTTTATATATATTTTATTGTATTTTAGTGTATATATATGTGTGTATGTATGTGTGTGTGTGTATGTATGTGTGTGTGTATGTGTGGTGTATACATGTGTATATACGAAAAAAAAAAGGTTTGTAATTAGCTTTCTTAAAGTTAAAAACGATCCAAGAAAAGTACAACAGTGCTGTAAAGGAATAATAGAGGGACAAATAGACAAGGAATTACGCCGTCCAGGATCAACTTGACCTGAGTGGTCTATTTTTTTTTTTTTTTTTTTTTTTGAATTCATGGGGGCTCACCACGATCTGTCACAGTAAAGAAAAAAACAATTGTATTATACTACGAATATTACGTATCGGGATTAATACATATACGAGCCAAGTATGGTATATATATAAAAAAAAGGGGGCCTAAAAGCGTTCCACTATGTGCTTGGGGTTTTTGTTTTTTCTCCTTCCCCCCAAGTCATAATAGATGCTATCTTAATGACGGGAAACTAATAATAATAATAAAAAAGAGAAAAGAATAATAATATCTATCATCACATGGATTGAATCGGCAATATATACATATATATTTTTTTTTATCTTTTTTCATATTCTTCATTCATGTTTAACGAATATTACGTCTTGGCTATTGATAATCGTAGGTATCTTTTTTTAGTAAAATCTACATCTTTCCCAAGTTACGGAAGGTGGGAGGTGCTAATTCAACTCTCTCTCTCTCTCCAATATAGAGTAGCATGAACAAGTAAAGTCACTATACTACCATTTTACCGAGGCTTCTTTCTATTGACAAATATATATATATATATATGTATGTATATATATGTATGTATGTATACATTGTATGGAAAAAACAAAACAAAAAAAATAAAATGCAAAAAAAAAAAAAAAAAAAAACTTGTATTTTTTTATTGGACGAATAAGGATGTGTTATTTACAACATTATATAATAATTGAGGTCGGAATATAGACTTCCAATATAGAATATCATTCATTCATTGAGCATTTTACTGTTGTGAAAATCCGATCATCGGGTGTTAAAGTACTGCTGCTCATCATGAAGTTGGCGCGGAGAGTACCAGGATTAACATCCCCAAGCATTTTAATGTATAAAAAAAAAAAAAAAAAAAAAAAAAAGGAAAAAGGAAAAAAAGTGGTTATAAGATACATGCATAGTCATTTAAATAAAAATAAAAAAAAAGACTTGACAACAACAGAAAAGTGACAAGTTGTATAGTAGTAGTTGTAGGTATAATATATTATTGCAAACAAAGGTAGGTAAAGAGATAAAAGCATTTTTTTTTGGGGATTATCGTTTATTAAAATTTTATTATTATTATTATTTTCATTATTTATGAGATTACACTCATATTAAAATACAACAATTATTATTAATTATTTTGTGAGTGAAAATTACATAAGGAGGCTATAACAAACAGTAATAAGCTCAAAAAAAAAGGAGTTTTATGTATTATATTCAATTAATAAGATTTATAATGATATGAAATCAGTTGGATCAGAACAGATGGCTTTGGATAATAAAATTGAATATATAAAACTTACTGTCATTTCACAAGTCAAACAACCTGCGAGGAAATGATTCAAAATATCAAAGGCAGAGCATGTATTATAATTTATTATACCTAAAAAAAAATTTTTTTTCTTTTCCTTTCTAAATAAAGTGATACAATGAAAAAAAAAAGATACTACACTATTTTAAGCTTTTTCATATTGCGACATAATTTTAATATAAATTATACAGTCTATATTAATTGTAATTCAGTTTTCCTAAACAGGTATTTTCGTTATCTTTCAAAATTATACCAGTGAAATTAATTAATTTTTTTTTTCACCACAAAAAAAGGGGGGGAAGGAGGAAGGAAATGAAAGACATAGCTGACACCATAAACTACAAATTAAAATAGTAAACCGACTTGTATATCTTTTTTTTTTTCTTCTTTCCTCTGATCCTTGACGTTTAACAATTAGATTAAAATTATCGGATTCTATAAAAGAAATAGCAACTCAAAATAATATAGACCTGTCTGTGATATCATCTATCTTTTTTATATTATTAGAATGAGCTATTACCACTTCACTGTTATTTCCACATGTTTTTATTATCCTTTTTTTGTTTATTTTCCTATTCTCAAGTTTCTTTTGTGCGTGTGTTTAAATTACCTGTTGTAGATATTTAAATGACCGCTGTTTTTAATTACGCTGCGCAGTAGTCATAATAGTAGTAACAGTAGTAATAATAACATTAAAGTTGTGTGAAATTAGAATTCAACTTTGTTTTACATAGTATTTCATTTTAACTCCGTCATATAACTGCTATGATTAAAAAAAGAACAAAAAAAAAATTTTTTTTTTCCTTCAGGGTCTAAGATTCACATGATGAAAATATTTGCTATTTTAAAATTATAATAAAAATAATTCTATATTTGAAGTCTTAATTTTTTTTTTGTGATGAATTCATAATTATTAAAAGAATACAGTAAAATGTAAAAAAAGAAAAAAAAAATAGTTATAATTAAAATTCCATGTTGTTCCTAAAAAAAAAAAAAAAATAATAAAATATACAGATATGATACATTTACACAATTTTTACGTGTGATTTTTATTGATTATAATTATCTTAAACATGTTTATTATACCAGCTATATCTCACAATATATTATGTATTTCTGAGAAGCATTTTTTTTTTTTGGTTGTTGTTTTTAGGTCTTTGAAAACTTACGTAATAAATTTACATGTATAGTAGTTGAATAGTCAACTATGATTCTGACTGTAACAAAACTTTTATAACAAGTTTTATGAAACCCTTAAATTGCTATTTGTTTGTATTACAAATATTGCCCCAATAGTCACATCTGCCTTTTTTTTTTTTTTTTTTTTTACTTTTTTAAATTAAAACAATGTAAATAAAAAAAAAGAAAGAATTATATTTTATATTTTTTACTTTATAATGCATTAATGTGTATATATACAAATAAAAGATAGAGAAAAAGAAACATATAAAAAATAAAAAGAGAGGGAAATGAGGAATAAGAGGAGTTTATTTTTCTTCCTTTTTTGTCTTGTTTTTGTTTTTGTTATAGAAAGAAAAAGAAAAAAAAAAAGGGGGATATCATCTGGGGTTAAAAAGGAATTTACTTATTCAGATAAGATTGAATTTTCTCGACTGATAGAAGAAGTAGAAGAAGAGCAGTTATTTCGTTCTCTTGCACGAATTGCTTGACGTCTGTTCTGAAACCATATTTGAACTGTCCTTGGACTCATTCCTAATTGACGACCCAACTCAGCTCTTAATTGAGTAGAAGGGAAAAATGTTCTTTCAAAGACTTTATTCAATACATCTAATTGTTTAGAAGAGGCTCTTCGTCTCTTTGCCTTTAAAGGTAAAGCATCTTCACTTTCATCACTTGAATTTCTACTACTTGAAGAACATGAGTAAACAGAAGAAGAAGAGGGTCGTCGATGAGTATGTAAAAGCTCTTGTTCTATCTTTTTTGATTCAAGTTGATTTTGCCTTGAAGATCTTCTTTGTCGTTTATCTAGTAAACTATAAGGAGATACTACTTGTCGTGTTTTCTTATTATCGTATGATCGTTTTGTCCAATACAAGTTCATATAACCTTCTTCTTCTTCTTCCTCATTGCTTAATTTAGAATAATCATTAGGGTATGGATAGTCTTGTTGAAGGTATGAATGATTCTTTTGTGTTGGAACAGTATTTGAACATAATAAGAATGAGATATCCAAAACAGACGGTCTACTATATACTTTTGCTTCTTGTTGCACACTATTTTCTGTGAGCATATTACGAACAGAGAGCATCTTTTTTATATGTAAAATGTAATTAATAAATAAATAAATAAATGTAAAAAAAAAAAGAAAGGAAAGCTAGTTGAAATAAAATAAAATAGATAATAAACAAATAAAAATTAAAAAAAATAAAAAAATAAAAAAAAAGTTACGGTTTATATAAGTTTGATAAGAATAAGGTTTTATATTATATTTCTCTTATGATTCTATTTTTAAAAGGAAGACAGGCCAAAAAAAAAAAAAAATAAAAGAGAGATACGAATGAAAGAAACGGAAGGTAAAAAAAAAATATGTTTCTGTTTTCTTTGGAGAAATAATAATGAAAAGATTTTTTTTTTTGTAGGCATTTAATAATAAATAAGAAAGATGCTCAATTTTAATATTAAAAAAAAAAAGCACACCACTTTATTAAAATGTGAAATCCTAAAATTTGGAAAACAGGCATTTATAGATTCTATATTGATCAGGAAATGTTATTACATGGTATTTTTGTTCTGCTTTTTTTAACTTCCGATTCGGAATTGAAACCGAAAAAAAAAGAGAGAAAGAGAGAGAGAGAGAATGACAATAGGGGAATTTACAATATTTTAATTCCGTTTTTTTTTTTTTTTTTTTTTTTGAAAATTTTGTTATAATTATTGATGAATGAAATTTCCCTCTTCCCGTTGTGGTAAAAAACGGTTGATTACTGTAGTTTAAATGGGGTTTTTTTTTTAAAAAAAAAAGAAAATTTAGTGTGTATTTTTGATGTCATAAATGTATAATAAACATTAAAAGACATCTCTCTTTTTTTTTTTTTTTTTTTTTTTTTTTTTTTGCTGTTTAGAAAAAATAGAAATAAAATAAAATTAAGTCGAAAATCTATTATTAAATGTCTATCAATTAATATCATCTGTTTATTATTGAGTAGAATAGATAGAGTTAAAGTTTTAATAAACAGAAAATTTTTTTTCTCCTTAATTTATAATGTTTGCATAAAAAAAAAAGTAACATGATAATGTTGATTATAGAAGATATGGTATAATATAATAAAAAGGAGGAGAGATGTATGCATGTATAAGCCTCTTTCATTTAAAGACGTTTAGTGGTGGACTGTAATGATAGATATTTATTTTAAAGGAACTACATTCAATAGTAGTAAACAATACTACAAAGTTTTCTAGAAGGACATGTTATCTAAACTTATAATGTAGATTCTTTTTTTTATATCTTATTGTTATGCAATAATAATAATAATAATAATGCAGAATCATTACTGCTATCCTTTGTCAAAATGATAGTTTAAAAAGGAAAAAAAAAAAAAGGCGATATACTTTTAGCTTATCCACGGACAAGTTTTACGGAATAGCTCCGAGCATGGATCTCTTTCACAAGTGATATGCACAAAAAAAAAAAAAAAAAAAAAAAAAAAAAAAAAAAAAAGACCAAAGATAAAGTATGAATGTTTACTGTTATTGCTATTCAAAATGTATTTTAATTTCCACAGTCTTTTTTTTTATTTTTTCTTTTTTATTTTTATTTTTTATTTTTATTTTTTTAAAAAAATGTATGATGAATAATGCCAAGTATTATTTTCAAGATAGTAAAAATGGGTAGAACTTTCTTTAAAGAGTTGTTTTATAAAGTGACAAAATACAATATGTATTGCTGTGGACATTAGAAGTGTGTTTTTTTATTTTTTATTTTTAATAGAATCCAAATTCTGAGCTGGTAATAATGAAAGATCGTTGTTTTATCGTCAAGATAGAATTCTATTCCTTGATTTTCTTACCATTTTTATTTTGGAGATATACACAAAAAAGGGAAGAGATAATAATGCATTTAACAAGTATATATACAGAAAAAAAAAGTGACTACTTCTCAAAAGTATCATAAAATGCCCATTGATAAAAAAAAATACATATTCCTGTTACTATAACTACTGTCACCATGCATACATTGCAATCAAATAATTCTCTTTCAAGTGAAAACTTGTAACTCGTCTTCATCTATCAAAGTCTTTTTATTGTCCTTATAATTAACTACTCTTTTTTCTTTTAAAATAAGATAATCATCTATTCTATCATTTATGCCCTATTATTATTTATTACTGTTATCTTCTTTTGCAATAAAATAAATAAAATTAAAAAAAGAGAGAAATATACATTTGATATTATTCGCTGTCCTCATAACCACTAGTAGGAGTGCGAGCACGATTAGGGACTTTTTCGAAAAAATATATATATGCATATACATATATAAATATAAGCAAATTAGTCTTTTTTCTTCTTCTTCTTTTTTTTAATGTAATTATAAAAAACTACGTACGAGGATATGTGATAGGAAGAGGTTCGTAACCTTTAAATCCAAAATATTCACGTCTAACTTTTGGAACAGTCCACACCATGATGGGACCTAGAATGGAGACAAAATTTGCGGGGTAATAATAATACATGGTGAGTAACATTGTTTATTCATTCAATCTATTAAATAAATTATTCTACCAATGGATCCAAACACTAATGACCAAAATACAGAAGGTCTATCAAGAGCAAGGCGATGTAATTTAGCAAACATTTTGTATTATTTATAGAATGAGGGGAAAAAAAAAGAGTAATGAGGGAAAAAAAAAACCAAAAATAAAGGAACTTTTGTTTATTTTACACCCCAAAAGAAAATGGCGCAAAATATTTTTTTTTTTTTCATTACAACGTCACCAACAAATTCATCTCTGGCATCAAAAGGTATAGTACAGCATAAAACATCATTTTTAGCAGTAAGAAAGAGCAGCAAAAAAAAAAAAAAAAAAAAAAAAAAAAAAAAAAAAAAAAAAAAGAATTATAATCGAATCAATATTTTATGCTTCATTAGAATAGTATCAATTCTATTACTTTGTACAAAGAATGGTAATAAAAATTCATCTTCCTTATTGTAAAATGTTATTTTTTATTTTATGTTAATATCTTTCATTTAAAGCGAATATATAGATTTAATATTAAAGTATGATATTACCAAATATTCTAATAGAATCGTTACTATCATTACTACTCCTCATATCCTTCCTTCTTCCTATTCTCTCTCTCTCTCTCTTTTTTTTTTCTTTTTTTTTTTTTTGCTGATTATATTATATGAAAAAAAAAGTCAATTTGAATTTATAGCGGGACATTAACTTAAATTTTAACAAAGTTTTACTTCATCATCTTCCTTTTTCAATCATCATGTCCATCGTAACATTATTTGTTGATACATCTGACGAAAAAGTCAGTGCAGAAAGACGATTTGACAAAGCTTTGACTATCTCTCAACTCAAGGTAAAGTTTCTTTTTTTCTTTCTTTTGTTTTTTTTTTAAGAAAAAAAAATATTAATAATACAAGTTCATATTTATTTATTTATTTATAAAAGTATAAACTTGAACCTATTACAGGCATTCCTTATTCAACACAAAAAATCGAATTGTATCAGGGAAATATTTTACAGGGAACATTAGATGATGAAAATAGAATGTTGGGTTCTTATCCAGTGGAGGATTACATGAGAATTCATGTTATCGACACTAATCCTCATCGTGTCAAAAATCAATATACCGATGTCTCTCTTGTTGAAAAATTTGAATTAACAGAAGAAGAATATAAAAAAAGATCAGGTAAGAAAAAAAAAAGTTAAATATACAATCTTCTTTTCTTGATACAATAAATTCTATTGTACTGATAGATACTGTGAGAGCTTTTAAGGAACGTAATAAACTGGGTCGATTTTCAGATGAAGCTGCTGCAAGAGAAGAAGCAATAGAAAAAGCATATAAAGAAGCAGCAAGTAAAATCAAAGTTGGAGATCGATGTGAAGTAGAAGGTGATGATCAGACTACTTCAAGACGTGGTACTGTTCGATTTGTTGGTGAAACAAAATTCCAATCTGGTTTTTGGGTTGGTATTCAATATGATGAACCCTTAGGTAAAAACGATGGTAGTGTTCAAGGTGAAAGATATTTTACATGTCCTCAAAAATATGGTGGTTTTGTTCGTCCTACAAAGGTAACTGTAGGTGATTTCCCAGAAGAGGATTTCTCTTTAACTGATGATGAACTAGAAGAGATGTAGATTACTGTGTACAATTAATGTTATTTGTGAAATTTTATGCCATGTTCTTTTTTTTTTTTTCTCTTACTGAGCAGTCACGATTGCTCCTTAATTCTAGAAAGCCAAATAAAAAAAAAACTTTTTTTTTTTTTTTTTGACATTTTCGAAACAATTACTTTTATAAGAATGTCAAGTGAAGAAAAGGTATATAACATAATGACTTTCTTTTTTTTTTGTAATTTTATGCTTATATTTCAGAATAGTCTATTGATAAAAGGGAGAGTGTTACTAAAGAGGAAAACGAACAACCAAAACTCACAAAAGAGAGAGAGAGGTAGATAAGATAAAAGAAGTTTGTCTGATATGCATTTAAATAATAATAAAAAACTTTGTTGTAGATCGCCCTTTTCAGAAGATGAGGACGAGGAATTGGACGAATTTGGAAGAGTTAAACGTCGTAGACAGAAATTTAAAAGTGAAAGATCTGAAGAATTAGATTATGACGATCGATCAGACAGCGATCGAGATAGAAAAGAAGATAGATATTATCATAGACGCCATCGTCGTAGATCATCATCGGGTTCCCGTTCTCCAAGACGTTATTATCGACGACGATATTCTGATTCAGATAGTGATTATGAGCGCCATCATAGCAGTAGTAAACATAGACATTATCGTAGTAGTCACAGACATCATAGTGACCGTAGTTATAGTAGTCGTAGTAATAAAGGAGGAGATGTAATGGATTAATTTATTAATTAATTAAAAAAAAAAAGAAAAAAGAAAAAAGAGTACATGGATATTAATATGCTTTTAATCTATAATATATACAAATAGGTTTATACAGAGGCAGCTCAATATATTGATACAGAATTTTATCCAACAAAAATTTATATTGGAGACATTGAAAATGTCACAGAATCTCAAATTGAATCAATTTTCTCTCGTTTTGGACCACTTGAGAGCGTTAAGCTTGTTGAAGGAAAAGAGTAAGTAATAAAAGAAGGATAAGCATTTATTAGGTTTCTTGGTGAGTACTAAATTTTACCTTTTTTTTTAAAAAAAAAAAAAAGCTATGGATTTGTCACTTATGAAAAGAAAGAATCAGCATTAGCCGCAATTCAAAATATGAACGGCGCATTACTAGGATCAAAGCATATTAAAGGTATTACATAAAAAAAAGCTTTATTTCTATTATTTTTTTTTGAAGTGGAACACATATTTATGCATCCATTATAGTGAATCGTGCTAAAATACCGGAAAGAAATAAGATTGGTTTCGGTAATATACCTTGGCAAGATGAGGATGGCCTTATGGCAAAGGAGGCAGCATCCTATCATAGTTATAATCGAAGACGATCTTCTACACTTATGATTTTAGATAATTTAAAGGATGAAAACCAAACCTCACTAGAACTTCCTATACCTCGAAGAGCCTTAACTAGCTATGATGATCTTTAGATATATTACATGCTTATTTTTTTTTTATTTTTTTTAATTATCTATTTGAAAGGTTGTATTTTAAATTTGTGAACCTTAAAATTTCATTTTAATTCTTGTAAATTCCATTGCATAATAAACATAACGAGAAATAATGTGTTCTCTCAATTTTAAATAGCGCAATTTTTATACAATTCAATAGTTTATTATAATTAAATTTTTGATCTTTATGAGCACATAGTGTCTAAATAATACTGGATTGCCCAGGTCAGTTCAAAAAGGAGAAAAGGAACTAATATCTCTCTTAAGAGATAAGAAGTAACAAAATGAAAAAAAAAGAGTAAACTCAAACGTGGATGAGGAAGAACAGAGACTATTATGTCTGTATAGGAAGAGGTGGAGGGAAAGTAGAATTACCTTTATTAAAGACACGGGTTTTATATAAACTTTCTTTTTTTCAAGATTAGAGCGGAATACCTCTGTTCTAAAAGAAAGACCTTGCGACTGCATTTTCGATGTGAGATCGAAGTTTGAAAAGAACTTTCGACGAGCGGTCATGTTGGATTCTAAATGGCTTTATTATTATCTTTATCCCGCTTTGGATAAATTGGAAAATTTGAGCCCTCGAAGGTAATTACCGTTGTAGGGATTGAAATCTGTATCTTGGGCAATATTGATTTTAGTTGATTGATTCAAGTACATAGTCAAAATGTATTAGAAGAGCGACTACATTGGCGGTGTTGACATATTGAGAAGGCAAATGGGAAAAAAAAAAGTAGTTGATCATGATTGCTATCAGTAGTTAGAGGGAGGTATAGAGTTCAGTAATAGAACAGAAAGGTAGGTAGGTAATCAGTATCTATTGTATTGAATAGAGTGGTGTGTAGTTTGTAAGCGTGTATTTACTTAGTGTAAGAGGAACGTTTGAATAGAGGTTGAGGAGGAGTCTGTTTTGTAGACCCATGCCTGTAAAGGGAAGTTATTTTATTGTAGCGAGAACAGCTAATTTGATTTTTGTTTGTTGTGAAAGCTGTTAAGAGATCTTTCATTTGAAAGAGTGAAGGTAGCATTGTTGTTGTTGGTTCTTTAGAAGAACTTTGATCAGATAGCATTTCAAATCTAATTCGAAATAAATATTTTAAATTGAAGGGTTAATAGAGACTATAGTATGAAAATTGAATCTTTTTCGCTTATTCAATGTATCCCTTCCCTCTTTATTAGACATATCATTATGCTTATGTTATTTATTTATTAATTTTTTTAAATTAGTTGGTTCTAAAAGAACGAAAATAGGCGAATTAGAAACAAGCATATTGAGACAGCAAAAGAAAAGAGCTAAAATAGAGAATAGTAGTAATATTACTGAAGAACAAGTTTGCGATTTTAAAAAAAAATTGCTTAGAGATCATGTAACAGTAACAAAAAAAGCTAAAACTGGAAACCATTTTACGGCCAAAATACAAGAATATCATTATAAGCAAAATCTTGAAGGTGTCAGAGGATATCTATCAAGTCTTTATCTGTTCTCAAATATTTGTAAATTACTATATAATTAAGATATCAAACAAATCAATAAATAATAAAACCTACAAGAGAGGTTTCACACAGAATTTTTGGTATTTTGTTTCTCTTTTGGTGCTTGGATCAAAACCAAAAAATTTCAACGCTATTCCTAACGACTTACTGGAAGAATGGAACAATTTCCTCAAAGATAACAAAGCATCCCTCTATATAAAAAAAAAAGCAGGGATTTCAGACGATATAAAAGAGACAAGGTAAAATAAATGCAGGCATTTTCTAAGTGATAATATACTTATTGTGTAGTGGACACCAAAGGAGTATATATTGGACACCAAAAAAAAGTTTAAAATAAGAAGAAAATTCTAGTTATAGCATTTTTAATGGAATATTCAATAGATATTGTCAAGTTTAAAAGTGTTCGAATAGGAGTCACCAAGTATATTGTGGAAAGAATTATTGAATATACAAAGACGTGCTGATTTGACTGTACCTTTTATAGATGAATTTAGAACTTCCAAAGTGAAAAAAATTATTACTGCTCTGTTAACACCAGCTTAACATATCCACTTTTATATAAAATAGACTTGCCATTTATGCTTTGAAAAAAAATTACGTCTACAATAATGGGCTGTCATAGTGTCTTAGCTTGCAATCACGTTGCTACAACATTCTACAACTTTTGCAATGCTTGCAAAAAATATTTATCGAACTCTAAGGAGATACTAACTGATCAAGATCGTTTTTCTGCATTCTCTTGCCAGAAACAATAATATTGCCGTCTCAAACACAGAGGAGTTTTTTTTTTTTCTTAACATACTGTGCTTCCACTCTCAATTTACTGACTTTTTGAAAATACTGCCTACTTTTTTGAGAAAAATTGCACATTGTGCGAGGCTAATTTGCCCAACTTTTTGGATATAGATTGACCAGCTTTCACGAATTAGTTGACCAATTACTGGTCAAAAGTCAAAATGGTTATAAAGTTGTTTATTGAAATATTCAAGGAATATCTGCAGAATACTGGGAAAAAGTGACAAAGGTTCCATTACGGTGTCTTTGCTTCCAACAACTCTTGAAGTAAGAGTTTCCACACAAAAAATCGGAGAACAAAAGAATACAACTCCTTTATTCAGCACATAGTATGAGGCATTCAAAAAATCACAACCCAGCAATACTACCGCTTAAAAGGACTACCATAATGAAGTGGCATTCAGTCAGAATCACCTTACTGAAGCCAAAAGCAGTATATAAATACATCTTCATTACAATCTACAGCAAGAAGCTATGAATTCCCAAGCACTATGTTGGAAGTAGGTGTTTGTATCTTCTTTGCCTATTAATCAAGAGTCTAATCAAAGAGATGTCTAAAATACAGTATAAGAAAGCAATCCTTAGAAAGAACACATTAACTTTTAGTGACATGTAACTAACCTTCAGTATGTTACAAAAATCCAGAGAACAAAAGAATACTATCGCTGCGTACGACGTATAAAAGTACTATACGTCGTACGCCACAATTTAAGCTGCGGTTTTTTTTAATTGTTTATTTCTACTAATTTTTAATATAAAACTTCCAAATAAAAAATACATTATGTTTAATATACTATCATAGAATAAATATATCCAAAAAAAAGACATTTCTATTGCTAATATTCATTATTTTTTTAATGTTTAAATTTACAGCTATTTTGGCTGTGTTTTTTTTTACAGGGAGAGAAAAAAAAAGGGGGGGTAATCACACTATTTGCATTGTGAAATTACAAAAATGGATCTATAGAAAATCATATGATCATAGAGAAAGTTGAGAAAATTATTAGCTTTCCACATTCATTGTTATTTCTTTTTATTCTTTTAGATTAATACTTATTTACTTACAATTGTTTTATTTTCTATAGATATTTATTATATTCAAGGTAGTATAAAGATTTAGAATATCCTTATTAACGAATTTAAACTGACCAGTTTTATTTCTTTCTTAGCAAAAGAGTCTTGTTTATGTTGGCAGTAGCTTTTTCTACTTTTTATACAGAGCATTTTTCAATGATATGTTAAAGGTAAGATAATAACTATTGTCTATAACTCTTGTTCTTTATATTAACACATATATTAACTTGTCTATTATCTTTAATCAAACGCTTTTTAAACAGATAAACAAATGTATATAAAAAGGTAAATTAAAACATAACATTTATCTAATCTGTTGATTACAAAAGTATACTTTCTTTGTCTAATATAAAATATACCAACCTTGCCTTTTATTCTCTTCTTTTAGGACTTTTTACTTTTTTTTTTTTTTTTTTTTTTTTTTGTTTTCGGTAAGCATTTTATTCTTTTGAATAACAATACTCTTTTATTTTTTTATTTTTTACTAACTAATCAATTTTGTTTATTATAGATTGTTTATTTTGCTTCTGTTTAACTGCTATAATTTAACCTCTTAGACCCCTATCATCATTATCTCTGTCTTTTTCTCTTATTTATTTGTATCTATTTGCTGCGTAATAGTACTATTTCTTTTTAAAGATGCAAAGGTAAGTGAGTGCAATCCTATTTTCTATTATTAATTATTGTAAGAAATATTCTTTTTTTTTATTATTATTATTATTTCAAAAGCAATTTATTTTTTGTAATAATTCATTTGCTATATATGCCATTATTATTATTATTACTATTCTAAATGTAAATAAAGTCACATTTTATGTAAGCAAACTATATGTTTATTTATAAATAATGTCTAATAAACAAGGCAATAATAAAAGCCTAATATGTATTAAATATATTTTATAAGCCAGTAAGTAATAAAGATCAAACGTAAATAAACATTATTTATTCTGCAAAATACCAATGATGGTTCATGTTTTTCAAAAAAAAAAATAGCCAATCAAATGTAAAAAGTTATGTGTTGTATGTATGGAGTACTATACGGCGTACGCACGTACGACGTACCGTACACCATATATGCAGTACGTGAGTACGATGTATAGTACACCGTATAGTACTCCATACGTACGACGAATAAATTTTTTGCAGTGTATGTATATTCCCCCTAGTTAAAAGGCATTTGGAATTGAGAAATTGCTTACGTAGTCAATTTTCAAAAAAAAAAAAAAAAAGACAGACCATTCTCTTTTCTGCATATAGATATACTACCAATGAATTTAAGAGCTGTGGAATACATCGAAAAACACTATTTCAACTTTAGTGTTCTTCAATTTTCTCGTGTGTTAAAGTTAAAAAGTTTACAAGATGCTAAAAGAGAATTTTATGATGCAATCAAGTCAATTTCAAACCGTTCTCTAAAAGCAAAAAAAAAAAAAATGACAAGGATTTGATTCTATGGACAAGGCGCGTGAAAAAGCACAAATTGGATGTAGGTATGAAGCTTTCAATCATTTGAATGTGATACTAAGTTATTTTTTTTAAAGTTCTTTGATGATCAAGCTGTCAAAATTCATTTTTATTCAATCCGCCGTCGATCTTTATTTTATTCCGAGAAACTTTTTGATGTTCAAAACGCGGTAGAATTTACTAACGAACAACTTGCTGAAAATCAAAAAACACAAGAAGAAGCTCTTGAAGAAAACCATGAAAAAACTGATGATGGTACCAATGAAACCGACGAACAAAACGAGCAAAAAGATACTGAACAAACTAAAAATCTTTTGAATATACCAAGTGACGATCCCAAAATGAAATTTGAAAGAAGCTTCAATAAAATGAAAGCCGAAGAAAAATGGTATCTGTCTAATGGTAAATGTATGGAGGATGAACTTTTCGTTTTTGGGATGCAATGCAATGAAGAGCACCCTTGTCACTCCTTCATCGTAGATCCGACTGATGCCAACTATCAGAAATATCGAGTGTTCAGTGATGATGAATTGCAGGAAATCGGGTCGTTTGGAGAGAAGAAGCTGCCAACCATGCCTACTAAATTACGTGACTATTTCAATAAATACAATCTCACTATCACAACTGCTTTACGTCAGAAAATTTTTACACCAGAGCAATTGGATGAAAATTATTCTCAAGACATGGATTGGATTAGATTTACCGTTTATTCTTTCGTAAGAGAGTACGAATCCGAAAGTTTTAAACGACCACATAGTGAAGAATGGTATAAAGCACACGTATGGCATTTTCTAGATACAGTATTCAACAACGTAAGTGAGATAGAAATACTAAGGTAAGCTACATTGAATTTCTTTTATTCAATTTTATAAAGGGTTAACTCTGCTTATTTTAGAGGTGAAAAAACAAGTTTTTCCTCTAGTAAGAGAAAGAACAAGGATAGGTCTATTGGAGCCATTGACTCACTTGTAACAAAGAAAATTGGTTCCAAATGTGACATAATATTCCGCAAGTTAGTATGCAACCACGATAATGTCCTCGAATCCGGAGCCACAGAAACTGGCAAAGATTACGATGGTGACGATGCAATCAAAAAACTCATTAAAGGATATATCAAGCTGCCAAAATGTCTAAAAGATATGCTGGACAATCTAGCAATGAACATTCAAGCAATAGCTGACATTGAAGTTGTTGGTTTTATACACTCGGGATTACAATCTCGCTTTATCAGAGCTGATCGTCCTACCCCGTATGTAAAAAGAATAACAAGAGTCCGTTCCGTTCATATTAGCAGCGACATATCCAACTTCGGTCCTACTGTATTACCATCCATGAACTCCGCTTGGCTTGCTAGAGAAATTGTGAAGAGAGTCTTACTGTTGTTACCTACCTCACCTACTGCTGTCAGCAATGCTGATTCAAGTTGGCTAGAAACATATTGGACGTCTTCTAAACCATCTGTTATGCCTGAGACTAGCACTAGCTCTGTGACTTCAAATAGGAGCAACAAAAAAATTAAAAACATGCGTTAAATAGTTGTACATGTAAGCAAAACAATACTTATATGGATAACGAGGAAAAGTAAATTATAGGTAGTAAAATTATATTTTCTCAAATGTTAAAAAAAACAATGCTTTTCTACTATTATGCATTTTCGTGTTTTCTAAAAGAGTTATTTTTCCATCTTCATAAGAGATGCTCATTTTTGTGTATAATCCTTTGTTACTATAAGAATTCAAAATATTGGCCAACTTATTCGTGAAAGCTGATCAATCTATATTCAAAAAGTTGGGCAAATTAGCCTCGCACAATGTGCAATTTTTCTCAAAAAAGTAGGCAGTATTTTCAAAAAGTCAGTAAATTGAGAGTGGAAGCACAGTATCTAAAAACTAGTTTTATTTTGTCTAAATCTATTTTTGCTTCTTCTCAAATTTTTATTGATTGATTTAAAAAAATTATGGAACTAGTCTACATTTCATCCGAAAATATTTAGTACTATTGTTATTGTAAGTCTTGTTTTCATTATCAGACTTAATCATTTTTTTTTCCCCTAACACTTTGACAAATAAATAATGTACTTTGATAGACACCTCAAATAAAATACATCTTTTATTTTGTTACCTTGAATACAGTTTCCCTCATCTGAAAATTAACTTAATTCTAACAACAAATGTCCTCATTTCTTCAAAATAAAAATAATAATAGAAATAATAGTGTGACTGTTTCTTAACGTCACCTAATTTGTAGTCTTTTTTTCCCTACTTTTCCTTCTTCTTCTTTTGTAGAAGTCGAGCATTTAATACTTAAATTTACAATGTAAGAAAATAATTCTTTATCAATTCATTCTATTTTTCTTTATTCAAAGATTTATGAATAAAAAAAAGAGAGAGAGAGAAAAAGAAAAAGAAAAAGCATTCTACTCTATTTTTTATATTTAATACTTTTTTTTTGTTCAATTTTAATTATATAAAACAGGGCTTCCCCAAGATCTCAACATTCCAGATCACCTTCTCCTCGCCGCCGTTCTACTTCAAGAGGCCGTTCACACTCACCACGCTCCAAATCTCCTACTCGCCGTAGCCGTTCACGATCTGCTAGTCCAGAGCATCTGCATTCGATTCTTGTCACCAATTTGACGCGCAATGTAAAAGAAGAACATATAAGAGAGATTTTTAGTCAGTTTGGTAAAATTACTCACCTTGAATTCCCTTTCAACAAAACCTGTAAGTAATTAACAGTTAAAGATGAATGAATAAAGAGTGCAAAAAATAAAAATAGAATAACTATATATGTATATAATAACAAATAGTAAATACCAACAAGGGAAAAGCATATATTGATTTTGAAACACAAGAAGACGCTGATAAAGCTTTAAGTTATATGGATAATGTAATTATATATATTATTTATTTGGAAAAATGATTAACAATTGATGTATATGTTTAGGCGCAATTAGATGGTAAAAGACTTGATTGTGTTGTAGCTCCTAAATATCGTAAAAGATCACCTTCACCTCGTAGAGGTAAGTTCTTATTAGATAAAAAATGATTAATTTACTAAAATAAATATTTTAGGACGCTATTCTCCACCTCCTTATAGAAGACTTAGTAATCGTGGTCCTCTAGCAATGAGTCAACGTGGAGATCGTTTTGGTAGTGGTAGAGATAGAGTTAGACGTTATTCTCGTTCACCTATTCGCTCACCTATTCGCTCACCTATTCGCCGCGGAAGACGTTATTCTTACTCTCGCTCAAGATCCCCTAGCCCCAGCTATTCTAGAGGAAGAAAGAGATCTTATTCTCGTGATAGACGCAGTTATTCTCGTGATAGACGCAGCTATTCTCGTGATAGACGTAGCTATTCCCGTGGAAGACGTAGCTATTCTCGTGGAAGACGTAGTTATTCACGTAGAAGACGTAGTAGTTATTCACGAGGCCGAAGTTATTCTAGAAGCTTAACTCCCAGTCGTAGTAGATCACTTTCTAGTCGTAGTAGATCTCCTTTAAGTCGCAGTAGATCCCCTTTGAGTCGCAGTAGATCCCCTTTGAGTCGTAGTAGATCTCCTATTAGACGTAGTAGATCACCCTTGAGACGTAGAAGATCATCTTTAAGACGTAGTCGTTCACCTATCAGACGCAGCCGTTCACCCATCAGACGTAACAGATCTCCAATTCGACGAAGCAGCTCTCGATCTTATGGTGGACGCAGAAATTCAAGTGTCAAGCGTAATGACATATAAAACGAAAAAAAAAATCTATGAAAAAAAAAAGCAAGTAAAGGATTATTTCGATTTTAAAGCTACATTTATAACCATGCAAACACAAGATATTAACCATAATAGCAATAAATATACTTTTTTTTTCTTGATTCATATTTGAAGTAAATAGGCAGGCAATTTATCAACAGACTATACTTTTAACAGTAAGTCAAAATAAAGGTGGAATATTTATGGTGAAAATTCATTTTTTTTCAAATTCCTATAATTAAAACTAAAAAGTTTTGTAAATAAGATTAATGATCCTTGACATTGGAGAACGAATATCATGACTCTTTACGTCAGCATATAATGGTAGTTCTGCCAAATCTTAGATAGTGAAGGAGGAGGGAGGATTATAAGCATACTGAGTGAAAATCACATGCACATATATTATTACTCTGATAAAAATATCCATTTGAGAATTTCCTAGAAAATTAAATCACAGGCATGTATGATATTAATCCAAATAACAATATTCATATTAGAACTGTAAAAAAGCGCCTTTTTTTTTCTTCCTATTTAAATAAGTTATACTTTATACAGATGAAAGTTTGGTCTACGTTGTTGCTGATATTCCCTGATACAAAGTCAGATCCAACAACAACATTTGAATTTGTCCATAGGAATTAATCTCTTTCCTTTTTCTTGTCTTTTCCCCTACTTTTTCTTTTTTTTTTAGCAGTGTTTTTATGAATAATTGTAGCGTTTATCAAATTCATTCCTTGTCTAGGATTATCTCGACTTTTAAAATATGTGTACAATTTTTTTTTTTTTTTTTTTTTTTTTTTTTTTTTTTTTTTTTTTTTTTTTTTTTTTTTTTTTTTTTTTTTTTTTTTTTTTTTTTTTTTTTTTTTTTTGTTTATTAAAGGAGTTTGATCCAATTATATATGCATATATATTCCTCCAATAATTAACATTCCTATGTTTTGATCTAGAGGTACTCATATAATTAATAATGAAAAGAAGTTTTGTTTGCTTTAAATAGTGTTTAAAGAAAGCCAATATAATTAGTAACAATATTAAAATTTAAAAGGTAATGAATTATTTGCTGATTGTTTGAATCTAAATTTCCCAACTTTTCGAAAATAAATTGTCTACTTTTTCAACCAACCAAAACAGTAAAGCAATCACAAAGATGTCTTTATTCAAGCATTTAGGGATTACATTGATCGAGTGCTGAATGAAGTTTTGTATATATTCAACAGGAATATCTTCACTGACTTCAATTATTCTTGAAGAAATTGATTCTGTATCTTTCCATTTCTCTCTTCTAACTCGATCCTTCAGCACTTTCTAAAACATCTCAATAGGATTGGGTTTAGGCAAATATGGAGGGATGTATACTGGTATATAAAAAACCTTTCTAAAATGATAAGGTCAACGATATTACAAGAATGGATCGGTGCATTATCCATAATCATATGAAATCCTTTCATGTTGGAAAATTCATCCATAATGTCTAAAGTATCCCTAATGAATTTGCACAAAGTGGCCAACTGTAGTTCCTTTTGGTATAGCAGCAACAGCATCCTTAGGTGTTTTTCTCTTTTTAGCACTAACAACGCTTCTTTTCTTGACATTGCCCGGCCCTCTCATGTTTACATTCACAACACCAAATGCTGAAACTGCACCAATAACTGTATGTGATATACCCCTCGCAGAAGTTGTTTCCTCAATTGCTGGTTTACCATGCTGTGCCCAACCTCTTGAACGACGCATATTTACATCGAATCTTGCTTTATCAAGGAAAACACAATTCTTTATAAAAAGCAAACCTTTGTTTTGCCATTTTTCTTCAATCCAGTTTGCGCGAGCCTCAAGAGTCGTCTGACTATTTCTCTCCTTGGAATGGCGGGTGACAACTTTTATACTGAAATTGCAATCCTCTTTCACCAATTCAACAACCTTACTCTTTTTTTATTTCCATTTCCAAACCTTCAAAGCTTTTGGTTAAATTTTCGACTGCATCCTGGATTGGATAACAGTTGAGGGATTCTCATCGAAAAAGTTGATCAAGTGCATTTTGTGGTTCTCATTTAGTTGACTTGGTGCTCTGATTGATGTACGAATCGTTTTTTTTTAAAAGGGTATCTTCTTCTCAGGGTCTTTCGTGATTTCTCTCTTCCACTTTCTCGCAGTCTCAGGATTAACGTTGGCTACTTTAACTGTCTCAGTGTGTTTCATCAACTTTTCATGCAGGAAAAAAGATATATCGTAGTCGATCTTTGTTTGTATAGATGTTATAAGTTGAGCTTCTTTCCTTCTTGACGGTTGCTTCCTACATATCCGTGTCTTTTTGGCTCTTCGTTTTCTACGATGACTTTTTATTTTTATTTTTAATGAACTTGTGTAGATTCGTCAAATTAGCTAATTGAAAGGACAAATCTACAACGAAAGCAGCCGCTTCGTTACCAGAATCATCCACAATCCCGCCTCTGTCATCTTCATAAAAGAAATTCATCTCAAAACACAATGGATACAATAATAAAATAAGAAAAGTAGTCTGTTATGATTGTAGTCGTCTTTACAACCAAGTTAATAGAAATAAACCATCATTTATTTAAATAGCGAAGAGGTTATTCAGATAAAACTAGTGTATTGTACTTCACAGCATAATATTTATTCTACATCCGGTTTTAATAACAGTCATTGTTAGAGTATTCGAGCATTAAACAAAATAATTATATACATCATAATATGTAATTATAAGAATTCAATAGGGTTATGAATGTTATATGCAATTACAAAATTATCTATACAAGTCATACATATTATATATATGCATCTATAATGTTGAATATTGTTATGTAATAACATCTTAGAGAATGATAATAATAATAATAGTAGCATATAAATAATTTGTATTGTTATAGCGGGAATATTCACTGTGAATTAATATTAACACTTATCTCAGAAATAATAGTCGGGTATATTTTTAGTAACAACGACAGCTCAGAGAGAATAAAGATAAAAATATATCTTATTACAAGCAGGATTGTTCGGAGACAATATCCACACTGACAACATTTACATTGACAACATTTACATATAATGCTTTATTATAGCAGTATTCACTTATCCAAATCATGCTTTGCAAAAACATATAAATAACCCTTGTCATTTTTCCATGTTATTTTCCTTGGCACAATTTTTGTATTTTTTTTTTTCCCTCTTCTAATGAACTATACAGAGTTTTCACGGACTTGTCTTTTCTGTTTACTCTTTCCTTATCTTTTGTATTTAAAACAGACACATTGTGCTTCAATTGATTTACTAAACCAAATTATTAGACGACCTTTAATAAGCAATATGCTTGCCTTTGCTGTAATGTTTACAAGGAAGATTTAGATGAACTAGGCGAACGCTTACTCAGTACCCACGGCAAGTCATTACGTTAAGCTTATTATACTCATGAAACACCCACTAACGTAAGATATTTTATTCAGTGTCTTGCAAACATCCAGAGATTGAAGCAGTTTTTAGTAAACTTGAAAAAGAAAAGAAATGGAAACTCTCGACCGGTAAAATCGTTGAAGACGCTTTGTACGAATTTGGGAAGCAATATCTTGCGGACCACCCAGCTTGCTCCATGATTTTAGATTTGGAAGATAAAAATTATTTGAAGGAATGTGTGTTTACAGGAGTAGAGATCGAGAAGATGAAGATAAAGAACCCTATTCAATTCATCAACTCTATACCAGAAAAACTTGCAACTTATATCAATGCATTCAATCTTAGAAATGTTGAAGATCTACGAGCTGAGCTCTTGAAGGCGTAGGATTGGGAAATAAATTATAGTATTGATAAGGATCATGATTTGGATTCGGCCAAACACACCATCCATTCCTTTGTAAGACTGTATGAATTAGGAAATTTGAAAACTGTTCATAAGGAATCATGGTACATTGCGCGTGTGTGGTCCTTGATCGATACTATATTCGATGATCTTGAAAATTGTTGATAAGGTAGATATAAAAAAAAAACAAAAAAAAGACAGAATAAATCTGTGAAAACTTTGTATAAAATTTTTATTATAAATTGAATAAAATAAAAAATTGAATTAAAATTGAATTTCTCAAAAATGAGTGCAAAATGGATCTTGTGGAGAACAGGGTTACTTTGTGACAGGAACAGAATGAAGATATCTTGAAAGAGGAATATTTTCCCACAGAATAATTAAAGTTATTGTGTTTGAGCTCTAGTCTTTGCCCTGACTGAGAATTAATCTCAGTTAACTCTAATAAATATTAAATTATTGGTGCTTGATCTAGCCGGTCATTTTTCTTGAAACCAAATAATGAAATCTCGTTTGTTCATACTTGTGAATGATATAGGGAAGATACTTATAATGTATATATTCATTTCTCAATATACTACTTGAATGAATATCATTATATTGTATAGTGTATAGATAGTATATGATTGTATTCATAAATTAGTATATTAGATAATATTATAATAATGTGTATATATATAACTAATAGGTACAGTCTATAATTCATATATGTCTTTATCATTAATAACTCTTTACACTACTGTCTGGCTTATCATTATCTCGTAATGTTAGTATTTATTATAATATTATTATTTTTCTCATTACAAGAATGTCTTATATCAACTGAAATCAAATAATATTGTATGCATAAAGTGTACAACTAATAACTACAATATCATTCGGCCCATCATGACTCTGATCTATATATTATAAGATATTATGTAATATATCATTATATACACAACATCTATTGAGATGTTTTAGAAAGTGCTGAAGGATCGAGTTAGAAGAGAGAAATGGAAAGATACAGAATCAATTTCTTCAAGAATAATTGAAGTCAGTGAAGATATTCCTGTTGAATATATACAAAACTTCATTCAGCACTCGATCAATGTAATCCCTAAATGCTTGAATAAAGACATCTTTGTGATTGCTTTACTGTTTTGGTTGGTTGAAAAAGTAGACAATTTATTTTCGAAAAGTTGGGCAATTTAAATCCAAAAAAAATTCAAAAAAGTGAGCAAAGTTTTCAAACATCTGGTAAACTGAGAGTGGAAGCACAGTATATAATTTTTGTTATATAAAGAGACAAGAATAAAGATTTAACAGGCTACCAGTTAAAAAAAAAAGAAAAAAGGAAAGTTAAAAGGAAAGTTAAAATTGAAAAGATGTATACATTGTTCAATATAGACATCATTATGTAATTGTGTCAATAACCCCGATAAGTAAAGATAAAACTATAATTCTAGATATAAAAATGTCAGTTACATATCAAATGCAGATTTTATAACCAAAAGAAAAAAACATACACGATAATAGGCTATTTATTTATAAAATAAATATTTGTCTCATCCGGCATGGTTCATAAAAATATTGAGTTTGTTAAAGGAAGCTTCTTTAGTCCCCTAGATTATATCCAAATTAAAAGTTATGATGTTGCAGTATTCAAAGACTTTTATTAAAAGACAAATGATAGACTAACGTATCTGTAATTATTAATAGGGCCTTTGTGTGTGTGTGTGTGTGTGTGTGTGTTATATAGATATAATTAGGGCAACCCTCCTGTAGAGCAGGATATAAGAAAATATAATAGTATTATAGGCGTTCAACACAAGAATTTAAATCTACGCAAATTTATTCTTCGGAAAGAAATGTTAGTCTGGAAGCATTTAGACTTGCCTTTATATAATGTATATATTTATATATATACACATATACATATTTATATTCAAGCTCATTTACATCGGATTTTCTTTTATGATAACGTTTTTCTAAAATTAAACAAAACCTTTAAGAATTTTGGGAATAGCTCTCATAATAATAATAAAAATCATAATTGAGAACATATTTTTACTATTATTTTATTTTTAAATGTAAAGGTATTAAAGATAAAAGAAAAGAAAAGGTAAAATAATAATATGCTATATAACAAATATGTGTGATAATAAGATACAAGACGATATAAAGAAATGTACAGTTGTTGTTTTTTTCTTTTTTAGAACAAAAAAAAAATAATTAAAATTATGCAAGATATAGATATGATTTAAAGTTATGGAAGATTGTTTGAGATTATTGTTCGGTCAACAAAGCGGTGCCCATTTGTTTGAAATTAAATGCATTACTAGTAACAGCCATATTTTCCTTATTAGGTTTGATAAAAAGAGGATTTTTAGAAAATGAAAGTCGAATACCGCCTTTAATAGAATTAGAGAGGATATGACCTTGATGTTGATTTATAGCTTGAGTAGCGTAGGCAATATCCTCAAATTCTACAAAGCACATGGGTCCCTGAGGCTTTTGACGGAAGCACATACGCTTATAACCTTCACAGCTAGAAAATAAAGAACGCAACTCATCTTCACTCGTAGTTGGAGGTAAATTACCAACATAGAGTGTATTACATGGAGGATTCTGGTCCGCTGAATTGTTACGAAATAATGATGTTGGCAAAATACTGTTTGTATTAGATGACGGCTGTAATGAATTCTTACGTCCTAATAAACTAAATTCATCTCCATTAAGGAGCCCATTATTTAAAGAAGGAAAGGCAAAATCGTAATTATTATAAAATGCAGGTGTTGATTTAGAAAGATAACCTAATGAACTGGTAGCATCTAATGTTTCAGGTGATCTTGAGGAAGCAGAAAACAAACTATATGGATGAACTGTGTTATTATGATTACTTTGAGTTGCTATTGTTGTGTTTCTGTTACTTTGAATATCAAATGGTTGTGAACGAGAACCAAACAGGGATTCATTAAAAGAAGGTGTATTAGGTTCTGTTAAAAGTGGATCAGACAAAAATGGGTCATTTTCATAATCTCCGGGAGATAATAGATCGCTAGGAAGAGGAGAAAATGATTTTAGATAGGTAGAAGTGTCAGTTTTAGGAAAGGAAGATAATATATCAGGCTGTTGAATTTGAGGTTGACTAAATCTTCGTAAAAAGTGGGTTGTTATTGGGGGACTTGTAGTAGTAGTAGTCTGATCAGGCAAAAATAATAAATTATTGCTACTAATATTTGCATTTGTAGAGGATGTAGTAGAATTATGCTTAATATGTAAATTCTTTTTGGCCATTTCAGCTTTTAAGATAGACCCCTTCTCTATATCTACTTTTCTACCATTCATTTCATTTGCTGCATCAATTGCTTCCTGACGAGTATGAAATTTAGCAAATCCTATCTATAGAAATATATCTATTAATACCAGCGTCCCTTTATTTATAACAATAACAACAACAACAAAAAGACAGTAGCATATTTGTTAACATTCATTTTTACCATTTGTTTCTTGTTATTAAAATTATTAAATGGATTATAGAAGAGTTCTTGATCATCAGTTTGCTCTTTACAATGCCATTTTAACGAAGCTGCTTCGAAGCCCTTTGAAAAAATAAACATGTTTTGAAATTCTCTTTCTTGCATATCATCAGGAAATCCGACTACAAATATAGTAGTAACATCTTCTGTTGTTGAAGAAGATAACACTGGTGAAGACTGCATTGAGGAGTCGGGAGAATTTGATGAGTTACTATTATTATTATCATTGTCAGTAGACGTAGCTAAAGGGTGAACTGATGTCCTTGTATCACAAGATGTATCATCACTACTTGTCATTTTTTTTTAAAAATAAAAATAAAGGTAAAAATAATATAAAGAGAAACAAAAAGAGAAACAAGGGGTTCAGTGGGTAATTTGTTTATTATTATATGGATATGAATGTTGCGGGGGAAATGGTAAAGTCTTGCTTACAAATTTATTGACAAAAAAAAAAAAAAAAAAAAACAAATTAAAGTTTCTCTTTTTTTAAAAAGCAGAAATTTTCCAAATACTAGAAAAAAAAAACACAGACCATTTTTCTTCAAACTATGCATGTCAATATATTATGCAAAAAAAAAAAAAAAATAAAAAAAAAAAGTAACAAAGCAAAAGAAAACACCTTCTATTTTCTATTGGTCGTTAATAAAAAAAAAAGCTATCTTTTATAAGATTTTTTTTTCTTTTTTACGTAATCCTTTTCATTTCCTCGGACTACCTATTATTAAAAAGATTTTCCAGTTTAAAAAAAGAAACAGCCGTTAAAAATAGCATCATCATAAATATGGTTGCTGATAAAACTATGGATATTTAAAATAACCTTTAAGTTAAATGATTTATCGTCAGGGGCTTGCAAAAAAAAAAAAAAAAAAAAAAAAAAAAAAAAAAAAAAAAGATAAACTTGAAAATAGATATTCAAAAAAATACATAGACTAAGTAAATAACTTATTGAAAGCTGTTTGTCTTTTATTCTAACACACAGATACAAAAAGAAAAGAAGAAGTAAATGCAAAAAGCTAGCTTTATATATATAAATATATGTGTATTATAATAACCTCATTATAAAAATGAAACTTAAGCTAATTAAACTAATAATGGATTGGCCAATAGTAAGTGCTTTGATAGTATTCGAAATCAAGATTATGATCATATATTCAGCAGAATATCTGATATAACTATCTCATCTATAATAAACGCATATTGTTCGGTGAATGATGATGCTGATATACTTATCAAAAATTGTATCGAGAATAATATAGCTTTAATTTCAATTTACTTTTAGTTTTCATTAATTCTTTAATCCTAAATTGATCATGCTATATCTCTGATTTTTGGATAACTCGTTGGACTTTCAATAAAGAAGAAGAAGCAAATTTCCAAAATGCTCCCTTATGAAAGCGCTTGCTTCAGTTTCTAATAATTCTATTGTTTTTGTTTCTCTGAAGTTTCTGTCCGAGCATATGAAGTTGTTACTTTGAAATCCTACAAAAAGTATTATCTGCCTCTTCTTCATCTCGTTACAACTATATATTAGATTACTTATCTTCTTCAACAAGATGAAAATCGGGGATTTAGATAGTTTCTTCTATAGCTTATGCGTGCTATATATATATTAAGAGCCACTAGTATGTTGATATAAGTTGCTAATTGAACTATATATTACTAGTTCTTAATTGACTCATTTTATGTTTTAAATAAAGATACCTGTGCTAGAAGAAGACATGAGTATTAATTATATAATTAATATGGTAAGTAAAGGAAGTAATATGTTAGTAGAATGTACTGAATATAATCTAATGAATAAACCCTTTTTGCTAATACTTTAAAGAAATCCTACAATTCATAATAATAAATTACATAATTGTCTATTATTATTATTTGAAGGGGAGGATAATCTAACTATAAGCATGAAAAAGTGATGGACTCAAACAAATTTTATAAATTAAAATTAGTGTTCTATAATTCTCTTTATTAATAATATTTCTGATAATACTTCAAAACAATGCAACTTCTTACAAAAGTTAGTCCATAAAATGTAGTGTTTTATCCCTTAAAGAGAACTTATTGATAACAGATATTTATATTATCGTGGCTAGTCCTAAGAAATATAATGCTAGTAGAATTTTATTGGTTGTGAATTAGAAAATAACAAAGATATTATGTAGTAATGTATTTTGTAATATGTAATATGTAATAAAGTTATCTTGCTTGTATTCTATCTTCTATAATTAGAAGTTGACACATCATACCATTATAGACTATGCGGTTTCAATAATCTATTATTATTCTGTCTATAGAGAAAATACTATTTGAGTTCAAGGAAGAGAAAGCAAATTATATGCAACTATTATATTAACTAGTAAACAAAGGGAACAATAAAATATTAACTTCTTGCTTCTTCTACTCATAATGGGCATACTTTAATTTCAAATGTGTTATAGGTTGGATATACTTTATTTGCATATAGTTTTTTTTATTATTATTATTTCAGGTACGGAGAAACAGGCAATTTGATAAAGTTGCAAACTTTTTATGCGTCCAAAGATACGCCTATAAAAATCTTACTGGGAATCACAAAGTATTTGATAAACAATTTAGTTAACACTGATTTAAAAAAGGCATAGTTTAAAAAAAAAAAAAAAAAAAAAAAAAAAAAAAAAAAGATATCCATATATTTTAAAGCCAAAGATGTAATATCTTCGATGCATTTAACCGATAATATAAAAAGACTTGGTATTATTCTGAATTAAAAGAAAAAAAAAAAGACGGAGAAAGATAATGAACAGATTAATAAATATACTCGTGAATATATGTTCTCTACAAGTAAACAAATATGTATTTGTTTGATATTTAATGAACAGTCAATAATTCAGTTAATTATTGATAAAGGCTCTTAGTTGAACAAGAAAAGTCTTCGAAAGAATAACAACCGATAAGAAAGCTGATCAAAGAGTTTTGTTGAGCAAAAATTTCTTTATTTAATTAACGATATTTGTTGATAACAACAATAATATTGTCCTAGTTAAGAAACAAATGAATAGCTATTTTTATAGATTGTTTACTTGCAAAGTAAAGAATGTTGGGATCTATTAATTTAACTTGGCATTCAGGCATTTTATAAGACAATTCCCCTGTGTCCTCTTTTGCTTCTCTCAACAAAGCCTAAATAAAGTTATATCCTCGATTCTTTAAATAACTGCAAATAATAATAAACATTAAGCTTGTTTTTTTTTCTTTGGAACATTTTTAAGAATAATTTAAATGCATGGTATATGTTATAAAGGTAGTTTAGTACCTTAATTTATGTAATAAAAGAAATTCGATATTTTGTTACTTAGGATACACTTTTTGTTGTTGTTGTTGTTGGTATGACGAAGAAATCAAGGGTTTAATAACACTTCGGAGACAGAAAACTTTCTTGTATGCACGATGGTTACGTCCTGAATCGACCTCTACGTTATATAAATACATATTTATATTTATATTTTAAAAGCCAACACGATTATGAAAAGTAACTCGTTATTAGTTCAGCTTTGTATTTATTTTATTTTTATCGTATAATATTAAATTAAACCGCAAAAGAAAGTACAGCCACAATATTTCATATTCCTTAGCTCTTCTGTAAAGAAAAAAACTCTTCTTGCTTTAATTTATGTCTCCGCTTTATTCTAATAAGGATTATTCGGTAGTAGTAGTAGTAGATGATTCAGTTTTCTGTTGGCGTTGTTTTTTACCAGCAATTCCTACTCTTTCTTGTTTCTTAGATACTGTTTTTCCCAATCCCTTGTGTTTATGCGGATCCTAAATAGTAAAATGTTATTATTTGGTTTTTTTTTAAAAAAAAAAATTGTTTATTTACCTTTCGACTCATTGTTACTTTATTTCTTACACCTTTACCGCCTTCCCAGAATGCACCTTTTTGAGGTGCTTTTTCGAATTCATGGCCACATATACAGGGTTTTCCGCTAACAATGTTTTGCTCTCTTGAACATAATCCACAAACATGTCTTTTAGCCATATCTGAAATATGATCTTCTTTGCTGTCATGACAAATATCACAAGGATATAATTTATTACAGCATGAAAATCGGAACCAACGTTTTGATTTCCGATAGTGAGGACAGGTGCCTTGATCAGGTAAAGATTCACCAATCGTAAGATGTTCTTCCCTTGACTTTTTCTTCTTCTTCAACTTCATCACTTGTTGCTCACTAGCTTTTAACCTTTCTCCACCTTCACTTCCAATTTTAATAAATCGATAATCGCCTAAACTACATGTCATTTTTGCATGACAGGAAAAACACCTTATAGTACGAGGTGGATCGTGAGGGGATAATCGAATAGCTGTTGACATATCTGCCATACAAGAACCACATGTACCGATATAAGCTGAAGGTAAAATATCATAAGCTGTACATCCTGCAAGCTGAACTAACCCAATAGATAAGGCACCTTGATGTACAAGTTCTAAATTATTCAAAAAACAGTGGAATGTTAGTTTTAAAAAAAAAACTATTATACATACAAGTATATGTTAATAACCTCCATGAAATTTAATTCCTAAAATAGATGAACACGTTGGACAAGGCATCCATCTTTCTGTTTTAGAAGCTGAAGTATTTGAAGAAGAAGAAGAAGAAGAGCTTACTCTTTCATTTTCTTCGGGTTTAATATTTTCCACTTCTACCGTTTCTTTACAACGAGCGCATTTAACCATCATGTGAAGTAAAGCACAACGAAATAATGAAATATTTTCCAATTTTGGATCAATCAAACGAATCTCTGTTCCTCTACGAACAACAGGTTGAGAAAGTCCAACTAAAGTCTTTGTTTTCTCATCTTCACTTTCGGTATCATTTTGATGATCTACAAAGGGTGATATGTCTTCATCCCCTTCAGCTAATTCAACTTCAACATCTTCTTCATCAGCTTGTCCGTAAGCTAAACTGGGATCATTCACGATAATAACCCTATTATTTTTAAAACTAGTATCCTCTTCAAATAACGAAGATATTTTCTTTGCCTCAAATGGTTTTTGTTGGCTTATTATATGCTCTTGAGACGATGACTTTGTCAAAATATCCTTCTTTGAAGGAGGTTTTAAATGTTTTTGCTGTTCACTAGAGATAGTTTCTGCTTCTATTTGTTCTTCGGTTTTTTGCAGAGGTGGAGAGCTTAACAGTAATTCCAAATTACGATTTAACCAATTAAGGTTCTCAAATAATGTATAATCTCCATTTGTAACATGCTCACTAAAGCCTAAAGAAACCCAACTAATATAAAGGTAAATATCAAAGATCCTAACTTGCTATACATTATTCTTTACTTACTTTGCTCTTGTTTTATCTAATTGCTTATTTTCGATATCAACATAACAGGGTTCAAGAGGATATAATATAGGTATATGATATTTAATATGGAGCTCTTTGCCTCCTATTAAATGTTCTTGAGTAAACTCAGGATCGTTAATGATTAATATAAGTGTAATGAGTGTTTCTTTTGAATTCGTTCTTAAAAAGAAAAGAAAAAAAAATTATTATTAAAAAAATATTGTTAATTTTTTTTTTTTCTTTTTCTTAATTACGGTACCTTATTGTCTTAAAGCTATCACAAAAACGCGTCTCAAGTTGTCGATATTCTTGTTTGCGTCTTTTATCTGCATTAGCAATTTCTTCTTTTGAATATTTATGCTGTGGGATTACTTCCTTTTTTTCAGAGGATTCGATTTTTTTAGCTTGAACTATGATTGGTTTTGATAAATCAACCGCAGTATCGTGATTACTAACGTGAAGGTCTTTTAATGACTTGGATGAACTGCTTTCAGAATTTTGAGATTTGGCCGCAGTAACATTGGCAGGTTGTGACTGTTGCGTTTCGGATACTGCGGTAGTATTAGCATGAACATCATCATTTTTTTTATTTGCTGAAGAAGCTCGACTACTATTGGAAACAAAGCGAACAGTAGGAGCAGGCGCTTGTTGCAATAAAGTCTCCATATTACGATCGAGCCAATTCATCTGTCGAACAAGTGTTTGATGGATTTTTGAGTTTGAAGGATCTACATGAGAGGCAAATCCTTTTTCGAGGTTACTATTATACGATGAATTGAATTAATTAAAATAGAGTACAACGATAAAAAAAAAAGAGTGCTATCTCTTACAATGCAAATCCTTTAGGTATATCTGAATTAAGAACCTGAACAGAGCACGGGCTTTTAGGATATTCTATAGGGATATATAGTTGAAGCTTAAGCGAATCTAGTTCATATGGGAAATCAGGGTCTGACGGTTTAATAGAAAGTCTAATTATAGTTTCTCTATCATTATCGCTAAAAGAAATAATAATATTTAACATTCAAATAATAATCTGTTTTATTTGGTAGTACCTAACAAGTCGATAGGTTGACTTATAACGAGTTTCAAGTTGAATCAACTCGAGTTTTCTTTTTTCGGGATTACTTGTGTTCTATTTATGAATAATTTAAACAAGAGTAAAAAGATCAGATAATAGAATTAAAATAAAAATAAATACTTACTGTGACAGGTTGAGGCCTTGTAGCTACTTTATTTGTTTTCTCGACCATTGAATATTATTTTAAAAATGAAAAAATAAAATAAAATAAAATAAAATAAAAAAATAAAGGAATCAAGATTTTTGAATTTATATCCGGAAATTGAAATTCCGTGACTATCGTTAAAGCATAACTTCAACACTTAATTCTTTCAATGGAAAAAAAACGTAACAATGTAATTCAAACTACTATTTCTTATTTGCTTATTTTTTTTCTTCTTATTTCTTCTTCTCTTCCATTTATAATATCAATATAACTTTCTTTAATTAAATGAATAGTATTAAAGCTGATCAAATTATTGAGTTGGATCCATCACTCATTAAGGTAATAAGAAACCTTCATAATTCTTTATGATGGAATTAATCTTTGTATTTTATATTATCAGGCCCCTTGTGAACAACTTCGAAAGTCATTCCGATATCAATATAAATATATCGAAAAAGAACTAACCATCATTCAAGACCAAATCGACATTTGTCTTAAAGATAATAGTTTATCTCCTGAAAAGGCATCTCAGACTATCGATGAGTTATTAAAACATGTAGATAAATTAACTCGCAAAGTAAAGTATTTGTTACTCTTTTTTTTTCTATTTTCCATTTGTTTATATTTGTTTTTCTTTCAAACACACATACACATACATACATACATATTTGTATAGTTAGAAAAACTAAAGGATGACGAATTGGAACATTCCAAAAGGATGGAAAAAAGAATTCAATATTTAAGTGAAATTGAAAATGTGACAACACCAAAATCACCAGAATTTATATCATGGAGTAAAACAAGACTAGATAGAATAGTTGTTGATTATTTACTAAGACAAAATATGCCAAATACTGCAAAAAGCGTTGCAAAGGAAAGTGGAATAGAGGTATTTGCATACATTATAAATACAGCAAGCGTATATAGGCTGAAATATAATTTTTGCAGGATTTAGTGGACATTCAACTATTCACTCAGTCAGAAAAAATTGAAAAAGCGTTAAGAAATCGCAGTTGTAAAGAATGTTTATCTTGGTGCAATGAGAATAAATCCACCTTAAGGAAGATAAAAGTAAATGAACTACAGTTGACTATGGAATAATTTTTAAATGAATATTCTTTTTATACTTATAGAGTAAACTGGAATTTAATTTAAGATTGCAAGAACATATTGAGTTAGCAAGATCAAATAAGGGCTTAGAGGCGATTACTTATGCTCAAAAATATTTAGCACCATGGAAGACAACTGAATATAAAAGGATTGGACAAGCAATGGGATTATTAGCTTATAAAAGCGATACTGAATGCCAGCCATATAAGGTATATATTTATATATCCAGACTATACCTATTAACAAATTATCATTTATATAGGATCTTTATGATCCCAATCGTTGGCAAGAATTAATTGAACAATTTAGAACAGATTATTATGCTTTATGTTTACTTACTCATCATCCTCTACTATCAATTACTTTACAAGCTGGATTATCAGCCTTAAAGACACCTCAATGTTATGAGCATGAGAATCAAAATGTGAACTGTCCCATTTGTGATAACCAGACTTTAGGTAGTTTAGCAGAGAAACTACCTTTGAGTCATCATGTAAATTCGACAATTGTCTGTCGTATTAGTGGCAAAATAATGAACGAAGATAACCCACCTATGCTCTTACCAAACGGAAGAGTCTATAGTTTTGATGTAAAAGCTAATAATGAATGTGAATATCTTATATGGTATTAAATATATATTTATATCTATTTTTTTTTAGGCATTACAAGATATGGCAATGAAATTTGATGGTAAAATTATATGTCCTAGAACTGGCGATGTATATACAATGCAAGATCTTAAAAAGGTCTTTATTTCGTAGAAAAAAAAAATAATAATAATATAATATATTATAAATATGATATTTCTTATATAAATATCTATCAAGTCTACATTCATTTTTATAATTCTCTTTTACACTAAGAAATAAGAATACACACACACACATATATATATACATTAATGTGTTTATTCATACACATTAGAAGAATATTATATGAATGATTAAATGCTTTAGGCACAATGTTAGCGTATATGATTTCTTATATAATCGACTTCTTTTCTATTCAAAAACATTGTATTTAATAAATGAATACATCTAACGGTGCTCACTCTGCTATCTAATGTTTGATGGTTTTCTTGGAAGATGATTGAGTTCAACCCTTAGATATGCATACGCCGGAAATATTTAAAGATACATCTAGTTATCATAATAAACTATACTGATATATTTCTTTACATACTTATAATTAAAAAGACATTAAAAAGGTTAATAGAGTGATTCTTAAAGACTGTACTGCATAGCTAAAATAATATTGTTGAATTACTACTGAGAGGTTTTCTTTTTATTATATGACCTTTAAAACAAAATTTATGTCTTTAGGCGTTAGGATTTGCGACTTTTAGCCAGTATTTACAAGATTAAATAAGTAGTAATTTTACATGCACTCTCTTCTCCTAGGTTTAGAAAAGATAATATACTAGTAAAAAAAAAATGCTTTCTCGCTTCTCTTTTCCTTTATAGCTTTATTTTCAATTAAAAGCCTTTCAGCAGCAAATTTTAATAGAAGGCAATCTATTGATATGTTATTTTCCTATAAAAAGAACTAACCTTTATATATATATCAGCCTAAACAGTTTTATAGACATATTGCTTTTTAAACTTCTAACAATCCAAGGTTTTCAAGAATTGACTTTTTGATAACTGTCATTTGCTCTTGGATATTCTTCTATGAATAAACTTCTCATATATGATACAAATATAACCTACATAAAGAAAATATAGAGACATTTAAAGCTTTGGTCATTTCATTTATTTGCTTAAAAGATAAGATTACTATGAACTGTTTGTGTTCTAAAGCTATCTATTGTTTTGACTGAATACCTGCTCAAAGTTTCTCTATTCTGTATTTGATAAAATGAACAAATATCCACTTTTCTGTATTGTATTTAAAGAGGGATCTTGGTATTCTGAAAACATTCATTGTAAGGTATCAGTACTATTTTTGATGTTTTTTTTTCTTTTTAACAGTTATCTAGAGCATATAGACTGACTATTCATTATATCTTCACATTCAAAAGGATTTTATTAACAAGAAGCTACTGGTATTATATAACCGTCAGAGTTCAAGCCTTTTATTATGTCTTACGCTTTTTTTTTTTTTTTTGTATGTGTGTATGTTTATTTTCTATAAAAATATAGACATGTATATAACTCAAATGCACTTGTCAGATGTTTGGTTACATTTTAATTGTTCATTTTATTGGCCTAAATAACAAATGTAAAGACTATTAGAATAAATTACTTTGGATCGACATTCATTTTTGTAATAATGCATCAGTCGGAGATTATAAAATTTGCAAATTTATGCTGTAATCTATAAACTGCAACCACACAAAATATGTATATGATGGCTAATAACGTAATAATAGACAAAAGTTAATTAAGATATGTCTTCCTTTCTTTTGTATTCATTGCCCCTTTTTTTTTTTAAGAAAAAAAAACAAAGGTAGTGCTATTTCTTTAAGTGAATGAAAAAATGATGCTGTTTTATGTATGTGTGATTTTGAAGTTATTTTTATTTTTTACCCGTTTTTCCATTAAGCTTTAATTATTTTTTTTTCTTTTTTTCTTTTCTTTTTTCTTTTTTTTTTTTCCTTTTTCTCTCTTTCACTTATAGTAAAAAAAAAAGATAGTAATCATGCCTCCCATCGTGTTAAAGATTAAAGGAAATGATTCATTTCTTCCATTCTCAAATCTCAATGAAGATGAATTATCGAAAACATGGAGAGTTTGTACTAAAGTAAAAGACTCTCTTGAAAATGGTTCTAGACTTGAAAATTTATCTTGGAGATTATGGTTTATACAGAATGTTATTTTGGGCAACGATATCAAGTCCAATTCAAAATTTAAAAAATGGTCAATAAAGACAACGGAAAATATGGGAAAAGCGAGTGAAGTTGCTACTGCTTCAACTTTAAAAAGAGATACTATTATGCTACAAAATGAAACGCCAGAATCAGTATTAAATTATAGTTTAGACGAAATTAAACCAGCAATTGGAACTGAAAACTTTATATTGAACCAATTCACTTCTGACCAAGAAGGAAACCAAATGATCGAATTGAAAGATATATTCCCTCTTAGTATGCAAGAAGATTTTATGTATTCTAATGATCAAGTCAATTTTTCTTTTAATAATGCATCTTCATGGGAACAACAGCGTTCACCTATTTATACCTCAATCTATCCCGAAACAACACTACAGGAAACGTCATATACTCCAATGATATCATCAACTCCAGTAGTGAATCCTATTTCAGGGATTAATTCACTATTCTCTACTGATCAAACAAATATACCTTCAATGACAATACCCGCAGATAATAATATCCAGCAACAACAAAGCTTTGTAGTAGATTATAACAATGCAGTCTATGTAGCTGCTGCTGCTGCAACTACCGCCGCTGCTCTAACAACTATTCCAAATGCTACACTTCATAATAAACTTTTAGCTACTTTACCGCCACAAACATTAGCTTCTGCTGAACGTCTTTTATCTCCAGCTAAAAGAGCCCCAACCAATTTACAGCAGAAAAATTTAATGAATTCATCTTCTCAACAGCTCAACTTTATACCTGAAAATGATTCACATCATAAACTTGTAAAGAAAGAAACAGAGCTAAAAGACAAACCTATGTTGTTAAAACAGCAGCAGCGGCTGCAGCAACAGCACCAGCAACAGCAACAGCACCAGCAACAGCACCATTATTATAGCACTTTTCAATTGGATCCTTACAGTAATACTTTATCAAAAACAAAACATAATGACAGTAATTTCTCTTCGACTATTTCAAACTCTACTAATAATGAAAAGCCGTCTATTTGTAGCAATTGTAATACAACATCAACACCTTTATGGAGAAGATCTACTGATGATAAAATCTTATGTAATGCTTGTGGATTATAGTAAGTAAATAGAGACTTTTGTTTTAATTAGCATGCATTAATATGTATAAATATTTATATGTCTGTCAATTTAGTTATAAATTACATAATACGCCAAGACCAAAGCACTTCAAGTCATCCCCTGGGAAGAATAAAGATAACTGTCCTTCACAATGTGTAACCGAAATAGATAAAAAAAAAAAATCAGAAACATCATTAGCTGAACAAACACAACATCATCAACAGAAAATAATCTGCTCTAATTGTGGTACAACAAAAACACCTTTATGGAGACGCGATATTGAAGGTTCACCTCTTTGTAATGCATGTGGATTATAGTAAGTACTCTTTTTTTTTTTAATCTGTATGCTGATAAAATACTAACTTTATATGTATATAGTTTAAAATTACATAATGAACAACGACCACTTTCAATGAAAACAGACGTAATAAAAAAACGGCAACGAACAGAAACATTAATTGCTTCAACTGTTGCAGATGAACAAATTAAGAAGCCACGTTATTTTGATCAACAATCACTTTATTCAAAAGAACAGGGTACAGCATTAGGTTATCGAAATATAGCGTCTTCTTTACCCGGCACTGGTATATTAATGATGACTACTACTGTTGCCAATAGTAATCATAGTAGCAGTACACGGTCATAAAATAACTAGTGTAAAATTATAAATTATAGATGAAAAAAATAAAAATAAAAAAAAAAGGGCTGTTTGTTAAAATTGTACAAACGTATTTCTAAATAAAAAAATATTACATAATTAAAAATTTAGTAATACTATTGTTCCACGATTATTTTTTCTATATAAATTAAACTATAGATATATTTTTTCTCATTTTCTTTTATTTTATTTTATTTTTTTATTTATTTTTTGTAAGTATGAATACTTCAGAAGCCTTACAGCAAGCAGTTATCTCATCTTTTGATCAGGTTACAAATACTTCATTTTTGGGAAAGACAGATAAGAACGCTTACATTTACAGAGGTTTTGCCAGCGATGTAAGTAATCTATTGTATATATATAAATGTATGTATGTATATGTCCGAAGTATTTTAACTGTTATCATCAAAAAGAAATGGTGTATTGGTGATGTTCCTCATGTAAGTTGTCGTTTAACTGAAAACTAATATAAACTCTAACCATTCCTGTATAGGGAGGTAGAAAATAATAATAATCATTAAAGTATACTAATAAATATACGCTAATAAATTGTATATGAATGTTAGGATATGTAATGGGTATCATGATCGATAGTGTACTTCAACACTTTTCTAATAAATATCAAACAGACCCTGTTGCCCTCAATTGCTTCTTCTTTAGCAAGACTATACCTGGTGATCTAATTTTAGAAATACATGAACTTAAAATGAGTAACAAAGGGTACTGTGTTGGACGATGCACTCTTAAACAAAGAAAAGACCTAAAGCCTTTAGTTGAATTAATAAACTATAACCCTTCTGACTGGATTGATAAGGTTCAGTGTATTTTTACAATGGGTAATATGGATAACGAGCAAGGACCTACTTTTTATCATAAAAACCCGACGCCACCTCCTACAATGAATCACCTTCAACCTTATAGTTATCTATTTATGGGCGAATATCTAACAGCGTATTTTGATATGAGCTCCTTTCCGATAAACGATACAGAACCCGGTGTTCCTGAAGTCACGCAAACCATGGCATTTTCTGATGGCAGACCTATCGATTTCAAGAGTATTCCTTATTGGTGTGATATGTTCATCACTCCACCCTCACTTCTTGGTCCTGCGATCTTAAAGGAACCTGTGTGGTGTCCAACTATGCAATTAGAAATACAATTCAAAAGGAAGCCCTCTGGTAAACAAATTATGGCTCATTTTATCACTCCACACATAATAAATGGACGATTTGATCTTGACGGCGAAATTTGGAACGAAAAAGGAGAGATTTTAGCTATAACAAGGTAACTAATATTTATATATATGTATATATCGGCCCTATCTAAAGTAGTTATACTGACTAAACCATTAGACATCAATGTCTGGTTGTACCATGGAGTCGTAATAGCAAAGATGACTTTAAAACTAAACAGAGAATAGGAATAACCACACACAAACCAAAAATGTAGAAATGCATAGAGGTCTTTTATATACATATATATATATAATTAGTTAGTATAGAAAAGATAGATTTACTGTTAATCTATTGTTATTTATTTTTCAGTTTTATATGAATTTATATTGAACATAAACATAAAAACTGATGCAGTTTTATACCATCGCATTCTATTTTAATATTGTATTAATATCAGTAACCGTATATATATATACATGTATATTATGAAAGTATGCATATCAGAGCCTATCACTTTTCTTATTTATGCATATTAAAATATACTTTGACTGTTTGATGCATGTTAGAAAAAGTATAATAAATTATCATTATGATAAATCAAAGAAGAAATATGCTAGTGTCAAAGAATGGCATACATAGTCAATAATAAGAATAACAATTATCTTCATTAGAATTTGATATCAAAATGTCTGCAAATTCAAAAATAGTACGTAGATGCTTACTGGGAAAAAAAAATCAATCCTTTTTGTTTATATTTTCTACTTTTTTTACCGCTTAATAAGTAAATCTTAAAAAAAAATATTTTATACATGTATACTTTTACACCTCACTATCGCAAATATATTATATTACTTCTTTTTTCCTATTTATAGCGAGTTTAAAATCAGGAAAAATGTGAAGAATATAGTGCAAGCTTGTTAGATACAAACAAACATTTACAAAATGAGGAAAGTGTCAAAATTTAAGAGTGTCTCTAATGAGAATTCTTTAATATTACTTCATATTTTTGAAAATCAATATTCTATTTCGTTTTTTTTTTTTTTTTTTTTTTTTTTTTTGGCTCACAAGTTTCTTTGTATCCTTTTTTATATACTATTAGTTTTAATTATAGCAAGAAAAAAAAAATTCATATTCATGTGATTTAAGATCCATGTTTAGGCATATTGTTACTTCGAGTTAATAGAGCAAAAATGCTTTCTTATTTTATTTAGTACTGAATTAATTTAAAGATAAAGGTTTTATCATAATACCAACAAATAATAATAATAGAACTTGCTAATGTTGTCACATCATAAAAGTAAAAGAGGCACTCTACATAATTTGTTGAATAAACGATATAAAGATAAAATACGATATAAAAAATGTAAAAAAAGATGATTTCTGCCAGACTCGAACTGGCGACCGCCTGCGTGTTAAGCAGGCGTGATAACCAACTACACCAAGAAACCATCTGATGATTAAAAAATCGTCAAAAATATCATAAATTTGTACCTTCTTAATTAGGAAAGTATCACGTGATCCTTCCGTTCTTGTCCAGTAGTATTGTGTTTAATTTAATTTCCGATATATTTTGTTTTTTTTTTTTTTTTTTTTTTTTTTTTGTTGTGCTTCCTTGTAGTAATTGCAATTGCCAACTTCTATTGCTGTAGTATATTATTATATATTAAATTATAACAGAATAGGTTTGTTTTTCTTTCATTTGTATAATAGTATTACTTAAATCGTATACAATCTGTATATGCTACGTATCAAGCTTAACTACAATGACAGTAGTAGTAACAGTTGCTGTTCGGTCTTTTCTTAATTTATAAATAACATTAGACTTTAAAAGAAACTGTTAGGCATACAGTGCTAAAATATTAATAATGTGTACACTTATATCCTTTTTGTTTATTTTATTTTGTTTTATTCCCTTTATACCAAATTATTACAAGAAGGGAAGAAATCAGCCCTAATATACATATTATTATGCAAATTCCTCTTAGTGCTTACTTTTATATAAAAAGAATATATTCAGTCTTGTATGTATACAAATATATATATAGAGAGAGGAGAGAGAGAGAGAGTATGGGTTAAAATCTATAATTACTGTACATCTTTTTATTTAATAACGACACCTTCAAGAATAATACTCTGGAATAATCTTACGAAATACACCTAAAAGAAGAAGAAGAAAAAAAGATACTCATGATTAACATTCATGTATACATTTTACTCTAACAATATACTACCATCTAAAATAAAGCTTGTTAACCCCCATATTTCATTTTCTCCTTCCATAGGCTCAGGTACTTTAAATACAGTATATTTATGCTTGCTATCACGGAATTGCTTTATTTGTCTTATACTTGGGTCGATTAAATAATCAATCGGTAAAGTAAATACGCTAGATACTTCATCAGGATTAAACTTCTTTAAATCGACTTGATCCTTAATAAACCCCACATACGGATACACTTTTAATGATCCTGTTTTATTTGGTAAAGGTGAAAAACATCCCAAAATATCAACAGATGAAGGATTTAATCCAATTTCTTCTTGTGCTTCTCTTAAAGCCGTGGACTCTATCGATATATCGCTATCATCTAACATTAAAAAAAATATAAATTATCAATGAAATATATAGAGACTGTATATTACCTTTTTTTCCACCAGGAAAACTATGCGACATAAATAAGAAATAAATTATATGTAGACATGTATAAAACTATTGCCTTCTACCTTATCTCTCCACGATGAGTCCTCATATTTAAATTTCTAACAGTAAATAATATACTTGGTTTTTCTTGAACAATGCATAATGGTACAAGAACAGCGGCATCTTTAACATCTGGTTTGTAATTCAACTTAAATTTAGGACAATTAAGTAATCGTTTACGAAATAAAGCAAGTGTATTAGCATTAAATACAAGAGGAAACGAGTGGGATGACATTTTCTTTTTCTTTTTCTTTTTTTTTTTTTAAAAAAAAAAGATGCTAAATGGTATACATTTTCTAATGAGAATAAATCATTTGTTGTATATGTACAACAACAATATCAGGTTGTCGTAGTTTGAAATTGTGTTTGTCGCTTTAGCCTAACTGATAAACCATAAAAACTGGAATGCTATAGCAATTTTTATCCATGTCTACTTTGTTTGATAACGTATATCAGATAGTAGAAACCTATCACTTGAAGTACTGCTATAATACACTTATACTTGCTACCTGATTTGTTCCTTTTTTTTTAACAATCGATGATTTTATAATTTCCCTAAATTTACACAAATGCAATAAAAAAGACAATTAAAAGAAAAGCAAGCCATTATAGATAGACATAAATAAAACAAGATATATCGCGTTTCAAAAGAGCATCACCAACAGGTCTTTTTTCCTGTTGATTTCATATTTCGTAAAGCCATACATAGCCCAGACAATTCTCCCATTAGAAGAAAGAAAAAGAAAAGAGAAAAATATAGCTCATAAGAAAAAAAAACTAGCAACTTGTAAAGACTCGAAAGACTTTAACCTTAATAGGTTGAATGTAAAACAAAGAACAGAGAGAGTACTCTGATGGTCTTCTTTATTCAGAATTTGATTATGCTGCTTTTTGGCATGTGTCATAGGAAGTCATTCAAACTTTTTCTTATAGCTAGCAACTCTTTTATTTTTGTTGAGTATTCATTCTTGGGCTTACGTCTCTTGAAGTTAGATACATTCAAGCCTATGAACTTGAAAGGTTTATGCTTTGTGCTTAAATATTATTTAATAACAGCGTGGACCTAAAGTGCAAGAATTCTTCTCATCATGATAGAACATGGTGTATAGCTAAAAAATAGTTAATAACGGATTAAACATCGATAGACAAGATAATCTTTACTGCAAACCCTTTTACTTTTAGTTTCTTGCTTCTTACGAAGGAACAGAGAGCAAACGTGATTTGCGATATGCAATCCCTTTTCGTATAGCATAAATATGTGATCTTAATTCTATATAGAAGCTGCATTAGGGAATAATTCAAGAAGGATTGTAACGTATGGTTTTCAACCTACATAATTATCGTCAGTTAACGTAAGTAAAGATGTGTCAAACTATCAACTTAAAAGATACTTAGCTTAACTAAAAAAAAAAAAAAGACTTTTCCTTTTCTTCTTGTTGATGAAGGATAGTACCATGCTGTAGCTGCTACCTAGTACAAGCAAAAGGCATAGAAAAAAAATTATGCCACCAATCTTGTAGAAGGAATTGGCCGTCTCCTCAGGAAGAAGAGCAAGCAGTACAAGCATGTTCGTAGCAAGCAAAGATATACCTCGCAATGCCCTGTCTTGGTATACGATTACTTTTTTTCATCCTGTACGAGATAGCTACGTTGGTCAATGTTTTAATGTTACATAGAAGATGCGCCACAAAAGAAAAAGTCTGCACAAAGAAAAAAAAATAACATCACCATTAAAAGTGACACGGACAACGCCTGACTTTTTCTGAAAATATATTTGGTTAGTGTGAAACGCGAAAAAAAAAAAAAAACTTCGATCAAGTACCAACTAAATGAAGACGATACTTTTTTTTTATTACTTTATATCACTAATGACTGGTCAAAAGAAGTTCCTTAATACTGTATTTTCCAAATAAATGAGAAAATAATTCGATAAAATGAGAATTTTAAAGTTCTAAAATGAGAAAAATTATATTGGTTGATAACTAGTTTGGAAAATTTTATGTGATAATTGATAGCCAACTTTTTTTAAACATTAGCAATTTAAACATGACAAAAGATATTTACAAGGAAGATCTGTCATTAAAAGATTCTGAAAACTTTGATGATCAAACAGTCGTGGTATATTCCGGTTTGATGTCAATGATGCGTCTTACATTTGATCGAGATGAGGCTGCTATGGAAATCGATGAGGAAGTTATAAACGATTTTGAAGTAGCAAATGGAGATACAAAACAAAGTGAAGAAAAAGATAGCGAGTATGAAGAAGAAGACAATGAGAAGGTGAAGCTGGAGAAATTCGCTGAAAACCTTGCAGGTGCTATAAAAATTAAGGGTAAGAAGTCTGCAACGTCTTACAGATCATATACGGTTTCTCAAATTGTCGATTTCATTGGTTTAATCGTTGAACAGGTACCGGTAAAAGATGCTGCAACAAGAAAAGGCATTATTCTTTTAACTGCTTATCGATATCGAAAGTTATGGCATGAAACTCAAGATGTTCCTGAGAAAAAAACAAAGGGGTCGAGTTCGATTTAAGGTTTTAACGGAAGAACACACGTTGTTTGTCATAAAACTTATCGATAATTTTGCACCAATGACCTTAGAGCAGTTGAAGGAAAAGCTTATCGAACAATATCCTGATAATTCTATTTCGAAAAGCCAGTTTTATCGCCATGTTAAAGAACAACGCGCATTAAGCATAAAGAAACTAGAAAAACTTACTGAATATCGAAATTCGGATGGGAACCTCTTGAAAAGAAAAAACTACTGTTGAATCATGGTTATCTAATAATGAAATGGATTTTGAAAAGAATTGTGTTTTCATAGATGAGGCCGGTTTTAATTTACATATCAGTCGTACAAGAGGTTGGTCAAAAGCGGGCGAGCCAGCAAAAACTGTAATTCCAAAGAGCAAGGAAACTACAATCACTATTCTTGGCGCTATTTCGAACCAAGGTGTTATTGATATTTCTCGGAGAAAACCTGTTATTGTCGCTGGAACTAAAAAGAGAAACGCAGATGGGAAAATAATAGCTACAACAGCAAAAATAGGCACAAGAACCGAACATTCTTTGAACTATTTGAGTAATGCGATGGATATTCTTGACAAAAATGAGATGAAAAGTTACTACGTTATCATGGATAATGCTCCTATACATAAGCCTGTCATTGTGAGAGGGTTCATTGAGAAAAGAAGTTACAAATGTGCTTATCTTCCACCATACTCACCATTTCTTAATCCTATTGAAGAGTTTTGGTCGAAAGAAAAATATAATGTCAAAAGACGACCTTTCGATGGCAGTGATGCATTGACTCCTCAAATTATAGAAGCATGTTCTGAAGTTACTCTAGCAGACTGTAAAGGATGGACAAGGCATTCAGTTTCATTTTTCGATCGTTGTCTTCGCTGAAATGTAACAAGTAAAAAATCATAAGACAATATCTATTTGAAAAAAAAAAAAGAACGAGATCAATTCTAGACAATCTTATCTCACTTCAGCTTGGACGATCCCTTAGATGAAAAAAAAAAAGTATAATCCTACTAAGCACAAACAAACAAGTCAAAATAGAGTAAAACAAAAGAAAAAATAGAAAAGAAAACATAATAGTCCAAAAAAGAAAGCGATAAACATAAGAAGAAATAGCGATGGCCAAAGATATCCTTTAAAAGATGAGAGTTAGCACAGTTGATTGTATTTGATGATGGTATGAAAAAAAAAACAAGAGTACAGTACCAATAAGAAGAATAATTTCTGAAACTACTGGTATATTCTACAAATAATTTAAATAGAGATCAAAATTGTTCAAGTCTTTGGCGATCAATGTTAATGAATCTAGAGTATCTGAAGTGTTGTATTGTATGAAACTTAATTATTTGTACCATCTTCAAGGTATAGATATTAAATAGGCAATAACTATAAGAAAAAAAAAGACCTGAAACCAGCAAGACTTCCTCAATAGTAAATATTCTTACAATATACTCAAATGTAAAAGCTGCAGCACACGATGGAACAGAGAGATCAATGATAGTAAAAATAGGGTTGTTATCCCATTTTCTATTTGGAAGGAAAGTGAAAGTCTCATCATTTTTACCAGAGACATTGTCCTTTGATGACTAAGATATTTACATACAAACCACTTTTTATTTGTCCATTAATTTTCCTTATTTTATTTTCGCTTTTTCTCGACCCAAACTCTTATTGATAAACAAGAAAAAAAAAAAGATTCATCTCAATCATAAGCTGAAATACTGTATTCTATATCTGTTCATAATTAACGGACGCAGCAGTCTTTAATAGCTAATGAATTCTGTTAATTTTAATTTCATTATAAAATATAGAGTTCTAATTTTGTTATTATGCACTATTATTCGTATAAAAGCAATCTTTTTTTTTTTTTTTTTTTTTTTTTTTTTTTTTTTTTTTTTTTTAAATAATAAATACTTTATTCCGCCAATATTTAATACAAATAAGGTTATATTCTAGTAGAACATTCTTAACTTTTATTGATAATCTGGATTAATAGGCTTTGATATTGTCCAAGATCCTAAAAGTATCCAATAAAATGGAAGTAATTTATTACTATTTTTTTCCCTTCCTTTTATCATATAATTAACTTAAGTATGGTAAGCTTAATAAAGAGGAAAGTTAACAGGGGAAGCATGTTGAGCTACAATAGCTCCTCTTAAATACATGGAAACTCTCTATTACTTAACGTGCCATGTAATAATATTAAACTGAGTTAAAATATCAAATAAAGGAAAAAGATCTTCAATAAATAATTAGATTAAGTAAGTTGTGGAACAATTTGAAGAATAAAAAGGTAAATGTTTACAATTTATTACAGAAGAAGAAGACCATAATAACAATGAGAAAATAACCAAATATCTACCTTCCTCTTTCTTTATTTTCTTCTTCTTCCTTATTGATCTTTTAACCAAAAATAAATAAATGATACGGCCTTTTATAATTCATAATCAGATTATACATTCAAGGAATCCTTATATTCATAAATGTTGTGGCTGCATACATTTAAGAATAGGAGCCTTCTTTTCTTGTTTAATATGGATGGTATTATATAATAAAATAGGATAATTAAATACTAACTACTAATATTTTTTTTTTTTTTTTTTTTTTTTAAAAAAAGGGACTTTCTTTATATTTTACAATATTATCATTTCAGGCTAAAAGTCGTAAGTTTATTCTATTTAATATGATATACATGTACTAGACTCATCCTTTATTATTAGCTTTTTATACTCAAATGAGCGATAATAACACTGGAGTTTATCTATTTGGTTTAATCAATCTTATTTTTTTTACTATTTGTTTAGGGTCATTAATTCCTATTTATTTGGTTTGTATTATAATTCTATTATTTACAGAGTTAAAAAGTTGTTCCTTATTCTAATTTATCATAGAGATCTGCAAATGGTATGCGAATAGCCTCATTAACCATATTTATTCTAGTCTTTATTTTGTTATTGGATACATTTATAAACACAGTTTTATTCATCGTTCAAAAGGACAATTATATTCAACATTGCAGTGATATAGATTTAAACCCCTATAATCTCGATTTCACTATTCTTGATGAAAACCGATTTATAGGGAAAGAAGAGTTTTTCAACTGTAACAAAACTTGGGAAAATGAATTAAAGTTTACGATTTTATCAACTATAATAATGATAATAACTTATGTAATATATATCTTTATGTTGATATAGATGAATGCCTGTACTAATTTTACCATACATTATAGTCATATTGGACAATTACTATTTATTCCTTTACTCGAAAACTTAACCTAGAATTAAAAACAATTATTTATAGACAAATGTCACATATGCCGTCTGCAGCCATAATGGGAAATATTATACCTCCACAAAGGCCAATTGTAACCGGAGCAGATATCATGTTGTAATTGGAACAGTGGGTCGGTACAACAATCCAAAATTGGATGATTATAATACACTGTTTATTTTATATTTCATATATTTTTTTTTCTTTTTCTTTTCTTTTTTTTTCATTTTTCTCTTCCCTTTCCTCTCTATCATATATACATACATATTTTTATATATATTTTTTTTTCTTTCATTCTTCTTCCTTAATTTTTACTTTTTATTGTAATTTTATTAAAGAAAAGAAGATATCATGTCTTCCTTTCATATTTTAAATCAATATTCAAACAAAAACAAAAAAATAAAAAAATCAAATTCAACCAATAACAATAAGAAGACAAAATCTTCTTTATTTGATCGACCTCTTCCGAGAACACTTCCCCCTGGCAATTTTAATATTAACTATGAAACATATGAGTTTAACATACCAAATTATACATTTGGTAAAGCAATAGAACTTGCCGGCGCTGGTGGATTAATTGCTGTCAGTGTTGGAAAGAGGTAATAATGAATATTTAAAAGAATTTTAACAATAATAATAAAATTTGTCTTTTTTTTTTTCTTTTTCTTTTCTCTTTTTTCTCTTTTTTCGCTTTTCGCTTTTCCCCTTCCATTTTTTTATTCATTCACTCATTCTTATTCAAGAAATAAAGATAATAAGCCTATATTGGCTAAAATTTCACCACATTCTGTTCGACTTGAACGAGAATATTATGTAACAAAAAGATTATACTCATTACCAGATGGATATAAATATATACCACATGTTACCGAATATGTCTCTCTCGTTCAGGATGGCTTAGCTGCTATACTTTATCAAGATATTCAACCAAATGACTACATTTATTTCGAATATCAACAAAGGAGACATTATTTTACTCTTTTCTCTCTCAGTCAGACCACAAATAATTTTGAGATCTGGAATGATCAACTACCAATTCGAGATTGTAACGAGATTACTCTAGACACCTTTCTTGAATTTGCTATTGAATGCTGTTCGGCTCTTCAATTCCTTCATGTAAATGGTGTAGTACACGGTGAGCTGCGTCCTTCTGCCTTTCAATGTACTTATGATCAAGATCAAAAATTACGCACAAAGGTATGGAACTTTGGCGGAGGCTTAAATTCTTATGAAGAACTACTATTGACTACTTCTAGATGGAGATCTTTTATGTCTGATAATAATTATACAAACTCATCATCATCCTCTTCTCCATCTCCTCCTCCTCCTCCACCACCTCCACCACCTCCACCACCACCACCACCAATAGCAACACTATCTCAACCTACTAGTTATCATTCAAAGCGTCTCTCTAATTCTGTTTATTTCTCTCAAGTCAGTGACTATTATACGAATGCCTCTTCATCAGTTCGATTTTATTCTCCAAAAGAATTTCAATCATCTCTAGTTTATGTTAGTCCAGAACAGACAGGAAGAACATCAGATGCTTTAGATCATCGAACTGATCTATATTCACTTGGTATTATGTTTTTTATCATTTTAACTAACAACGATCCTTTTAAAGGAACAGCTATGGATATTATACATGCTATTTTATCAAAAACTGTACCTTTGGTTCATACTATTCGAAACGACATACCTCCTACCATTAGCTATATTATTAACAAATTGACCCAGAAAGTAAGATAGAATATTAATTTCTATAGATAGATGGACTACTAATTATACATGAGGTTAGACTGTAGAAGAACGTTATGATAGTGCCTATGGCTTAAGGGAGGATTTATTAGAATGTCAAAGAAGACTTTCTGAATCAAATTTTGATCAAGTAATTATTATTCATAATAATGAATTGTACCATATTTATCTTATTTATTGTCATATATATATATATATACGTATATATAATAGCTTGTTCATTTTCAATTAGGTTTACGTGATATAAATCCTGTTTTTAAAGTATCAGATAGTTTATACGGACGAAATAAAGAATCAGAACTCATGAGCTCTATCATTGAAAATACATATAATCTTCATCAACAGGAAAAGAATAGAGTAAAAATGCTACAGGCAGCGTCAATTTCTAATAAGAATAATTTAGCTACAACGACTTCTAATTCAAAAGATGCAACACCACTAAATCATATGACTATTGCAACAGAAGAAGCAACTGATGATAATAACAGTACAGAAAAAATGCCAGTTCTTTCAACGACAACAGAACAAGTATTATGTTGTGAGAATGAAAAGGAGGAGAACAATTTAATCAAAGAAGCAGACAGTTTACTACGTATTAATACATCTATATCACTTGACCATACTGCTTGCGAAGTGATCGTTCTGAAGGGGCCAGGGGGTATAGGCAAATCAACTCTGATCTCGACCCTAAGTATACAAGCTCGTCATTGTGGTTATACAGCAACAGCCAAATTTGATAAGAATCAAAAGAGGCCCTACAATGGTCTATTAAGGTGCCTTTCTTCTATTCTAAGACAACTTTTAACTGAATCAGAACAGGTTATTCGTGAGTTTTATAAGGACTTGAAGCATAATCTAGGTCCTCAATTCAGCAATGTTCGTTTAATGGTCAATATGGTACCTGAATTAAAACCTATTTTGTACGATTGTCGAGAAAGAATAAACTCACCAGATGATGATGATGCTCTTTCTAACATTTTAAATACTGAAGCTAGATTTCATTCTGTAAGTTTGGTTCCCTCTTCTTTTTTTTTTTCTTTTTAATAGAATCTAACTATACCTTATTAGGTATTTTTGAACATTATTAGAACAATTGCTAGAAGAAAATTGCTAACTTTGGTAAGTAAAAAAAAAAAAAAAAAAGACATGACATTGCATTATCTTATTATTTTTTTTTGTACAACCAGTGTCTAGATGATCTACAAGAAGCAGGTTAGTAATGAATAATACTCATATAATCTGTCTTTAATAGACCAAACTCTTGCCTATTTTTTTTTTAAATATATATAACAATTTTTTTTATTAATTATTTGTTTCCTTTCTTTTTCTTTTCATAGATGATCCATCTATTCATTTAATTAATGCACTTTTACATTCACATACAATCATGTTAATTATTTTAACTTTTCGAGATGGCGATGAAACACCTTCAAAAGTAATCAAAATTCTAGAAAAATTCGAAACAATTCATCCTATCACAACAATTGAACTTGGAACATTTAATAAAGATGTCCTTTATGAACTTGTCTTTGACACCCTCTACAGCAATAGTAGCAACAAGCAACAACAATCTCCATGGGGTATACAAGAAGAACAACAACGTATGGAGACAATAGCTCCTCTTGTAGACATCATCTATTGTTGGACCCGAGGAAATCCATTTTATGTCAAACAGTTTTTAAAGACGATGAAACGAAAAGAGGATATTTGGTTTGATTGGAATGCTAAACATTGGAAATTTAGATTAGACAATATCAAAAAATTATTTGATACAGAGCAAAAGCCTAGTATCATGAAAATTGCATCAACGTCATCGTCTACTATCAATCATAGTAATGATCTACTTCGACGAGATATGGAATATAAAAGATCTTATCATCACGTACAACAACCTCAACATGATGAACATCATATCTTTGATATCCAAAACCTTGTCTCTCATTTACGTTCTCTAGAACCAAGTGTTCAATGTTTTCTAATGTGGGCTAGCCTTATTGGTCATGTATTCAACTTTAGACGAATTAAATGGCTCATGATAGCTTCTTCAACTACAAACGGTGACCTAATCGACGATAACAGTAGTATTGGAAGTAGCCATAGTGCGGGTTATCACAACAACAGGTCAACAGTACCCATAGCTGAAGAAAACTATCCATTATCATCTGATCCTCCTCCTCCTCTCACTACTACAGCAACAGTCACTCTATTATCTGAAGATGAAGAAAGACGTTCAAGCCAAGCTATGATCGGACTTCAAGTAGCACTCAGTGAGGGCATTATTCAATACAAGTCAGGGAATGAATTTCAATTCATTCATGATCGTTATTATCAGGCTGCTTCCATGTTAATTGTTGACCCACAACAAAGAGACAGTATGCATCTTAAAATTGGCGAAATGCTGATGATGGAAGAAGAAATGGAAGAGGAGGATAATATATTCTTGACGGCATACCATCTTATGAAGAGCGAAAGACTGATTCAAATGATGGATAAAAGAAAGTGTTATCGTAGTATTTTAATTAAAGCAGGTAATGAAGCAGCATTATCAGGTGCAATACAACTCTCTTCAGCCTATTACAAATCTGCTTTATCTTTGTTGGATGAGGATATTGTAAAACGATGGCAAGATGGTCCAGACAATTCAAGTTCAGAGACTTTGAATGTTTATATGAAGATATTAGAACACGAGTTATTAAGTAATAATAGAACTGTTTATAAAGACAAACTGATTACGACAGAGAACAGCAGGAATAAAGTCACAGAGAACCTAGCCCCAGCTCGTTCTCTCATGAGTGATGAGGAACGAAGCAGCATGATAAAGCAAATTATGGACCATACTCATCACCTTCCACTTGAAAGAGCTCAAGTGTGGCGTATCAAGGCCCGTATTTACTTTGAACAATCTCAATATCGAAATGGTGTACATAATATTTTGGAAGGTTTAGAAGAATTGGGTATCCTTGTCGATACAAACATCACAGAGGAGCAAGTCCTTGACTATTATCACATTATGAAACCTAGTATTGTCAAACCTGGTTTTGAAATCTTACTGAAGGGCGGTCCCTGTCAAAACCCGAAACAGATGGCAATCATGGCTTTGTTAAATGAGGCATGTGCGGGAGCTTATTGGGTAAATCCTCTTCTGGTTGATTTCTTTGCTCTCAAATTATGTGAACATTCATTAAAATATGGCTATACAGCTGCTAGCGGTGGTGGTTTTATCTGGGCAGGTTGTACGGCAACACGTGTATCTGAATTCCACTTTGCCGCTCAATTAGGCCGATTTGGAATGACTATCAGTGAAAAATACGCAGGGAATTCAGAGATTGCAAGAGCTATTATTGTTCATCATTCCATGTTGGCTCAATGGACTGGCGCTCATGTACGAGAATATATTTATCAGTATCAAAGAGCTTATAAATTTGCTATTGCTGGTGGAGATCAGGTAAGAAAAAGAGGAATTAAATAACTCCAAGATTTTATTCTTATTTGGAGTATAAATGGTTATAGCATTAAGATAATAATATATATATATGCATATACATATATGCATATACATATATATACATATTTATATTTATATTTATATTTATATTTATATAATTTGCATAAAAAAAAACTATCATAGCTGTTTTCCTCTATGGCCTTATTTCATGTAGCATGTACATTATATTGGACAAGCTGTAACCTATCCGAACTTCATTGGCATCTCAATCATTCAATGGAAGAATGTAGCAAAGGCAATTCTAAGGACGTGCTTATACTAAACATTTCACTTTGGAGATCTATATTGGTTTTTCAAGGAAAGACCGATATCACTATGGATCCTGACACAATGATGAATGATCCGGATAGGAGTTTTGATGAACCTTCATTTGTGGAAGATATCAAGAGCCAAAGTGTTAATTCTGGGAACCCATTAAACTGGTAAATTATACATATAATAGCTAGATTTTCCTTTTCTTTTTTTTTTTTTTTTTTTTTTTTTTTTTTTTTTTTAATTTACTTATTACTTTTATATATCCAGGCATTATAGTTTTAAAATGATCCTTTTATTTCACTTTGGATTTACTCAAGAAGCTTCTGATTTAGGTTTCAAAATTTTCGATAGCTCAATTAACGAAGCATTGTAAGTATACGAAACAATGATCCTACTAAGCTATTGCTCTTCTAATCTTAACGTTTATCTTTTTTTTTTTTTTTTTTTTTTTTTTTTTTTTTTTCATAGACATCGTCATGTCGGTATAGCCATGTATTATCATTCAATGGCAATAGTTGAAAGTTTACGTGATCCAAATATAGACTCTTTAAAACATGAAAAATATAAAAGGCAGCTTAAAAAGAATGAGGCCAGACTGAATGAACTTGCATCCTATTCTGAAATCAATTACCGCATGTATCATAAAATTGTCGTAAGTATTCCTGAAATAACTGTATTTTATGCATTCAACTAAAACAGTTTTTTTTTTTTTTTTTTTTTTTTTTTTTTTTTTTTTTTTCTTGAATTCAACTAGCAAGCACAAATTTCAACTCTCGATAATATTAACATGCAGCATACTTTGGCATTATACAATGAAGTGATTGACTTATGTCTAAAAGGAAGATGGTATTCATTTTTGGGTCTTACATATGAGCTTTTATCTGAATATTATATGCGCTGTGGCTTAACTATGCTTGCTATTCCAACATTATGTAGATCATTAAAATTTTATTCCCATTGGGGTGCCTTTGGCAAAGTACAGTATCTTAAGAAAAAATACAGTAAAGAATTAAGCAGCCAAAAAATTACAGATAAAGAAGATGCAGCTATTCAAACAGAAGACGTTATTATTAGTTTGACAACAACAGTTACAGAGAAGGAAGTTAGTATTTGGGATAATAATAGTAGTGATGAGATTACACCAGATTCTTCTTTAAAAGAATTGTATGGGAACGAAGATTTTTCTGAGCATAGTGTCTTGGCAAGTAATTCCAGTATGAATAATCCTATCACCATTTTAGATGATGTTGGTTTTGATCGAGAAGACACATTATTTTCTTTAGATATGGTTGATTTAACTTCAATCATTAAAAGCTCTCAAGGTAAAGTATATGAAGCAATATGCATAAAGAATATACAAATCTCATATATATATATATATTTTGGTTATTTGTAGTTATATCTAATGAAGTAAATTCCTTTGATGAGCTGTTAAAAAAGATGATTGGTATTATTATGGCTAATTCAGGAGCAGAATCTGGTGCTATTATAATTAAAGAAGGAATTTTTGGTATTGCTGCCCATTCAGTACGTTCTACAGATATATGTGAAACCTTCGAACCTCCCCTTCCACTTTGTGATGATGATGATAAAGTATTCACTTCTATTGTCCATTACGTTATTCATACGCATGCCAGCCTTTTCATTTCAAATGTTGAAGCTGATCACAGGTTTTCTACAGGCGATAATAATATAAAGAAAGGAGCTGTCATATGCATGCCTATTATGCATAAAAATACACTAGTAGGAGTCCTTTATCTTCAAGCCAATTTGAATACTTTTACACATAAACACGCTAATGTTCTTGCTATTTTGTGTGACCAAATCGGTATCTCGATCACTAATGCGCTCTTATTTAAATCAGTTCAAAAGGCAACTATGGCAAATGCGTTAATGATTGAAAGACAATTGAAAGCACTAGAAGAAGCTCGAGCAAGTAAAGAACAAGCGCTTCATGCCACAAGAATGAAATCTAACTTCTTGGCAAATATGTCACATGAGTTACGCACGCCATTTTCCGGCTTTTATGGCATGATTTGTCTTTTGAGTGAAACACGGCTTGACGTTGAACAACGAGAGCTTATTTTAATCGCAAAACAAAGTTGTGAAATGCTCTTGCATATCATTGATGATTTATTGGATTTTTCTAAATTAGAAGCACACAAAGTTAAATTACTTTATGGTCTATTTTACATAGAGGACTTGATTGCTGATCGTATAGAACTGTTGATTACACTCGCTACAAATAAGAATGTTGAACTATATTATTTTATTGATGAAGACGTGCCTTCCATCGTATATGGTGATGGAAATCGTATTGGTCAGATTTTAATGAACTTGATTGGAAATGCTATCAAGTTTACACATCATGGAGAAGTGATTATTCGATGTGGAATAGATAAGGAAAGCATAGCAGTTGAAGAAGATAATATTATCCTTAAAATCTCTGTTCAAGACACTGGTATAGGTATGTCTAAAGATGAAATTAAGGGACTATTCTTGCCATTTAGTCAAGTAGACGGATCAACAACTAGGTAACTAGATATGATATGATATGATATATAAATATATACTATTCATAGTACATAATTATTTTATATTGACATTATATATATTTTCTATTATAAGAAATTTTGGTGGAACAGGCCTTGGTCTTTCAATTTGTTTACAACTTGTCAAATTGATGCATGGCGATATTCAGGTTAATTCTGCTGTAAATCAGGGTTCTACATTTACGTTTACAATTCAAGTAAAAAATGGGAATACTATAGCTGAGCCTGATATTAGTTATGATTTACAATCCAATACTATTAAGGAACTTCGAGACCAGTTGGGACAACCTCGCATTTTGATTATTAGTGAGGAAAAGACTAAGTTGATGATCCAGGCCTTTATTCCTTGGATACAATATTTAGAACAAAAAGATAACGTTGTAGAAGGTATTCAACTTGCTATTGAGAACTCAAAAAAAAATATACCCTTTGATTGTGTTATTATGAACTCTTCCCGTTCAGACACTCTATTAGAGGTTATCAAGTATATTGAAAATACGCCTAGTCTAAAGAATATAAGTATATTACTTTTGATTGCGCCTACAGTTGATAATATTCGTCGCCATTTTACACATAATACACATGATGATACAGAGAATGATTATACAACACCCTTTCCTTATCAGCACATATTTCACCCTTTAGTTACTCGATTATTAAAACCTATCAGGACAGTAAAATTATTAAATGCCTTAATTCGAGTTGTTTCAAAATCAGATACAACAACAACAACTACTACTACTACTACTACCATCCTAGAGTCAAATCATACTACTGTTAACAATTTAGGATTAGATGATCAAACTTTAATTTCAAGTTCATATTCTGTAGCACCAGCTATTAGTAGCACGAATGTGACAAATGACAATAATAGTAATATGATGAAGAGGCAGCACAAAATAGACCAATTACCTAATGAGAAAACAGCAATCACAACCCAACTTGAACCAGAGCCGGCTATTATCGTTACATCTTCTTATTCAAGAAAAAATCATGGAACCTTCTCACCCGAAGAACTAGCTATCTTCAAAGGACAAAAAATTTTAATTGCGGAAGATAATATTATTGCACAAAAATTGATTATTAAACAGCTGAAAAGATTAGGATTTATTGTTGAAAAATGTAATAATGGATTTGAATGTTTTGATACATGGAAAGCGAGAGGACCAGGATATTTTGTATTAGCTTGGATTGACCATCATATGCCAGGTTGTGATGGATTAGAAGCTACAAAAAAGATTCGTGAATATGAGAAAAGAATGAATTATAGTCCTCTTTTACCCATTATAGCGTTGACAGGTAGGAAGAATGAAAACAGACCATATATGTATATATCAATAAATAACATGTATATAATTATATAGCTGATATACAACTAACTTCTCAAACAAACTGTCTAAATGCTGGAATGAATGATTATGTGACTAAACCTTTAATGCAAAAGGATCTTGCAATAATCTTACGGAAATATTGTTTAGGTTCTAATAATTTATAATAATAATAATAATAATAATAATGTATACATGTATATGGATATATATTTATAGACTTGACCAAACTAAAATAGTAAAAATAAATAAATAATTATATCAAAAACAAAAGATGTTAAATAAATGAGTCTTCATTTCATTTTTTTTTTTTTTCATTAAACACATAATTAAGATTTATCTATCTCAACATTACGTTTTAAATGATAACTTTATTTACATGAACAGAAATATGTGGTATATAAGTGTTTAGAGCCTATCATTATCACTCTTTCATACGCCTTTTCTTAGTGTTATTATCTACAAAGGAAAGAACTTAATACTTGAGACACTATACTATCTTTATCATTATTATTTTACCTGATTCAAAATTTGATGTAATTCTTTTCTCCTAACAAATGATATTAATCCATGTTTTGAAGATAATAATTTTTGATATCTAATAAACTTACTGTATTAAGCCAGGCAGTATCCTCTATTACTGATTTTGTATCCTCCGTACGCTTTAAAATAGATAACCAAAGATTCAATAAATTATCCGTTTGATCTACAGTTTTTGAAAATCGCTGTAACTTATCTTGAGTCTCTTCAAAGTTTTCTAATACTGTTTCCAAGACTTTATTTATTGATTGAACCGTTTCGTATTCTTGTTTTAGTTGATCATTAACTTGACTAGACTTGTTTGGATTTCCAGTTGGTGGTTCCGTTTGATTTTGAGGTCTAGTAAGAATAGTTGATCTTCGATTACTTTTATTCAATAATAAACTTTGTCTAGACGTTGTTGACTGCAAGCCTACTGGTGCTTCAATTACTTGTTCATCATAATCTTCCATTTATAATTTGAGGCCTTTTAACTGGTGTACTTTTTTTTCTTTCTTTTCTTTTTTTTTTAAGAAAAAAAAAACGAAATCAACGTCACAACTTGTACATGAATATGTAATTTTTTTGTTTTTCTTTTAAACACTATAAGGAAAATATAAGAACATTGTATATGATCGATTATTGTCCTTATTTCCTAGCAATAGATATATATTTACTGAATCAAGCAAAGTTATGATAGAAGCTTACATTCTAAAAATGGACATAGTAAATATATAAAGGTAGTGATAAAAACAAAGAAAAGAAAAAAAAATCATAGTCGCTGAGCTTAAATTAGAAATATTTTTTCTTATTATTCTATTTATGACATCCATTATTATAGACTACATATTTAGTTTCTATGGTAACTATACCTAACAATTAGTATCATTAATAAATGCTGTTTTGTATTTTTTTATTTTTATTTATTTTTATTTATTTTACATTTTTAACTTCACATGCATAGCAACAATAAAATGTACCTTATTTTCTAGAAAATTTAATTTGTTCAAATTTTTCTTGATTTAGGTTAAACAGTGGGGGAGAAAGTTGAGTGAACAAAATTGACTCATACGCTTTAAACATACTTCCAGCCAATCATTTTTAAGGAATGTATTTTAATGCTACTCTAAATAATTTGGTATAACCTTACAATAGCATCTGCATATTATTATTTAATATTAAATCATTTGAAATGTTTCTAGTCTTTTTTGTATCAACAGCCCTTTGTCTACTTGGTACTTTTCATTTATATATCCAAATAGTTAAGGCTATCTACAGATGAAATACATGTCCAATAATAGACTCTTTATTTTTTTTTTTTGTGGAAAACAGTGCTATATTGAATAGGTAATACAGTAAATCTGTGCTGTGTAAAATAAAAAAAAAAATAGCTCGACATGTTTCAAAAAAAAAAAAAAAAGGTGATTTGATGCCTGTAGTAGACCCTTATTTTTATTTTTATTTTTTTTATTTTTATTTTTTTTATTTTTATTTTTTTTTTTTCAATAGTTTAGCGTACATACTTATTATTCATAATAGTAAAATAAAATAGTTTGTTTGTTTTTCTGATTCTGATATTCAGTCAATAAATTTTGATTTAATAGTTGTTATCTGTTTTTTTTTTTGGGAAAAAATAAAATAAAAGAAAATTTATTATCAAGGAATCATAATTAAAGAAAATCGAAATAATAGTTTAATTTTATTCAGAACTACTATTAACGGAATCAAAGCTGAATATCGTAATTCAAAAAAAAAAAAAAAAAAAAAAATTTTCTACAAAAAAAAAAAAATGTCTCATTTTTCTTTATACATATAAATGACAATCGAAAATCATTTATTTATTCATATTTATTCATTCAATTTTTTTTTTCTTATTTATTAAATAACTCGTCAGTTACATTCTAATAAAGCATAAATAATTAGACACACATACATATAGATGACAGTACATCATAGCGCCAGTCTCGGCTCTGATGCCCCTACTGGATGTTCAAACGTTTCAGTACCTCCCTATAGTAGTAATGGTGAAATAAACAAGGAAAACTCTATTACTTCTATTGAAGCAGGCTTAAATGCATCAGATAGTCAGTCTATTGGATCAGATGAAGGACCCGCTGTTGTGCCTCATATGGGTCTTATCAGTAGTTGTAATATGGTAAGCGGGGGAGTTAAGAAAAAAAAAAAAGAAAGATCTATTTTGAAACAATTTTATTGATCTATCTATATTTAGATTGTAGGTCTTATTATTGGTAGTGGTATTTTTGCTACTCCTGGCCCTGTTACCTTAAAGGTTCAAGCTGTTGGCCCTTCTTTGATTGTTTGGACGATTGGTGGTCTATTGAGTATGATAGGTGCTCTTTGCTATGCAGAATTAGGTACGATGATTACAAAATCAGGTGGCGAATATCAATACTTGAAATCAGCTTATGGCCTTTGTCTTGGTTTAACTTTTAGCTGGTCTAATCTTTTATTATCTAATCCTATCGGTACTGCCTCTATTGCTACTGTGTTTGCTCAATACATTATGGAAATGGCCTATTTCGACCCTTCAAATACAGAGGGTATAAGTACAGATATGCCTGATTATGCAGTTAAACTTGTTGCTATTGCCTGTATTTGGGTAGTTGTACTTTTCAATGCATTCGGTAGAAAAGCAGGTGCAATGGTAGCTAATGTCTTTACAGCAGCTAAATTATTAGCTCTTGCTATGATTATTATCATTGGTTGGATTTGGCTTGGCAGAGGACATACTGAAAACTTCAAGAATGCATTCCATAATAGTTCTACAAATGCACTTGATTATGGTACCGCTATGTACATGGCTTTATTCGCTTACAACGGTTGGAATAATTTAAATTACGGTGTCGCTGAAGTAAAGAACCCTCAACGTAATTTACCCTTGGCTATTACTATTTCTTGTATCCTAGTAACATTAGTATATGTCTTGGGTAATATCGCTTATTTTGCTACCCTTCCTATCTCCACTGTCGCTAATTCTTCCACTGTTGCTATGCAGGTTGGTATGGTTGCATGGGGTAAAGGCGGCGCTTATTTCTTTGCCCTGATGGTCGTCTTATCGACCTTTGGTGCTGTCAATGGTAACATCTGGGCCGCCTCTCGTGTTGTTTTAACGGCTGCTAATGAAGATGGTGTTTATATGCCATCCTTTTTCGGTAAATTAAATGAAAAGCGTCAATCACCTATCTGGGCCCTTATACTTGTGGGTATCATTGCAACTATCTGGTGTATTCCCGGTAACTTTACTTATCTTGCCAAAATGTACAGTTTCATCTACTGGTTGTTCTATGGTATCGCTGTCTTTGGTTTGATTATTATGCGTTTTAAAAAGTCAACCAAGAATTTACACAGACCCTTCAAGATCTGGCTCCCCTTTGCTATCTTCTTTTGTATTATTGATATTTATTTGGTCATTGCCCCCTTAGTTGATGCTGGTTCTGCAGGTGTCTACCAATATATTATTTGTATCGTTATTGGTCTTTTGGCTATCCCTATTTGGTTTGTTCGTGTGAAAAAACCACATATCGGTCGTATGTTATTTGGTTGGATTCCTAATTATCAAGAGGCCTATATCGTTCAGGATAAAAGAAGGAGAAATCTTCGTAAGGCTCGTTTGGAGGCTGCTGCTGCTGTTGGTGCCGCCATTCCAGAATCTACTTTGGTTGGAAATGATAATTCTAAAGCATAAACAACACCCCCCCTCTCCCTTTCCCTCTCCCTTCCCCTCTTTTTATATATTTATATACATATTTAGAGTCATTTTTTTTTATCTCAAATGTCCTTCGCTTAAATACCCACGAGTGATATTCGCTTTATTTACTATATATACATATATATATATATTTTCTATCATCATTTCTCATTTTGTAGCTTTTATCATTCTATAATACATTATATTTAGTATATAATTTAATTATAATAAATTAGAAACAATCACATGTGTTTGTATTTATATATATTTCTTGAAGTTTATTGACATTATGAATTTTATTATTATTCAATAAAATAAATTATATCAAGTGTAGACTAAATTTGGTACATTTTAATAATTGATGTATATGTTGTATGGTATATAAAATGGAAATATGGATATATATAAACAGTATATAATATACTCTTTATACAAGAATAAATAAAATGAAAAATAAAATGAAATGAAATGAAAAAAAAAAGGTTATGTGTACTGCATAATAGTATAGATAGATATAAGTGATGGGAGCTTTGACAATATACACAATTTACAATTATAAACAATGAATATATATAAAAGATGAATGAATATTACGAGTAAAACGGAGTTGCATCTGATGATTTCTTGTTAGTAACAATAGGTTGAGAATGAAATAAAGTGCTCTCTATATATAATCTATATCCAAGCGACTGTAGTATTGCAAAAGAAATGAGAGAGAAGGAAAGAAATCTATTTAAATATACAAAAATAACAATTCACTCTGATTTACGGCTTTACTATGGATGAAAAATGATGATAATGATCTACTAAAGTCGTTGCGGTGGATGCAAATGTAAGAGTTGATTCTGGTGTATTTGATACTGCTGTAATAGGATGATGAATTGATTTATCTTCAATTATTGTATTAACACTATAGGTATTTATATCATTTAATAGTATAGGAGATGGAGCCGTATGATCTATTTTTGTTGCTTGGCAATAATAATATCCCTCATTCATGGTATTATACGCTAAGGGTGGAGGTATAACATCAATTGCAGAGGAAGACATATCGATTACTGAGGAGGATAAAGCCCATTGAGAGCTTGCGTTGGAAGAATATCGATTTAGTGAAATAGTGGATGTATTATGTAATTTTTCCGTTGTGAGTGTTGTACTGTTTTCAACTTCTTCATCAAGATATTTTGTACTAATAGGAAAATCTAAACCAGTGCCGCTCATAGGCCTTGGTAAAAACCAAAATATTGGATATTTTCCTAATACAGATTGAATATTTTTATATATCCCTTGATCATAGGGGCATTTAACCTAAAAAGTAAGAAAAGAAAAAAAAAAAAAAAAAAAAAGAGTTAAATATACTCATAAAAAAAAAAAAAAGAGAGAAAGTCTACTCTGTATTTTCTTATTTACATTATGAATTTTGCCCATGCCTTTTATTGTAAGTGATCTACCTTTTTCCCAGCCTTCGATAGTTGTTGTATTGGTAGTAATGCAATAAATATGATAGATTGTCAAAATACCGACAGAAATCATGATAGCTGCTGTCAAAATCATATTGATAGAGATAAAGATGGCTTCTAATGTTGTGGGGTATATATGATACTATCAAACTTGAAGTCAGTTTTATATGTATTTAAGCGTATACATATATTTGATGTATATAAATATAGATATTACATGATGCATATCTCTTATAATTTGAGCTAACCTGCAGCTTAGGAGAGTGAATAGATATATAGTGCACAGATCGACATAAATTAAAAAACGAAAAAAATGACAGTAGTTTGCAAAACCAATACAATTATCTACCCAAGGACAATGATGATCCATTTTCAATACACATCGATTACAGCAAGAACAATGATGTGTTCTCGGTGGCTTATAATTTTTACATGTTTTACAGTATCGTAATGTGTGAGTTGATTTTTTAACTTCAATAAATGCTTGTTGTCTCGGCACCTAATATAATAAATAAGAAATTTGATTCAACTAATATACACAGTACAATATTACCCATTGGTTAGGTACTGATCCAGGATCTGTTTTGCATGTAAGAAAATAGTTTATCAAAACCATAAATATTAGATAATTTAAGGATACAAGTATGAGAATTAATTGAATACTGTTATTCATTGAATAAAGAAAGGGATAAATAACAATTGCTTGTGATGTACAAGCGATAAAAAGAGTTAATATTGTCACGCATGTTATTATCGATAGTCCTTTTAAGTTTTTCATTTATATATTTATAAAGAGGAGAAAAAGAAAAAGGAGAAAAGGAATTAAAAAAAAAAAAAAGAAAAAAGAAAAAAAAAGAGATAATTATATAACTGCTACTGTAAATGGGTATATTTTATAAATGAATATAATTTTTGTATTACTCTAGTAGTACAACGAAGAGGAGTTTAATAGTTTATATAGGAGAACTCGGATATAATGTAGTTTTTTTTTTTTTTTTTTTTTTTTATTTTTTTTCATTTTTTTTTTCATTTTTTTTTCTTTATTTTATTTTATCATCTTTAGCCGTGTATGTTGCAGAGTAACGAACTGAAATAGAAAATATTTCGTTCTTGAAGTATGAAATATATTTCACGCTATTTTCTATGATATGCATATTCATAACACTACTATTTACATGGGGACAGGGTTTTATACACGTTCATAATTAACATATAAAGCGAATAGTTTTTTTAACTTCTAGTATAATATAATATTGAGTATTTTTAGCCAATCAAGTTGCTATTTAAGCATATCCTGTACTATCTTTTGTCATGTAGTAGAATCTACTAGTGGCTATAAGGAGAGACTGGTTTATCATTTATTCTTTTATTCTTAAAATTCTTTCCAAAAAAAATTTTTTTTAACCTATAAGATGTTTATTTTAAAATGAGCTTATAATTCGCCACCAAAATCGTTATCTGTCCAGACTAATCTTTTTTTTTTTTCTTTTTAAATGAAAGAGTAAGACCCGATCGATAAAATGGATTACTTACGCTATGCTAAATGTTAAAAGTGTGTTCTTGATATGAAGAATTCAATAACATTAGTGAATCATATTTATAAGAGTCTGTATTAAAAACTCTTCAACAATCTTGAAGAAAGTGAAGCAATGATGCTTGTTGTAGAAGAATAAAATCGAATTTATCCAGTTAGCAGAAACAAACTGTTCTATAATACGTCGATAACATAAATATTAAAAACCTTGAAAATTTATCATAATCTTTCGATTTTCGAATATAAATTAATTACCATCTTGATAACATTTTATCAAAATGGGTGTGTTGTTTCTCACTTTTTTTTTTTTTTTTTTTTTTTTTTTTGGCTTGCACGATTGGTGAATACAATTCACTGCGCTAAAGATTCAAAAACAAAAAAAAAACCCGATTCAATCCTCTTCTCTCTCCCCCCCAAAAAAAAAAAAAACTTGAGGTGTCTTAACTTTTAAACTATGTTTTCGTTGCTAATCTATCAACTTCAATAAATGTTTGTGTGATTTAAAAAATAATAAGAACAAGAGTGCGCAATAATAACCTGTCACTTTCGAACGTTTAAAAATGATAATAATGATGAATCAAAGAATTCAGTCAATATCCATCATGCTCAACTACAAAGCTTAACAGACATAAATTTAAGTTTGAAAATAGGGCTCTTTTTCAGATTGAATTTAATGTAATAAAGCCTTTATCTTGAAAGCTCAAAAGAGTTTATTTTTTGTTAGATTACTGATAATTTCCTTATTTGTATTTTGAACTATTTTAATTATAGAGGATTTAAAGATTTAGGTTAGCTTTAAGTTAAATACATCAAATAGAAGAACTGATTAATACTCTTTTTTTTTTTACGCTGGCTTGAAAAAAAAAAAGCTGAATTTACATATCCTATGCCTTTTTTTTTTATAAAATAAAATAAAATCATGCCTTAATACTTTGTATGCGTTGTTTAGTTCTAGAGACAGCAAAACAAAAACATGAAAACAAATTTAAAACCCCGTATATATAAAGAAGGAAGAGAAATACAGTGTGTTTTTATTTTTTATTTTTATTTTTTTTTAAAAAGCATACGTTATAATTCAGTTTAAAAGTCTTCTTGTCTGAACTACATTTAGCATGTGAGTAGTTGGATTGTTTATCTTTTTTCTTTTTTTTTTCTTTTTTTTTCCCCCTTTTTTTTTCTGTGTATTAAATGAATAATTATGTCATTTATGTATTTGTAAAATACATGTTGTAGTTGTATACTATTGTCTGCCCACACATCCACTCCTCTTTTCTTTTTTTTGTTTCGCCTAAACATATCAAAATAAGAAAGAGTCAATATTTTATTACCCGGAATAAACACATGTACACTTCTTTGTGGTGGTGGTGATTCCAATAAGAAAAAAAAAAATAATATATCATCAGTCATTTAATTTTACCATTCCTGAAATCTAAAGTATATTTTGTTGTATTAAAGTTTAAATAAGCTTAAGAGTGATTCAATCATACTACTGCTACTACTACGAAGTCATGACAATGCAAGTTTATTATTAATTCGATAATAAGCTATAGCTGCATAATAGAATTTATGTCATTATACTAATTTTTACGTGTAAAATATGTCATTTATTAATAGTTAATTTTTTTTTTTTTTTTTTTTACAATTACTCAAGTTAAATACAATAATATGAAACATATGTATTATACATTATTATTATTATTATTTTATTATTATTATTATTATAAGTAAATTTATATATTAGTAATTATATAGTTATAAGTAGAGACATAAATTAAGTAGTAATAGTAAAAAGGTAAGTAAATGTATGTAATAGTAATTAGTAACAGAACTTCTATAATTTAAATTAGAATAAGTGGTATTAATGTTTCAGCTCATTATGAGAATAATAATAATCTGAACAAGGTGTAGCAGGTGAAGACGGTTCAGAGGATGTAGGTGAATTAGTTACGGAAGGTAACCTTGAACTAGTTCTTGAATCTGTTGTATTTATATAAATGGGATGAACAGACTTAAGAGGTATATGTTGGAATAAATGAGCTGTAGTATCTTCATCATTATCAGAGTTAATATATGTAATATCATCATCATCGTTGTCGTCTTCTTCTTCTTCTCGATCAGAATTAGATTGAATAGAAGAATGTGAGTGATAGATTTCCTTTGACGATAATCGCATCATGGCTTCTGTATCATCAGCTTCACGTAATAATAAAGTCTTCATGAATGTCTCCATCTCGATTGAACGTACAAAGTTCATAAATGTATTTTTGATAGGAATTGGAGAATCAATATAATCTAAACGTGTACGACAATCAGGTCGAATGATGGGGAGATATTGACGGAAACAAAAGAAGGCAAGTGTGGCGTAAATAGATCCTCCAACAAGGTCGATTAAATAATGATGTGTTAAATACATTGTAGCAAACCACATCCATAATACATGAAAGACACAATAAGGTCTTGCCTTTGGGTATAACCAAGATAAAAAGAACATTTCTATTGTAGCACATCCTGAATGAAGTGATGGGAATGCTCCAAAAACAAGTGGTGAATTACCAAATGTGGTTCCATAAAGATTTAGACCCAAAATTTTATCAATTCTGGCAAGACCACCTGGTTGACCGTGTATTGAATAGTCAGCTGGTGCAGAGCCATAACTAAGTTCGTACCCTAATAAAAGGAATAAATAAATAAATAAATAAATGAATAAATAAATATATAAATACACATTTGCATATTTATATAATTTGTTTCTTTTCATTCAATTTACATGGAGGAGAAGTGGGGAAAATAAGTTGAGTCAAGACACCTGCTAAATTCATATAACCAAATGCTTTACCAAAAACAGGAAGAGTGCCTGGAGGACCAAAGATAAAGAGTGCCAAAGCAAAAATAAATGGGAAAGCAAAATGAATGATACCATAAGGTAACCATGCAAAGATATCTAGTATAGGATGTGTATGTTGAGATATAATTTCTGATAAATTAGCTCCATAAATGATTCGTTCAAGAGTAGGTAAGATATCGACAAAGATATGTTTTGGCTTAATACTATTTGGAATAAATTGAACGGCATAAAATGTAATAAGCCATGTAAAAACAACCATTGCAGGTACTGTAAAACGTCTAATATATGGTATAAATGGTGATGATAAAAGTAAAATAGCTAATAAAAGTCGACACCATAACGGTGGAAATTGAATATAAACAATGTCAAATATAATAATTGCAGTAAAAAAAGGGTATTGCAGCCAACTCCATTTAAAGGAGTTGAACTTGTTCATTATTATTTGCAGCATCTATACAAATATATAAATGTATAAATAAATATGAATATTTATTTTTTTTTAGAAAAAAAAAAAATTAAAAAATTAAAAAAAAAATAATAATAAAAATAGGGGCTTTTTTTATTTTTTATTTTTAAGGAGCACCATCTCTTTTATATGTATTTTTCCTTGGAAAAAAAAAAAATATTAATGTAAAACCAGCTGTCAAGAAACATTGTTATTTCATTTGCAGAATTCCTTATTGGAGAATCTTTTTACCGAAATCATATTGTCTTAACCTTAATCATTATCATTTTCTTGGTTTTTTTTTTGTCTTGAATCAATAATAATAAAAAAAATCCATTGTTGCTTAAAAAGTATAATTTTACTGTTCTTTATGTTTATAAAAATAGCATTTCTGGTATGTTGATTATGATTTTTATTTCTCAGGGCAAATACATGAAAAAAAAGAAGCCTCCAATTCTTATCCTCGAGTAGAAAATATAAAAAATAAAATGAAAAGGGAAGCGATTATTGTCCTAGTAAAGATCATAACTTTTTCGCCTCCCTTCCCACTATACTTTCAGGCACATAAGAAAGTTTATTACTTTTGTAATAAACTGTATAAAGAGACATGTCTCAGCTATAAGGAGCCCTGTTAGAATATTTTATCAGTAGCTGAAGAGGTAAAACTTAGTTGATCCTTCTCGTAAATCTTTATTAAAATCAAAGAGTTTTACCGATTATATTTATATATCCCCTCTTAAATACAAATCCTCTTTGTGTGTGTGTGTGTGTGTGTGTGTGTGTGTTTTTATAAATATCATCAGTTCTTTAGGAGAAAGAAGGGCGTTTTTTCTCCCTCTTTTGGCCTTAAATAAGGATAGTCCCTTTCTTATTCAAGAGATTGAAAATGAAAGCATAGATTGGAGCAAAAATAGTGATTTTATAAACATGATAGGTTTTAGCATACATATATGATGTCCTTTTAGTAGATCAAAGTGTGATATACTTAACTAAAGAAAAAGAAGTTATTCTTTTCATCTAATAAAGACGTTACAACTATAGTGTTGGTGTAATTTATGAGACAGATGCCATTGACTCGAAGCTGTGTAAGTACAAAGGTGTTTAGAAGAAGACTGCATTCAATAGCAAAAAGAGAGAGAGTGAGGCAACTGTATACCTGCAAAGACTATTAACGTAAATACAATAGTAGACACACGTAATAGGTTTAACAATAAAGGATTAGACACTTTAGATGCTCATAACTTGCTAAGATGATATCTCCGTACAAGTAGTACGACTATGTAGTATAATATACCTAGATTTTAAGAATTTATCAGGGACAGCAGCAGCAACCATAAAATTATTTGCCTATCTACTTAATTGACCTTTCACAAGATCTTGTTAACTTGCTAAAAAATAAAAGTTCCTGACATTATCCATGACTCGATAAAATTTCTATAAATAATAATAAAGTGAATTTAGTCTTTTTTTAAGCTTTTATTATAATAAAAACATTATATTAAATATAGTAATATGGAATTTTCCATCGTTTTTAAGCTAATTGTTAAGCTTTCATTTTAATCTTAAAGGCATATATATATATTTATATATTTATGCTAGTTAGAGGTATTATTAACTACTATAAACTGATTTAATTATTAATTTAAGAAAATAAATAAAACAATTAGCTTAATAAATTTGCATTTTTTTTTTTTTTTTTTTTTTTTTTTTAAATGTATAAACATTTGGATATATTAACAACAAAGGTATCAAAATATTTTTATACGCAACCAATCATGTATCGCCGGCTAAATTGACTCCGCTATTCATTTTTACTGCTGCCTTTTTTTCCGTATTTTATCATTTGTATTCATCAACGCTGTGTATAGTTCCGAGAAATTCTTATTAAATAAGAGGAGAAGAAGAGCGCATTTTTCTTTTGTCATTTTATTATGTAATAAGTATTTATTACGCAATAGAAATAATTACCAATAGTATGTCAATTCAAGGATATTAAAGACTTCTTTATTAAATACTACATTTTTTTTTAAAAAAAAAAAGAAGAAAGACTTTTCTTTAATACTCATTATGCCCACAATAAAAAAAAATAGTAACATATAATATGGGGGAGGGATATTAAAAGATAGAATTCTTTTATGTATAATAAACACGAATGCATACAAAAATAGACTTATTTTTTCTTTATATGTATTTATTTCCCTACAACTACATATATACATGATATCATTAAATACTCTATAATTAGGGAATATGTGTAGCACCTTTTGCTTGGCGTTGTTGTTGAAGGATTTTCTTTTGTCGATTTTCTTCTTTTTTAAAGGCAGATTTTGTTAATTTCTTTTCTTCTCGACGATTCTAATATTATAAAATTTGTTACTATTTGTAGAAACACACACACACACACTCTCTCTTTATTATTATTATTACCTTTTTTGCTTCTTTTACTGCTTGTTTTCGTGCTTTCTTTTCTTCTTTTGTTTCTCCTTTTAATCTTGCTACTCCTCTATTTTCTGCAGATATATTTTCATCATCATCATCTTCTTCTTCTTCTTCGCTATTTTCTTCCTCTTCTACTTGCTTCTTTTTTTGCTTACGCTCTACTTCTACTAAAATAGGCATACCAGTCTTGGGATCGATACGAATTTTCTTTGATGGTCCCTTATCACTAATTAATGAAGGATGATTTTCTAAATTGGAATAGGTTGAAATAATCGTCTGTACATCCCAACTCTCCTTTTGTCTTTGTACAGGTCTCTCTAAACGAGGCTCGAGTAAAGCACGAGTCAAGCGTGGTTTAGATGGTTCATGCTGTTCTTCTAACTGCTGAACATCTGGTTTTATTAAGCCTTGACGATAACTATCTAATTTAGCTGCTGAACTTTCTCCTTCCATCTTTGGTTCCATCTTTCGTCCTATGATTTCGTATTTTTCTAAAAAGTCATCTAAAATAGACTCAAAGTCTTCTCTTTGTTGAATTTCTTCCTCATTCATTTCTTCACTTTCATCTTCATCTTCCATGTATTCTTCTTCAATCTTTTCAAATCGATCATCTAATAAACGAAGTTGTGTATTACGATGCATAGCTGAAGATGATACCGAGTATCCTGTTTGTTTTGTATATCGATCAAATTTATCAGATTCATCGTCAGATCCTGCATTACGATTTTGGCTTAACTTGAATCTATAAAAAAAAAATTATATAAATATACATTACTCATCCTTTCTCTCTCTCTCTCTCTCCCTCTTTTTCTTTCTTTATTACTTTTTAAATGCTGCTTCCCAATCATAATTTTCTGCATTTACTTCTCCTTCTTCTTGTTGTTGCTCCTCATTATCATATTCTTCATATTCTTCATATTCCTCCACTTCTGAGTCAAAATAATCATCATCCTCCTCAGGGTCATAGGGTTCTCCATCAGCATTTAATTGCTCAATAAAATCATCGCCCAATTCATCATCAATAAATTCATCATCAGAGAGAGCTTCGAGGACTTCACGTAATCGAGGATCCATATCGGGCTGAAGTCCATTATCAAGACCAGTGGATTGATTCATGACACCTACCGCCATTTCCACAGAGGAAGGCAAAACATCAGAGGGTAGCTGAATTAATTTAGAGTTTTTCTGTTCTCTATATTCATCCTCTTCCTTGAGAAAGGCATCATGGATCGTCTTTGGTTTTTCTTTCTTGGGTGCTTCTAAAAAGACGGCATCCGTAGAACCACCAATAGGTTTTAAATGTTGAAGATAATCATATTCACCATCATCAAAAAAAATACCATACATAGCTGCTTGACCAATACGTCTATATATAAAGAAGTGTTATTCTCTTTATTCAAGTTAAAAGGTGTCTTAACAAAGATACATTACTGATCAATTTCATCTTGTGTCAATTTTTTAGGTTTTGCTTTAACTCGATCTATTTCTTCCTGAGTTTTATGCTAAAAAAATTACATTAATTCAATTCGACTATTGTTAATGAATTAAAAAAAAAAAAAGAAAAAAAAAAGTTCAATTACCTTTAGTTGATTGCTAGGCAAGACTTCTTGAAGAACACGATCAGATGCTTCAGAGTCATTAATAAGTGGATCCTTTTGAGATCTGTGTACAACATGATAATGCTTTGCTGTTTTTCTATTAATAAATGGCTTTTTACCCATATTTTTTTTTATAATATGATATTATGTATTAAAAAAAAACAAAAAGAAAGAATATATCGTATTCGGGTTCTGGATTTCCATATCCATATAAAAAAAAAAAAAAAAAGGGGTGGCTTATCATTTATAATGATGAGTATTTGTTGAGTTTTTTATTTTTTCTGCTGTCAAATTATCAACCAATCATTCAATCCGTACATGATTGAACCACCGCTATATTAGTTATTGACATGTGTACAATTTTTATTCCTTTACGTTCCATATTCATCATCATCTCAAAATTTAAAATCACTATGGCCGAATTAGCTCCTCCTGTTCTTCCTGACCACGTCAAGAAACCTAACAAAGAAGAACATAAAAAAACTATAGAAGCTATTAATGCTAATATTGAAAGAATTCAAAAGCAATATGTAAGTCCTTTATATACATGTATACATTTATATAGCTTGTATTCTTCTATTTCGACATTTGTCTCTCTATTATGTATTTATTTTTTTTTTTGGATTGTCTGAAACTCTTTCAATTATAGAATGTTATGAAAGAAAAGATTGCTAAATTACCTCCAAAGCAAGATAATACACGTCGTGAAGAAATCCTCAATGAATTAGCCGAGATTCGTGATAAACAAGCTGAATTAAAGAAAACTCGTAAAGCAGTTCATGATCAGTTAGATGCTATTAATGAATCTATTAGAAAGAAGGTAAGCAGGAGAAAAAAAAAAAAAGAGAAAGTTATCAATACACAGGATAGAGAAAACAAGGATAATGTATCCATAGATAATAAGGAAGGGGGAGAGAGAGAGAAAGGGATTGAATAAATTTTAATATTTTTTTTTTTGTATGTATACATAGGTCAGTTCTATCAAGGGCTTCCAATCCAGAATTCCTTACAAAACAACAGAAGAAGTTGATATCCGTATTGCGTATGTATCATTATTTTCATGTTTCAAACGCGTTTTAAATCCTTCTAATCCCTTTTTTTTTTTTAAAAAGTGAACTTGAACGCAAGATAGAAGCAGGTGTAAGAATTGTTGAAGAAAAAAAGGTAGCCAATCAAAAATCATAAAGATATATATAAATAAATATATTTTATTAGAGCACTGTTAACCTATACTTTTATAGATGCTTCAAGAAATTACTTTGTTAAAGCGTAACCGTCTTTCTGTTGAAGACGTCGATGCTCAACAAACTGCTATTGACAGAGAAAGAGAAATTTACAACGAATTAAAAAAGAATATTGATGAATCTGAAGCTAAGAGATTGAGTGATCGTTATGAGCAATTGGATGCTGAGTTTAAAAAACTCAATATTGAACAAAACAAACAACGTGAAGCTCGTAATAAACTTTACGAAGAACGTAACCAGTTTAAGAAGCAATTGGATGATGAATACAACAAATTGCGTTCGACACGTGATGAATATCGTAAGAATAATAATGAATATTTTGATTTCCTCAACAAATTGAAGGAATACAAAAGAGAACAGGAGCAACTTCGTAAGCAACAAGAAGAAATGGAGAAGCGTCAAGAGGCTCTTAAGCAAGAACTTGAATTGGCTTCCTTGCCTGCCTTTGAAAGTGAAATTGCTCTTTGTGATAATCTTGCCATCTTCTTGGAAGGTTTCCTTATCTCTGACAATAAATCAAATGCTAACTCAGATGAGGCTCATCCTAACGTTACTGATAATGCCTTTGAAGGTATGGTAATTAAGAAGCGTGATGATGAAAACTTCTTTGTTGGAAAGCCTATCAAAAAGAAGCAACAAAAGAATAAAGAGACAAAGGAGAAGAAGGATGATTCACTCAAGATTCCTCTTGCTACTATGGAAGCCTTTTTTGATATCAAAGTCACTGTACCTACCAAGGTTTCTGAAATCCCTGCCACTCTTAAGAAACTTAAGGAACGCAAGGCTTACTATATTGCTGAGCAACCTAAGATCACTGAGTTAAACAAGAAGAAGGCAATTGAAAGAATTGCAGCTATTGAAAAGGAAGAAGAAGAAAAAAAGAAGGCTGAAGCTGAAGCTAAAGAAGCTGCTGTTGCAAAGGAAGAAGAAAATAAAGAAGAATAAAATCGACCTTAGAAAGAATTTCCTTTATCTATATATGCTTTAATATATACATAATTCATCTTTACATAATACTAACTATTTTTTTTTTTTTTTGAAAGAGGAAAAAGAGATAAAATAAAATAAATACGTTTGATATGTGAATTGTTAGATAATTATGTACAAAGAAGTAATAACAATAATAAAAAAGGGAGGAAATGATATACACATAAATAGCTTCTATAATCGACCTACTATTATCATGTTTTGCTATTGCCTTCATAAAGATGAAAAACTGGCCTTGATAGAATATAAGCGTCTCTATTTTCAATAAATCTATAATAATCAGGTACAAAGCTGTGTATACGAAATCCGTTGCGCATGTAAAACCTAATAGCTTTCTCATTGACAGTTTGTACATGCAAATAAATAGATGTTATCATTGGATTTGTTGTTTTTCTAGCATATTCCATTATATGTTCTATAAGCATGCTTCCTTTTTTTTTTTTTTTTTAATTGTTCAATCAACATATTCTTCAGATTTCCCCTTTTTTTTTTAATAATTACAATACCTAAACCCAAGTTTCTATACAATTTTAATACCCCAAGAGTCATCATATAGATTCTTGCTGTGAAATTAGAATATTTATTTGATTCTAATCGACAACAAATAGCACCTGCACATTGATTATCATAGTAAACTAGAATACACTATTTAGCATTTATTATTACATATGCATACATTTATCTATTCAATAAACACACTTATTTTAGCAAGTTCCTCTGAATGAAGGACCTCATTATAAAATTTTTCTCCATATTGTACAGGGAATACACGGGCATGTAAGTCCATTAATTGAGGAATTGTCTCAGAAGTGACACTACTAAATGTTATACGTGGATTACTTGTAGTTACTATTGTCATAATAATTATTAATAAATAATAACCAGAAGACGAAGAAGAAGAAAAAAGAGTCAAACACATAATAATACAAACTGGAGGAGCAATAGCAATGGTAGACCAATAAAATTAAAGAATTGATGTTAATTTTTATTATTAATGCAAGTCTTTTTATTTTTTTATTATTTATTCCCTCTCTATTAGAAAAAAAAAAAAATGCAAACCGAAAAACCACTTCAATTAGAAAATATACAGGAAAACTACACTCCAAAAGAACTTGTATCATGTATTCATAATCAAAGAGATATTGAAAAGTTTGTAAATACAAAAGCCTTTCAGCGCATCATGACTTTTGTTGTATTATTAAATGAAAGTGTAATGAAGAAGAAAGTTTCTGATCCTTGTCAAATTTCACCTGTAAGTTAAAAGATGTTCAAAAAAAAAAAAAAAAGAAAATGAAAAAAAAAACTGCTGTATGGTAACTCATATTCTATCGTAGCAAACACAACATATATTAGACATGCTAGATGAATTAAATTCTTGGATTGATGAATTTCCTCCTTTAGAAAATCCTCAAAGATTTGGCAATAAAGCTTTTCGATTATGGTATAATAAACTAGTGCACGTAAGATATATACATATATGTATATGTGATTGATAATAGTATTATACGGTACTAAAAACAAAATACGTATCTAGTCTTCAGAAGAATTAATGAAAAAAGCATTACCAGAAAAACTACATTTGGCTATTCCTGAACTATCAGAATATTTAAACAAAAGTTTTGGTAATGAAACAAGAATAGACTACGGATCTGGTCATGAGCTTAGTTTTGCTGCATGGCTTGCTGCTATTGCCATGTTGGGTGGATTTACGTCTGATGATTATCAAGCCATTGTATTGAGAATTTTTGTGAGGTTAACTATAATTTAATTATTTAATAGAATTTGTTTGTTTGTTATGAACTCATTATTATTATATAAAAAAGATATTTAGAATTAGTTCGTAGAATTCAAAAGACTTATACTTTAGAACCAGCAGGCAGCCATGGTGTTTGGGGATTAGATGATCATCAATTTTTACCTTATGTTTGGGGAAGTGCTCAACTGATTAGTAAGTCAATTTATACACTATTTGCAAAATAAAATGGTCTCTAATTATTTATAATAGATCATCCTAGATTATTACCCAAATCAATTTTACAAAGGGATCATGTTGATGCTTTCGCCAAAGAGTATTTATATTTTAGATGCATACAGTATATATTAGAAGTGAAAAGAGGACCCTTTTTCGAACACTCGCCCATGTTGAATGATATTTCCTTTGTCATGTCATGGAGTAAAGTTAATTCAGGCATGTTAAAGATGTATGTAGCTGAAGTGTTAAAGAAAGTTCCCGTAGTTCAACATTTCAAATTTGGATATATTTTCCCATTTGAAACAGCCCATTAAAAAAAAAAAATAATAATAATAACAATAATCGTGTGACTTTACAGCATTTTTATAAAAATTTTATTATTTCCTTTTTTTTTTTTTTTTTTTTTTTTTTTTTTTTTTTTTTTTAATTCTTAAATTAAAATTATTTATTGATACAAATGAAATTTACTTATGATACAAGTATAAAACTTCCTCCAGTTGACTTGGAAGTAGATTCTAAGCCAGTCTATTATATCGGTCCCGCAACAAGAGAAAATCCAATGTCACAAATACGTACAAAATTATTAGGAAACGTTTATTTCAATGATCCAAAAATAAAATGGAATCGTATTACACTCCATTTTACAGGAAAAGCAGGGTTAAATATTGATGCGCCGACTAGTTCATTACCTCGGGATGTAGCTAATTCACAATCTAATTTACAGGAACTTGCCTCTACAACTACTCATCTAGAGACGACAGTTACTCTATGTGATGTTGAAAAGGAACTAATATACACGAATGAAAAGGTGATTGATTTTGGCTTCTATTTACCGCCTTATTTGCCACCAAGTATAATAACAGAACATGCATTTGTGGAATATTCGTTAGCCGTCACATGTACTACTTCAGGTACTTTCTCGAAGAAACAAAGAGTCGAAAAACCAGTGACGGTATGTAGACATTATTTACCTAGTCCTAGTTCTTTAATTCCAAGTGTAGAATACCATGGAGTAAGAGAATGGTTTGAATGGTCTATAGAAGTACCAAAGGCGACAGCAATAGAAGCAGGCGAAGTTGTTATTGCTTTACGTTGGAGTGTAGAAAAAGAGTTAGTTGAAGTAGATAGAATTGAATTTTGTATAGAAGAATTAGAAACTTATAGGTAAAACAAATAAGATGATGATTATTTTATTTTGACAGCTCTTCACATTTATTCTAGGTTTAGTACAAAATCTGGAGTACATAATCTAAAACCTATGGTTACACGATTTCCTTTTACCGTCTATCATCCGCCCACATTTTCAAATAGTTCAGAAACTCATTTTATTCGTACGCCTATATACACTACAATATCAAAGAAAGTAGCAAACCCCATTAGAACACATCATTTTGACCCATTTTTAGAAATAACACATCGAATTAAACTCAATATCCATTTTGTCGCCTCCACGATCAATACAAAACCACTTGAACTTGAATTTCCCATTATTATAACTGATTTCCCGCCAAATACTTTTGGAAATGATTTACTACTGTCTCCTCTATCTTCTCCTGATAATAATAATAATAATAGCTCATTACCACCTCTTATTCAGCCCGGAGGTGATGAAGTCCCTTGTATAGACTTGGATTTACCAGAATATACGCCACGTTATGAAAGTGTGGCGTCAAATCAATCCGCGTCTTAAAATAAAATGATACCTTTATTCTCTCTCTCTCCTTTTTTTTTTCATGTATAAATAAAACATTCATATTTTGTATTATATTCTAAAATCTATATCTCGCTCTTTTAATGCTAACAACAAATTCTTTTGGATTAGTTGTATCATGATAACCAATAGGCCCAAGGTCACAATCAGCACAAGATAAATATTTTGTTGTACCCATGGTAGTTGAGAAGCCAACATTTTCAAAATCCATCATATTACTCACATGCCAAAAATGTGTATCATCATCAGCGTTTAATAATGTATTTGCTGGTAAGGCTGATTCTGGTAAAGCGAGCTTATATTCAAAAAATGTATAATAATAATAGTTATGATTAAGCTAATAATAATAATAAAAAAAAAACCTTCTTTAAAATTAACTTACTTTTGAGCCGTCCCTTTCAACCAAAGATGCAGTATTCTTTCTCAGAATGACGCAATTACAATTTTCTTTTGGACATAGAATATCTGCGTTATTCTTTCCGTTTTCAGCAACTAATTTTGTAAGTGGATCTTCAATGCTTTTATATAATTCTATCATTCTTTTAAATTGAATAAGAAAAAAAAAAAAAAAAAAGATGGACCTTTTGCTTCTTAAAAAAAAAAAAAAAAGAAAAAAAAAATCCAAGTTCAGACAAGTTGGGTGATTAGGTCAGAGTATGGAAAAAGGTAATAGAAAAACCTCCCCCCCCCAATATGATGGGAATGATAGTACTATAAAACAAACAGAGTGTAAATAAATTGGGCTATAAAACAGCCAATTACTCAATTAGTATTCAGAATTAAATGATAAAAAAAAAAGAGGAGAGAGAAAGAAAGGAAAAATTCCACCACTGTAGATTGACAAGTCTATCGCATGCAATAAAGTGTATTTAATTAGCTATTGTAGTTACTATGTTCAAAACAAATAATAATGAATCTTTAGACATTTAAGGCACACAGAGAGTCAATTATACATATAGAAGTAGAAAGTAAAATAATTCCCTATATGTATATATACTGGTTAATAGAAGCAAGTTAAAAGGTGATAGAAAGGTAGTTAACTAACCTAATTGGGCTTCTGACACAAATAACAGCTATATTCAAGTCCATTCATATGCTGTCACATTCTAGAAACAATAGAGAAATACATACGACGAGCCGAGCTGAAGGTTATTTTTTAAATAATAAAATGGACCTCATTTTTCATCAAGACCCGCCCTCCGTAAATAAATGATGAAATAGGCCCAAAAGCATAATTATTAAAATTATTCAGTTAGAGGAATGCAATACCTCCCAAAGGGTTTCTTTTAAGATTGATATCCTTAGAAGTAATTACAAGGAAAAATGGAGAGAGAGAGAGAGGGTAATAAAATAAACAGCAATACATCTTCTTCTGATAGAAATAATTCATTTTAGCAACTCCCAAGTATTTAAACAGTTGAAACATTAAGCAAATTTACAGTATTTAAACTTTGGCATTTAGAGGATCTTTTGCGAGTAGAGAATTAATACTATAAACAGACTTATGTTAATATCTCCAAAAGAAGAAGAAAAAGTGTACTTTAATGCTATTATTAACAAAACAGATAAATTACAAGTAATTCTTAATCATCAGTTGTATCCATCAGTATGGAATACATCTTTCTTTAAAACAACACTGCTCTGATTGAAACTTGTTCTTAAAGTCTTTTCTTTTTGCAGAAATTATGAAAAAAAAAAGACTAAATTGCTCAAAAGACATACTAAGAAGCTTACAGATTTTTTTTTAACTATTGTTTTTGGATTTAACCTTCATATTCTTATTAAATTATGCATGTATTGTTGTACTAAAAGACTATTGTATTTCCCAAAATAGAAATGATATATCCGTACTTGTTAGTTGTTCTAAATAGAATAATAATAAAAAAAAAGTGCAGGTATTATTCATCATCATCGTAATAACTAGTAGGAATTAGACATACTAAATATAGGGTACTAATAATAATAAGCTATAAAAGATAGATAGTTTTTTTTTAGTGGAAACTGATGATACAAAAGAAAAGATGAATTCTTTTCTTGAAGCCTTTAGTAATAGATGAAATTAAGACTTTAAGACGATATAATAACAATCATAATAAAAAAGCCCCTTTCTTTTTTCTTTTTTTTTTTTTTGAAATTGTATATGACTGAAGGAGAAATATAAGATAAAAGCATTTATAGCTATTTAAGAATATATACATGTATAAACAAATATACACACATGTCTATATATATTTTTTAGATTGTATAATTTCAGGTGAAATATCTTCTTTTAATCATATCCAAAAGAACGATTTTTTATTGGCCCTAAAATGATCGTTTTGGAATAGTCCAACAAAAAATTGAAGTAGTAATAGTAATGGTAGTAAAACAAGATATTAGAGAGCCGAAACCTGACAAACTTTAATTGTCCGCAAAGTCGTCATTTATTACTCTATTTTTTTTTTTTTTTTCCTCCTATCTACTACGAATTCTATGATAATAATGAATGATGCTATTATCTAATCTGAAAAAAATAAATAAATAAATAAATGCATATACACACAATAATAATAAACAAAACTCATAATCAAAGTGTGTGTGTGAATTCTTCTTGATGAAGAATAGATACGAGCTTGTGATCAAAATAAAGTCAAAAGATAAAATGCCTTTTCTCTGCTGGTTGCATTTTACGTCACAAATTCACAATAAATTAGGTTAAAAAAAAACACCAAAAATAAAAAAAATTTCTTTTTTTATTTTATTTTATTCTTTTCTTTTCTTTCTAAAAAAAAAAAAAAAGAAAATCTATATACATTTATATCTATTTATACACATATCTATTTTATCATGTCAACAGAAAATAACGCGTTAAGTCCTCATGTTCAAGCTGCTATCGATTCAGTCGTAGGTAGTAGAGTAATTGATGTTCATTCTTATCTTGAAAAGAGAAAGGGAGAAGAGATGAAATCAACAAATGATAGTACTACCACCCCCGCTGAAGAACAAGAAACTACTGTCCTTTCTCCTGCAACAGCAGATCTTCAGGATGCTATTTCAACTGCTATTAAAAATGTTGTAGGTTCTCGTGTCATTAATCTGGATAGTTACTTTGAAAAAGCGGATACATTTACTGAGGAAATCAAACAATCCGTTCCCGAGGTTCTCCCCGCTGCTGTAGACGAAACAAAGGAAGAGGCAATCGATAATAAGGAAGACGTTGTTCAAGAGATCAAGGAGACAGTTCCTGAAGTAGCCCCCGCTGCCGTGGCCAATGAGGAGCCCTTGAAGGTAGACTTGAGAGAGGCTGTTGAATACGCTATTCGTTCTGTTGTCGGCTCCTCTGCCGTTGACGTTTATGCTTATTTGGAAAAGACAAAGGAAGCTACTGGAAGAGTGGAAGAGAAGGAGGAGGAGGAGAAAGTGATTGAGGTAACTGAGAAAGTAAAGGAAATTGTTGTTAGTGATGATGAAAAGCCAATCACTGAAGTGAAGGAGGATGTTGTTGAGGAAATTAAACAAGAAATCCCCGAAACAGCTCCTGCCGCAGTTGACGAAACAAAAGAAGAGGCTATTGATCACAAGGAAGATGTTGTTAGAGAAATCAATCATCTTGTTCCAGAGGCTGCTCCCATTGCTGTTGATCAAGTTAAGGAAGAAGCTATTGATTCTAAAGACCAGCTCGTTGAGGAAATTAAGGAAACTGTCCCTGAGGTTGCTCCTGTTGCTGTCACTAATGAAGAACCCTTGAAAACAGATATGAAGGCCGCTGTTCAATATGCTATTGACTCTGTTGTCGGCTCTCGTGCTGTTGACGTCTATTCCTATCTTGACAGTAAGAAGAAACCAGTAGGAGCTGAACAAACCCCTGCTCCTGCCGCTGCCATTCAAGATGTAAAGTCTCAAACTCAAAATTTGGCAAAAACAATTCAATCTGCTGCTGTTGTAGAGGAAGATGAAAAGGCTGCTAATTTGGAAGATGTCAAGACAGAAGCTTACTCGTTGTCTGATTCTGTTAAGATGGCTGCTGTCGCTATCGGTGGTGCCGCTACTGCTGGCGTTGCCTCTCTTGTTTCTGCTGTCAAGAACGATGAAGATAATCACTCTGATGACGTAACCGGTGATGTTGAGCCTAAGATTAAGGATACAGTCAACGATACTATTCAACCTATTAAAGAAAACATCAACGCTACTGTTGAAGAAGCTCAAAAGCAAGCACCTGTTATTCAAAAGACAATGGATGATAAGGTGAACGATACTAAAGCAGCTGTTGCTGAAACTGTTGAAAGTGTTAAGAATACTGTCAAGGACAATGTTGAATCAGTCAAGGATACTATGAATGCTACCGTCGAAGAAGCCAAGAAGGATGCCCCTATTATTCAAAAGAGTATCGATAATAAGATAAGTGACAACAAGGCTGCTCTTTCCTCTGAAGCCGAATCTGTTAAGGCTGCTGCTGCTGAAACCAAGTCTGTTGCTGAAGAAAAGACAGCTACTCTTACTGAAAGCGTCAAGTCTGCTGTTGCTGGTACAGTTAACCTTGCACAAGACAAGATTGCTCAAGTTCAAAAGGAACTTCCTGTTGTTCAAGAGGAAGTGAAGAAGACAGTTAACCAGTATGTTGAGGACATGAAGGCTATGCCTGCTACACAAAAGGTAATGCATGCTGTTGGTACCATCGAAGAAAAATTAGTAAACACAATTCAAAAGCCTGAGCCTGCTATCCCTGTCCCAGTTTCTTCTAATGAAGTAAATCCTGTCTATCCTAAAGCTCCTGGTCAAGCTTCAGTTGGACCTGCTGTCGCTGCTGCTCCTGTTGCACCTGGTGCTCCCGCTGTTCCAGTTCAACCTGTTAATCCTGTTACAAACAACTCTCCAGCTTCCACTGTTACACCTGTTATTGCACCTGAACAAAAGGCATTACCTTCTAAGCCCGAACAACAAAAGAGCAGTAGCAAATGTATTATCATGTAAAAAAAAAAAAAAAAAAAACACACACACACAAGAAAAAATATATATAGATGTATATGCATATATATATTCATATACATAAGTCTAAAAAAAAAAAAAGCCTATACGCATATCAAATATATGCCTAATACCTATTAAATTTTACAACAACAACAACAACAAAAAAAAAAAAAGAAGAAGAACTATTCATGATATTATGATGTTATAATAGACAAATTGATTCCTTTTTTTTTAAAAAAAATAAATAAATAAATAAAAAATAAATAATAAGAGTATTTTTTTTTTATGTGTCAAATTCCAAGGATTTTTTTCTTTTTTTTTTTTTTTTTCTTTTTTTTTTTTCTTTTTTTTTTTTCTTTTTTTTTTTTTTTTTTTTTTTTTCTTTTTTTTTTTTTTTTTTTTTTTTTTTTTTTTTTTTTTTTAAAAGTACAATCTCCACATGTATATCTTTAATTGTTTTCAAGAGATGACTTATTATAATTGACAGGATCGAGTTGCATACCAGCCAAAAACGTAGCAAGACCAAATAAACCTAAAATGCTCCAACTTATATAAGCTCGAATATCTAATGGAATCCATTTTATAGCAATAGATCTTTTATAAAGTTTATGTAAATATAATATGAAGCAATAGATAGACATATAAATATTTATACACATATTTTCGGTATTATTATTATAATTATTACTAACCTTGACCAGATATAACCAGCAATAATAGGGCTCAATGCTCGCATTGCAGCATTACAGGCTACAAGATTTTACCAATTATTTATATAATATATATATATATATATATATACATATAATGAAAGAACTTCGGTGCAAAACTTACATTGAGAGAATCCATTAATAAATCCTAGTGTATCATGTCTTTTAATAGAGTTATTAAGTAAAATAACAGCTGTCGTGACGCCCATTGTTTGTGCTAATGATTTGAGAGTTAAGCAAGCTACTAAACCAATCCAAACCCAAAGCTTTGTTGAGGAGATATGAGTCAAGAAGGGAACAGGAGGCAAATAATATAAAAATCGACATAAACCCTGAGAGAAGAAAACAAAGATACTTAATAATAAAGAGATTTGATACAAGTGAAGCAAACTAAAGAGAGTGGTCGCTTTGTGTAATAAAAATAGTTGAAAGAATAGTGTGACACATCCAGTGTAGGACAAAATAGATCCAATTTCTTTTGATTCAAATTCAAGACCACCTAGATCTTTAGGTGTTGCAGACCAAATAGGAAGTAATTCTAAAGGTATATATTATAGCACATTGTAGTATTAACTAACTAATACATGTAACTTACCATCAAAATAAAGCATTTGAAAAGCAGTGACTGCATATAAAATGCAAATAGTTAGTATTGGAGGAGTAAGTATCTTACAAATAGATGTATTATTTCTGGATTCGTCCATAAGTGGGTATGTATGATATGTCTCATTTTCATTAATAGACATCAATAGAGATCGTTCTTCTTCAAAGATTTTTGTTGTATCTAAATAGCTTTGTGGCAAACTTTCTTTCATAAATAAAAAACCTAAAAGCCAACAGAAACTTGATATACAGGTCGCCACAAAACATGGTAAAAAATAGGGGTAATCCAATAGAAAACCAGTAGCAAAATTGCCGTCTTTAAATAAATATGGGTATTTACGTACAGGTTCTGATAAATAACCTAGTAAATCCAAAAGAAAATAGAAAAATAAAAAATACAGGAGAAAGATTAAAAAAAAAAAAAAAAGGCTTTATATTACCACCTAAAGTAGCACCTACAATGCTACCTAATCCGAAAGTCACCTGTAATAATGAAAATGCCCGAGTTTTTTGTGCTGAAGAATGGTTCTCTGTCATTTCAGCTATCATACTTTTAAATATACTTATATTGCCATTCTATATGATAATGATTTTTTTTTTTTTTTTTTTGTTAAAAAAAAACAAAACAAAACAATAATAACAACTTTACATATATATTTATATATATATGTGCGTTTATAAACTAACAAATAAACCTGAGACTATTTTAGTGGCTAATGCCCAAGTAAAAGATTTCGATAAGCCAAATAGTAATACACCAATAGATGTTGAAGCAAGACCTATTAAAACAACAGGCTTGCGACCTATTCGGTCTGAGATCAATCCCCATGGGACACCTAATATATAATCTATATGTCAAACTACATTTATGTAATTTGAGGTCTGTATGTATACTTGATATAAACTGTGCTATTGCAAATGTTGATGAAATAAGGCTCGCATAATATCCTATAGAGAGTTCATCTGTCATTTTGAAATCCCGAATCATCTGTAATAAGATTTTAAAAAGAATAAGTATGTGAGGCTATATCGTTCAAACTTTGTGATTTATTACAAAATAAATGAATGGAACGTGTATACTAAAAGATATAGGCTCCTATACATATAATATGTGAAAATATGTATATATATGTATGTAAAATATATATGACTCAGTTTATCTATTTGTGTGTATTTTTAATAGATTTTTGTTTTTACTGCAAAACGACATGCGCAGATTAGAAATAATTGAAATTTAGGCAATTGTAATCCATTCGACATTAGACCTTTATTACAAGTATTATCGAACTAAATAAATATATATGTATATATTCTCTGCAAGTTGTGAATTATAAATATATAAAAACAACAAGGTCAAATATACGAATTATGTGTTTTTTATTGTTTATTATTTCTTATTGTGTAACACATAAAAAATAAATCAGATGAGTTGGCGTATCATCATGTTTAATCGCTATTAAAACGCGTAAATCTAATAAATTGGGTCAAGTTTTACTATTTTTGTTCAAGCAATATTTATAAATAAATAAATGTCATTTAGAGTGTTGTTTGATCCACAAGTTGAAAAAAGAACTAATTTCACATGTAAAATACAACAAAAACCCATTTATAAAACAGAAGACGAGAAACAAACTTATTATCGTTTCTTCATGTAAAGCCAAACAACAAAAAAAAAAAAATACACTACTTGACTTGATAATTATACATGATATAAACTAAGGATTGCTAACATGTCCAAGATTAGAAAGAAAGAAAGAAAGAAAAAAAAAAAGCATATAATTTCGTATGCCATAACTGAGACAGTATAATTATATTCTATTTTCATGCAAAATCAAATAAAAATGTATGTCCAACATAATATGTAAGGCGTATGTTTTACTTTATTTATTTATTTATTTTTTAACCAAGAATAATATGTCATTGACACAAATTCTGTATTAGTTATTTAACTGTTTATTATAGGGAAGCTTCTTTTTTTTGATTTAGAAGCTTTATAATACGAGATTGAATAGCCTTCATTAGAAGAAGAAGAAAAAAAACGAAAGGATTGCGACTAATAAATATGTAGGATGTATGTATACGAATGTTGTTGTTGTTGTTGTTGTTTTATTATAATCAAGTATACAATTTTGCAATTTTAGACTTTTGTTTAGCCCACCAGTCAACAAAGCTAGACTGACTATTATATATGATAGTAGCTGGATTACTATTATTACTTGCAAATCTTCGTTTAACACAGTTACGCCTTTTTAATGAAGCATTACTTCTAGTACCTGTTATAGATGATCTCTGAGATACTTCTCTAGTAAGTTCTAAGGTATTTTTTTCGTCGCTTTCAAACTTTTGTTGTTCCAAGACCAAAGTGCTAGTTTCCAAGTATTCAGAAAATCTTGACATTACAAATAATAATAATTTTAATTGTTAATAATAATAATAATAAAAAAAAAGGATCACGATTTAGACAAAAAAAAAATAAGTAATCTTTATATATAACCTTTTTTTTTTTTTTTTTTTTTTTTTTTTTTTTTGAAGCAAAATGAACGATCTTGAGCTATTGAGTTTTAGACCAATAAAACCTGTTTGTAGGGCTCCACATGCAATTTGTCTTATATTTTCTTTCTTAAAAAAAAAAAAAAAAAAAAAAAGTACATCATATTGACATTCATCAAGATTATTCACATTTTTTTTTATTCAAAGTGTACATACAAAAAGGCAATTAACATCAGCATTTTCAGACGACGTAGTGTTACATGAAGGATTTATGACTTATTTGAAAAAAAAAAACAGGTAAATACTATCTACATTTATGAAAGACAATCAAAGTTTTATTTATTGGCTTGATTTAAGAATATATTTATGATCTCATTTCTTACATTCTTATGCATATGATTGACTGATACTTACTTTTATATTTAAATGATTTGCTGTGTATCACCTATGCTTGATACATGCTTTTTATTGAATGATCCCTCATGAACACACAAGACTGTTTAAAGAAGAAAACGACAAAATAATAATTATCAAAACAAAGTTATTTCACTAAAGATGAATATTGCTTGATGAAGAAAATGATATACGAAGGGTATTGCATACGTTATTAAGAATACTAAATGATATCTCTGTATGCTTTATACTATTTAAAATCATAAATAAAATAACCAACTTTTTTAGATCTATTTTTCGGAGGAGTTTTTTTTTTTTTTTTTTTTTTTTTTTTTTTTTTTTTTTTTTTTATCTTGGTAGGAATGTTAAAGAGAATTGCCAACGATAACTTAATTTGATTACTTTGACACTTTTCACCAAGAATTAATTAAGAGTCCAAATAAACTATGTTTTGAAAAAAAATAAAATAAAATAAAATAAAAAATCCAGTTCATATCAATATCATAAATTATTAAATAAACTTATAAAAAGCTGACGTATATGCAATAATATAATTCGAAGTTTTTTAAATACTATCTGCTAGTTTACTCTTCAATACTTTAGTTCTAACTCGACAGAAAAGTCACTGATATGAATCATTAGAAGAAGGGAACAATTATTTTAAGAAACTGCAATAAAAGGATAAAAATTCAAAAGGCGACAGGCCTTTTCCTTCCCTTTTTTTTCATTCTTTCCCCTCTCCCCCTTTTTTTCCCTTTCTCTCTCATACTCTTTCTTTCTTGTAATAGTTGCAGCCATTTATTAGAGTAATGTCGATAAATAGACAAAAATCCCGTATGCGCTTGAATAATAACCGAGACAATACAGTTTATTTCAATTCTTTTGACTCAGTTTTGGATAGTGATCCTACCACTACCGTTATGCCATCCATAGAGGAATCATTACAGGATTGGCTTTCGAAAAACAGTAGTTCCCAAGAGAGTGACGATAACTTGTTTGATATGTGTCAATGCTGTCATCAAAATGATTGTAAAAATCATGAATTCATCTCGAAACATATTCAAAAATTAGAAAATGATATTCGTTTAGCAGCAGGTACGGGAAATAATAATAATAATAATAAAAAAAAAAAAAAAAAAAAGAGAGAGAGAATAAATTACTTTTCTTTCCTTTTTCTTTTTCTTTTTCTTTTTTTTTCTTTACCCTTAATGTATAATAACAAAGTGATTGGACAAAGTTTATTACAAAAACATGAACATTATGTAGCTGAATCTAGTATTGTAAAGAATCGACTTGAACAAGAGGTAATCAAACTACACATACATACGTACATACATTTATTTAATAATGGGATACATACATATAAAGATTGAATTATTACAAGAAAAAACTCGACAATTAGAACAGGGTTTGATCGAATCTGATAATTTAAAGCAAATCTATCTTGAAGAAAAAATGAAATCAATTTGGGAATATCAAAAGACACAAAAAGTAAGAAGACAAGTAACATGATATATATATATCATCTAATCTGTTTCTTTTTCTTTTATTTTCTCTTTTCCTTTTTTTTTTTTTTAATAAAGACGCTTGATGAAACTACTTTAGATTTGGATACATGTAATAACAGATGTTTAAAGCTTAGTGCTGAACTAAAAAATTATATAAATGAAGTGGAAAAGCTAAGAGTATTTAAACTTATGGCAAGACAAGCAGATATACAAGAAGATATTCTAAATTCAAAGGTAGTAGTAGTAGTAGTAGTAATCATCATCCTAAAGAGGGATATCATGTAAATATCTATTATTATTTTAGTTGGAAGATGTAAAGCAAGAGTTGGCTATTTCAAGGAGAGCAGAACTCATGCTGGAATCTAAACTCAGAAAACTAAAATCAAAATATGGTAAATGACTCTATACATATATGGCCTCTTATCTATCTATATATATATGCATGATTATCCTATATTAAGATAATTCTTACATAGAGACAGTCAGCATTGCATATGAAAAACTCAAAGTAGAGCAACAAGAAATGAGTATAACAAAGGAATTTCAACTTGATGTAGTTTGGTTAAAAGAGTCAAATGAAAAGTTACGTAAAGAGGTATTAAAGGTATAATTGTATGTAGCGTCTTATTATATATATATTTTCATATCTTTTATTAATAATGATGATATATTTACTGGAAACATATATGTATATATACATTATTTGCAGCTTACAAATGCTTTGCTTTTACCTCATTCTGCAGCTGAATTACAAATACCCAATAATAATAATAATAATCAAAATTACCTTATTGAACTCATTAAAGAGCTGGTATCTGCAAACAATAAATTAAAAGTGGACCTACTTGACTGTACTGATTTATTAGTAGAATATAGAAATAATAACAAGATAGATAAAGAAGAAGAAGAAGAAGAGGGAGAAGAAGATGATGATGTAAAAGAGAAAATGAATTCAAATAATAATGTCAGTTGGATGAGTATGTCAGCTCCACAAGCGAATGATGAACGGATACTGTCTTCCTCTCGATTGAAACGAATAATACCCACTAAAACAGGGAATAGTGTAAATCAGTCTATTATCGATAAATCATCTTCTTCTTCTACTATGATGCATTATGATGATGTAAAGGGTAAAAAAGCTATTGAAGAAGCTATTTTACCGAAAAATAAAATTGAAGAGGTGATATATATATATATATATATACGTATGTATTGGTATATATTCTATTTCATTAACAGCTTTATATAGCAGCATACTATCCTGTCACCCTCTATTTCATCTACAACAACAACAACTTCACATAGTGTAGATTTTAGTTTATCGCCATTTCATCAACTGCATCATCAAATAGTGAATATGTTGAAAAGAATAAATCAAACAGAGACAAGAACCTTAAATCGACAGCTTCGACGCGCCTTTGATATATTCGAATTAAGTAATATGAGTAATTCAATTATTGAAAATATTATAACGGATATAGATCATCTTAAGATGCAGTTTTTATGGATCGAGGATGTAAAGCAGGAATTATGGATCCACGATGTCTCTATGGCCGACTTTTTCCCACTGATGGGTGTTGTACAAGAGATGCTGAAGGAGATCAGTCAACTTAAGATGACACTCAATGATTTACAAGTCGATTATGTAAAGAAGATTGAAAAGAATGATATTCGACTGAAGGAAGAAGCTTTAGGAAAACAACAACTCCAGATACAGCAGCGTACGATGAAAGAAAGTACAAGCTACCATGGACCTCTTTCCTGGTTATTATCCAATATCTTTCAAAAACGCCCAGAAAATATTCCTGATCAATCTTCCAATCTTGTACCCTCTTATAGGCCTTTTCATACGCGTTTTAGTACAAGTGAAATATGTACAACAGCATCAGCCTATTCCAGATCCAAGCCCAAGAGAGTACCCTCTGTTCCTACAGTGGTTGACAAAGATGAATCCGTAGTTCAATGCCAAAAGAGTATAGATCGTTATGGACCTTCATCTAGTTTCCCTACTACAAGATCCACAGCTAAGGTGGATAACCATTTTGCAAAGCGAAGATCAACACATACTACTCATGGCACAACAGCAGATCAATCATCGTCATTTCCTTTATTAAGAGCCTCACAAAGTGTAGGAACTGTTAGAAGATCTCAAGCATCACCTGCTTTAGAATACATCGTTAGAAAGAAGAAAAGATCAAGTTTAGGACTAAATTCACTTTTTACTACAGATCTTTTGGGACTACCTCACCACCAGTCAAGCCCTGATGAGATAGCGAATAGATTTCCAACAAGCTGGTTAGGTAATAAATAGCTTATATCTAGATAAGGTTTCATTATTTCATCTATCTTATTAAGGAAAGAACGCTTATGTACAATTCTTTTTAAATAAAATAAAGATACTAGTAGAGTAAATGTAAATGATAAATTAACAAATACAATACAAGACTTGAATACTTTCTTTCTCTCCTTTAGTCCAGATATATAAAGCCTTCAATCTAATCATCTCGCCTTTTTCCAAGTCAAATAAGCTTTTATTATTTATTTATTTATATGTTTAAATGATACTAGCTTTCTACCTACATCCATCCTATATTTGTATAATTTAAGTATTGACTTTATTGAAAAATTTGTCTAGCTTTATTAACTCTGAGCACTAAAACAAAAACAAAAAAAAAAAAAAAAAAAAAAAAAAGATAGAAGCTGAGAAAATATGTATATGCATATACACATATACATACTTTTTTTTTTTTTTTTTTTTTTTTTTTTTTTTTTTTGAAAACTCCCTTGTTCCTAATTGAAAAAGATGTCTCACATCAATATTGATCTTCAAAAAAATATCAAATTCTCAAAGATAGTAAAATAAAAGATTCTCCACTACGTAAGGTTACAAAAAAAAAAAAAAAAAAAAAAGTTCCTCTTTTATACTTTTCTTCGTGAACATAAGACCCATTCTGTGACGGTCAAACTTTAGTAAATGATGATTTATGTTAACACACCACCTTAGTAGAAATAGTTAACTATCTGAGTATTAAAAAAAAATGATTCCATTTTATTATTTGGACGGGTTGAGTCCACACAAGTAAATAATATACACATAGTAGACTTCTTCTTGCATATAAAACTGTGTTATTAAATCGGCATAATATCATTGACTCAACAAATAAAAAAAAAATTTTTTTTCTATTTTTATAATAAAACAACAAGATTGTATTAGCAGTAGTTTATGATGCGCCATTCCCCCCTTTTAACTTAATAATATCTCCTTTATTATTAAGTAATCATATACAACATTGTCATTTCTCTTTATCATGAAAAGCTTATATTTATAAAAAGAAAAATATTGATTCTCATAGTGTTGATTAAGCCATCCATGTTAAATGTAAATTGGCGGCAGCAGTAATCATGATTAAAATAGTTGAATATGTATTCATTCATATACACACACACACGTTATTTATTTTTTTTTATTATAAAAGAGCCGACTGAAATAATAATAATAAATAATAATATGTATATAAAAAAAAAAGATTTTAAAAAAACTTAATTCTATTTTTTCCTTTTTCTTTCATTTTCTTCTCCACTTTATTTATTCTTTGGATACCATTTTTATATTTATAAAGAAGAAGAAGAATATATCCATTTCTATATAATGTCTACAGCTCTTCCTTCTTCAGACACAACAGTACAACTTGTTGGTTTATCTACTAACCAACCACCTACTGCAAGTCCATCACAAGCATTTTTGCAACAACAACAACAAGCTCAAAATATATTTAGACAGAGACAACTTATAGCTCAAAAACAAATGATGCAACAACAAATGTTGCAACAACAGAAATTAACTCCTCAACAATTACAACAACATCAACAGAAATTAACTCCTCAACAATTACAACAACATCAACAGCAACTTATTCAACAACATTTATTACAACAACAGCAACAATTACAACAACAGTTTCATCAGCAGCAGCAGCAACAACAACAACAACAACAACAACAACAACAGCAACAACAGCAACAGCAACAACAGCAACATCAACAACAGCAACAGCAACAACAACAACAACAACAGCGACGTCAATCACAACAACAAACACCTACAAGTACACCCCAATCAACGAATACTACACCAGCTATTTTACCAATAAAAATAGATCCTCAAACTATTGCTGCTTTAGAATCGTAAATATAACAATTAAATAAATAAAAAATGCCTGGGGCTCTAAATAATTCATCATATTATTAGAATTCATACAAGTGGTCAAGCTGTACTTCGGTTAATTCAATTTGTTGAACAGTTAACTCCAAGCCCAACTGAGGTATTTTCATACTTTATCATTATCATCATTATTATTATTTTGATTATTATTATTATTATTATTAGGCAGTGGATTATAAACATTGGGTCAATTTTACAGATAATTTCTTTACTCCAGAAAGTCATTTAGTATTTGAATTAAGTAATACGGAAGATGATGAAAAAAAATCATTTGGTAATAAATAGACCTTTTATATATATTTCTTTTATTCATAACCATATTACTATTCATATTATTATCAGAAATGACTACACCTACAATAGCTGGATTTTTTCAAGTTCAATATCTTTGTGGAGTCAAATCTATTCAAATGACGTTAGGAAAGACAGAAGAATATATATTAGCAGATGGTGTAATGCATGTAGAATGCCCTCGTGCAAGTTTGCTTCATCGTTATGAAAATGGCACTTTGGTAATTAAAAAAGAAAAAAAAAAAAAAAAAAAGAAAAGAAAATGGCTTACATCTCTCATGTATGTACTTATTTATAATGATCCTATTCCTTTAAGGTCATCAATACGGGTCCTTTATGGGCTCAATTTTTAAGAACATCAGCTGGTGTCTGGAAAATTAATCATATGGATTTTAAATGTAAGAACCATGAAGAATACGTGTCTAAATCAAATATAAAAACGGGTCCAATTCCAAATTCTAAGAAAAAAACGCAATCAGTTATACCTGAATCACCCATATCAAAATGGTATTTACCTTCTCGTGTAGTAAATTACTTGCAAGTAAGTTATTACATCTTTATTTTATTTTATTTTTATTTTTTTATTTTTTTTTTTCATTTTACTAAACTTTAATTCTACATAGAATGCTGATCTTGTTTGTGAAGCAGATGAAATTATGTTTCACTCTCTGGTTACAGAAACAACGGCAAAAGGTACACTTATTCAATATAACCTTTTTATTTTCTTTTCTAAAACTTTATTATAGATAGTATGGGTGCTATTATACTTGATCATACACGTAGATCAATTTTAAAACATGAAGATGAAGGTAAAATGTTTTTTTTTAAAAAAAAAAAAGAGCTATTTTTAAATTTTAAAACATAAAAAACTCAATTAATAGATAATAAAGTAAATATGAGTAATAATAATACATCAGTAGGATCTCCTATTGTAAAAACACAAAAAGGACATAATCAGCAAACTACCATGACACCACTTCAACAACAGGCAGCTTTAAGGCAACAACAACAATTATTTCAACAACTTCAACAACAAGCAACTTCTCCTTTCCGTCCACCAGCGTCAAGACAAAGCCCACAATTACAACAAGGTAGATTAGGTAGTAATCAAACGAGTCCTACTAATAAACAATCAACAAAACAATCAAGACAACAACAGCAAACAGCATCTTCCTATCCTGATCAATTTTCGCCACAAAGTCCAGTGTCGCGTAAGTGAAAAAAAAAAGAAAAAAAAAAGAAAAAAAAAAGAAAAAAAAAAGATGCATTCCTTTATTATAACTTCACTTATATAGGGAAACGAAAAAGTATATCAAACAATGATACAAAACAGTCAACAATACCAAGAAAAAAAATGAAGTAAACATGTATTATCACCTTTCTCCATATCCACACTCTCTTTTTATACATATTCAATTCTTCCTTTTTTTTTTCTTTTCTTTTTTATTATTCCGCATCTTTATCATTCTATAATATATCCCTACTAACTGTACAAAGAAATAATAGTAATTATTATTTGTTATAAACCAATACATATGTTTCTCTGGCATGGCTATTATTGTACTATCATCAAGCAAAGAAATATAAATATAAATACTCATATAAAATATCATTTTATACAGATCAGATAAAGGATAATCAACATTAGGAGAATGCTAATAATCTTCGTTTATAACAATAATAAAGTATATAAATATACATTCATATGTATAGGAAACTTCAATTTTAAGACAATTTAACAGTAATGGATGAAAAAAAAAAAGATTACCTGGTAAATACAGATATAAAAGCTTTGATTCATACATAAAAATCCAAAGGCTTTATGAAAATGTGCTTCTGGTTGGACAACAAAGAATGTACGTAAGCGTATGATTCAACAGGTAAAACAAGATTATTAAATAGGTCTATACTATGTTTGTTATCCCTCTGTTGGAGTTGTTAATAGTCATAAAATGAAAGAAGGAAAGGGATTTATTCATTTATTTATTTGGCTTAAGCAAGTGAGGATTCCCTTCTTCATCAAGGGGGTTAGACTTTGGTTGTTGACCATGTCTCTTTTAATTGCGTCATCGTATCATACACACTCATGATCAAGCTTTTCTTTTCTTTTCTTTTTTTCTTAAAACACACACTAGTTTAGAAAACACAGAATTGGAACGTGTTGTATATTTATATAGATCCTAGAGAGCAATGGCCACTTGGACGAGAAATAGGATGGGGGACTTGATTTTTATTATTATAAGCTGGAAGTAGCATTCTTGCCCAAGTGAGGAAGGAACGCGATTCATTCTTTTAAAGCATTTATTCTATTAAACTCTAGCTTATTATATTCATATTTGTGATTGATTACTAGCTGTTATGTCAGTATTCTATGCTACTCTCTCTCTCTCTCTCTCTCTTGTGAATAGTGTTGTTTTTTTTTAACTCAAGTTCATGATGTTATGGCTGCTGTCATCTTTATGTACAAATCTAGAATTCAGCTTTAAACACTCCCACCCACACACTCATGTATTGAAGCTTTTAAAGTCATTCATCATGTTTATCAATCATAAAGAAGATATATATAAATGGGATGCCTTATAATAATTATCCTTATGAAGAGCATTCACTTTATTATAGCATTTTAGATAAATTATTCGCGTCACTGTCGATTGTATATTCAAATAACCACGACTATGACCATGATTCCTCCAATCAAAGATCAAACAAAATATCAAGAGAAAAATAATCATTTTTTGTTGTCTTTAATAATAAATCTTTCTATAAAACCTTTGCTTCATTACGTAATTTGTCGATTAATTCATCTACATTTTCAACTTTACGTCCACCAACACGTTTAGAAGGCTCTTCCACTTTTAATGTTTCAATACGAGGTGAAATATCAACACCAAGTTCCTCAGGTGTTAATTTAATCAAAGGCTTCTTTTTAGCCTTCATAATGTTAGGAAGAGAAGCATAACGAGGTTCATTCAAACTTTTACATATAAAAAAATAAAATAAAATATCAACATCTTACTCTCTCTCTCTCTATTTTAAATTTTATATCCTAGTTTTACCGTAAATCAGTCGTAATAATAGCAGGCAATTTAGTAGACACTGTTTCAAGACCACCATCAATTTCACGAACTACTTTAAGTTCTCCTCCATTAATTTCTACTTTGGAAGCAAATGTAGTCTTTGCGCGCACAAAAAAAAAATAAGCGTGAGAAAAAAAAAATAAAATAAAGGGAAAAAGGAATTTTTTTTTTTTTTTTCTTTTTTTACCTGAGGCCAATTAAGTAAGCCAGCCAGCATTTGTCCAGTTTGATTGGCATCGTCATCAATTGCTTGTTTACCCAAAATAAAAAGATCAGGTCCTTGATTTTCCTTTTCAGCGTAGGCTTTTAATAATTTAGCTACTGCTAAAGGTTGTAATGTACTATCATCTTTGACTTCAACATGAACTGCACGATCTGCACCCATAGCTAAAGCGGTTCTAAGTGTCTCTTGAGACTTGGCTGTACCACATGAAATGGCAACAACTTCTGTCTTGGGTGATTTCTCTTTCATACGAACTGCTTCTTCTACTGCAATTTCGTCAAAGGGATTCATACTATGTTTAACATTACGATCGACATCCGTTTTTGCAGCATTAACTCGAACCTTGACAGCTAACAAAAAAAAAAAAAAGGACGGAGAAGAGGAAGATTGATTGATTAATTTATTTTTATTATTATTATTATTATTTTTTTTTAATAATAAGATTTATTTATTCTTTACCATAATCAACAACACGCTTAACAGGTACAAAGATACGTAAAGGATTAGACATTATAAAAAATAAAAAAAAGGCACACACAGTTACAGAAAAAAAAAAAAGGAACTCTTTTTTATAAAAGAAAAAAAAAATGCCGAGCGGAGTAGCAATGACTATTTCATCATTAACCCCGCTCTATATAATTTGAGTCCGGGGTAAAAAAAAAAAAAAAACCATACAACATATCACATGCTCAATGTCATTATTTTTCCCATATATTTTTAAGATCTTTATTTCTTTATGTAATACATACATATGCTATTTTAAGAAAATATTTGTAATAGATGCTTATTTTTTCTTTCCATGAACACGTTCAATCAGATGAGGAACAATAGCAGGCTCAGCCAAGGTTGAAATATCACCTAATGAATCTTGCTCTCCATTCACAATCTTTCGAAGAATACGACGCATAATCTTTCCAGAACGTGTCTTTGGCAAGTCATTAACGACATAGATTCGTTTAGGAGTAGCAAAAGGTCCAATGACTTTTCTAACTTGAAGAGCTAATTCTCTATCTAGTCCTTCTGAATCTTCAATATTAGGTTTCAAAGTTGCATAAGCATGAATGCATTGACCTGTTAAATCATCTTGTCCTCCAACAACGGCTGCTTCTGCGACTGAGTGATGTAAGATTAAAGCTGATTCAATTTCAGATGTAGAAAGTCGATGTCCAGAAACATTAATAACATCTAATAAATAGAATGAGTAAGTAAACAACATGTATCTACTTTTATTTATTTATTTATTTATATGAATGCCATCTATGTTGTAGGATAATTTACCATCTACACGACCACGAATCCAAATATAACCATCTTTATCTCTTGTAGCACCATCACCTAATTGAAAACAAATGTTAACAGTTTATACATGTATCCATTTCAATAGTGAGAGTTTTTTTTTTCTTGTTTACCAGTAAAATAGTATCCTTTATATTGATGCAAATAGGTATCAAGATATCGATGATGATTATTATATACAGAACGTGCTAATGAGGGCCAAGGTTGACTAATAGCCAAAACACCTGTAACATCATTTCCTTTTAATTCTTTACCACTTACAGGGTCCAAAATAGCAGGCTTAATACCAAAGAAAGGGAAAGTAGCAGATCCTGGTTTTGATGCAATAGCACCAGGTAAAGGAGTGATCACGATAGATCCTGTCTCTGTTTGCCAATAGGTATCTACCACCGCACATTGTCCTTTGCCTACTTTTTCATTATACCATTCCCAGGCTTCAGGGTTAATCGGTTCACCTACTGAGCCAATCACTCGTAATGAAGAAAGATCATTTTTTTGTACCCATTCATCACCTAATCGTCTAAGGGCACGAATGGCCGTGGGTGCAGTATAGAATTGTGTGACTTTATGTTTCTCAACTACACTCCAGAAACGAGCAGGATTAGGGTAAGTAGGTGTACTTTCAAACAACACTGTTGTGGCACCTAAAGCGAGTGGTCCATAAACAATATAAGTATGACCCTATATAATATAAATATAACATACACACATATAAATACATCATTCGTTATATATATATATATATATCTGTATATACATATATTTATAGCCTTACAGTAATCCATCCAACATCTGCCATACATGCATGAATATCTCCTTCATGGTAATCAAATACATATTTTATTGTTGATGCAGCACCTAAAAGATACCCACCCGTAGTATGGACAACACCCTTAGGTGTACCTGTGGAGCCGGATGTATAAAGTAAAAATAAAGGATCTTCTGCATTCATATTGACTGGAGGGCAATAAGGTCGAGCTTTGACCATTTCTTCATGCCACCAAAGATCACGACCGACAGTAAAAGGAATGGCAGATCCTGTACGTCTCAAGACAAGAACATGTTCTACTGTAGGAGTCGCCTTAAGAGCCTCATCTACAATACGTTTCGTCGCAATGTTTTTACCACCACGACGACCTTCATCTGCAGTCATGACTACACGAGCACCACAATCATTGATTCGATCACGAAGTGAATCAGAGGAGAAACCAGCAAAGACAACTGAATGTACAGCACCAATACGAGCACATGCCAACATGGCAAAGACGGCTTCAGGGACCATGGGCATATAGATGGCTACATTATCTCCTTTACGTACATCCAATGACTTTAAGACATTCGCAACCCGACTTACTTGTTGTAATAACTCGCGATAAGTAATCTTACGCACATTTTCAGGCTCATCCCCTTCATGAATAATAGCGACCTATATAAATATGAATATGTATATGTATATGAATATGAATATGAATATATATAATGTTATTATAGTCATAAATGACTCTCTTATCACTTTTTTTTTTTACCTTATCCGGAGTAGTTAATGCATGTCGATCAACACAATTAAAAGCTACATTTAATTCACCTTCTAAAAACCAAGCAATATCCCCTTCAGCAAAGCTTCCAGTCTGAACTGTTTCAAACGGCTTTGACCAAGACAACAATTCACGAGCAAGCTTATAATAATACGTAAATATATATTTTACAATTCGTATATACATATATCTAACTTACATTGCCAAAGAATTTATTTGGATCATTTACACTTTCTTCCCATTTAGTTTTATATTCTTGAAAGCTAGAAATAAAAGGCTTTGGAAGATCATCTTTAAATAATCTTTTTGGTACAGGATAGACTTTATCATCAGTTGTAGCAATTTCAACAGTCATTTTTATTTTATTTTAAAAAAAAAGTAGATATATAAAATAAAAGATGAAAAGAAAAAAGAGAGAAATAAAGATAAAGCTTTTAATTATATATAGTTTTTTTTTTATTTTATTTTTGTGGGGGTGGCTTTGTGTATGTGTGCATAACGAATCCATATGACTTGCTTTATTTGTGTAAATCATGTATAAAATTCACACTGCTCTTTTGTTATCTTGTAACACACTAATTCACATTGAAATACGATCCAAGTATAACGTAAGCAACTTGATAAATTTCACACGACAAACAGCCTTCTTGAAACAGATACACATTATTGTTAATTTGTGTGGGGTTATGAAAAAAAAAAAGGACTTTTTAGATAACAATTTTTTTTTTAAAAAAAGTTACACGATTCATTCTTATGCTATTATGCGGCGAAATGCGGGGAAGAAGAAAAAAAAAAGGGCTTATAACGTGTAAGTTTCTACTCTTAAAAAAGAAAAAAAAAAGATCACCTTATAGTTTCTTTTCTTTGCTTTATATACAAATGATTTAAAGTATAATTCAATTGTTCCTGAAATAGTGTTAATTGTAAATAAATAAACTCTATTTACAATTAAAAAAAAAAAAAATAAAAAAAATAAAAAAATAGGACTGTCTTAAATATCAAAAATAGGATTAGGGAGATTCTATAGGTTTATATTCAATTCGATTGCTACAAATCACAATATGAAAGTAAAATCATTCCCAGTTAATGTCTATAATACAGTATATAAAGCAGTTATTACTGTTTTAATTGGATATGAATAGCATTATAAGTATGATCTCATGTTCCAGTCAATTAGCATACCGTTTTACGAAAACAAAAAAAAATATTTATTTATATATTTATACACATGCATATCTTTCTTACTCATAGCTTCATTCCTCTCCTCCCTCAAACTCAATGTAGCTTGAGGTATATTTCGTGTCATTTGTTTATAGTTTATTATTTTGTGTGCTCAGTGCCACATTAGTTTAGCTCTTTTATTATTATTATAAACTTCCCATTTACATCAAAAAAAAAAAAAGCTTAAATTACTACTTGGCTTCTCTTAAATATAACTGTTATCATCAACAGCTTGTTTCATATTCCTCTTGTCAATTACTTGCTATTATATACAGAAGGATGTTGTTGTTGTCGTCGTCGTCTTTCCTTAAATTTGCTGAAATCAATATTAAATGAGTGAATAAACACAAATAAAATAATAATAAAATAAAGGGTTCTTCATCAGCTCCTTTTCTTCTTCCTTACTTTTATCCTCCTATTCTCTTCTTTTGATTCAGGCCTAGCCAAAAAAAAAAAAAAAATTAAAAGCATTATGTATGTAGTTTTTGTGTTTATTGAGGTTATATATATATACATATATATTCATAAATAAAATATTTGTTTAAATGTAGTATCTTTATTATTATTTAAAATGAAAGAAAGAAAGAAAGAAAGAAGGGAAGAAAGAAAGAAATAAACTAATTTGGTCCTAATGGTTCATAACTCCAAATACGAGCACGATTATCACCTGAACCTGTAGCAAACATAGGTTTATGACCAGGACTAGTGGCAACAGAGATGACTATTTAAACTAAATTTAATATTTTTTCCCCTTGTTTTAAATACACATATAATTATTGTACCTGAATTTTTATGGCCTTGAAGCATGAATTGTGTTTGTCCTGTATGAGGATCCCAAAACTGCACTCCACGATCCTTTGATCCAGACACAATCCAATTACCATCAGGTGTAGTAGCAACAGATAAAACAAAGTCCTATTATAGTATCCATAAATACCTTTATCTCTTTTTTTTTAATTTTATTTACCTTGTGCCCTGTAAAGACTTGAATACATGCATTTTTATTTCCATAACCTCCTCTTTCACTTACACCTAATTGCCACATTCTCAATGTCTTATCAAGACTACCACTCACTAATGTCTTTCCATCTGGCATAAATGCAACAGAATAGACACTATCTTTATGACCCTCTAAACGCTCCAAAATTTGACCAGTAACAGCATCCCAAACACGAACTACCTTATCTAAACTACCTGCAGCTACAAGACGACTATCAGGTGAAATAGCAACACTCGTAACACCAAGGTCTTGTTGTTCTACATCATTAATACGAAGTTCATGAAGACAGCGAATGTTCTGCCAGTCCCAAATACGGGCTGTACGGTCTCCTGAACCAGAAACAAGAATACGTCCATCACGACTAAATTCTAATGAGTAAATATCTTGTTCATGGCCAGATAAAATACCGCGAATGCGTTTCTTTGCAATATCCCAAATCTATTATAATAAATAAAATAAACACACACACATATATATAAGGGAATTATCATGACTTTAACTTACTCTAATTTGTTTATCTTCAGCTCCTGTAGCCAAAAATTTACCATCAGGACTAAAGCTAACAGAACGAATATATAAATCACCATCACGTCCAGCATTAGCATCTTGAAGAACACTATCAAATATGCATAAGAATGAATCAATTTTTCTTTTCTTTCCCCTTTTTTTTTTTTTTTTTTTTTTTTTTTTTTTTTTTGTATAAAACTTACGCAACTCGAGTAGACGTTAAAGTATCATAAATATAAGTGGCTTGATTACAACCAGCAGCAAGGAAACGACCATCAGCACTAAACTTGACACAACATACAACACTGCCATGATCAAAGGTATGAAGTAAATCTACTTTAAGGTAACGAGTGGCTTTAGGATTGAATCTAATGATAAAAAAAAAGAGTTTAATAATAAATTTAGCATAGATAATATATATATATATATATATATATATATTTACAAGGCAAACCAATCTTGACCCTCCACTTTCATATTAGCAGGAACACTCTCAGGATTAATATCACCAAGAGCTTCCGAGTTTGCTGAATTATTAGGAAGAGGACCAGCCCCAGGCTTAACAGGAGTGACACCTAAAATACATAGAATAAGCAATTAATTAAAAAAAAAGATGACTTATTAAACTTACGTTGTTGAGTAGTTGAAGTAGATGTAGTTGGAGGTGGAGGTGGAGCATTTGTAGTGGTATTAGTAGTAGCATTTGAAGGAAGAGGAGAACCACCATTCATATAAGGTGTTCCAGAAGAATGAGGTGGAACAGTAGAAGGATGAGGAGGGGGGCCATTTGGAGGATAAGAAGGATGATGTGCAGGTGGTTTAGATTCCAACAAAGGTGCTTGTTGTTGCTGTTGTTGTTGCTGTTGTTGTTGTTGTTGTTGTTGATATCCAGAAGGTCCTAATAAAATAGTTTTAACATGATACATTTTAATTTTTTTCTCTCTCTCTCTCTTTTTCTCTCCTAGTTCTGTTTCTTTACCATTATAACCACTGTTAACAGGAGGAGGAGCTCCAGCGCCATGTTGCTAATGATTTTTTTTTAAGAAAAAAACAAAAAAAAAAAAATTGTTAGCAACAAAAATTTTACCTTATAAACATATACACATTTATAAATGTATATTTTTTTTTTTTTTAATTCTATTTTACCTGTTGTTCTAATTGTTGACGAAGTCTTGCAATTTCTTCTTCGTATCTATAATGACAAAGTTAATTAAGAAAAAAAAACCAAGAATGACTACACGAATGTATATATAACTAATTTACTGTTTTTTAATCAATTGTTGAGTTCTTTCGAGATCAATTAGATTCTGTTGAAATAAATTCATTTCTTGAATTTGACTGTTCACTACAAGTTTTTTTTTTTTTTTTTAAAAAAAATGAGACAAACGCGTTTTTTTTTTTTGTTTATTTGGAAAGATGATGTAAACTTACTTTTATGCTCATATTCATCTCTTTGATTTTTACAAACCATAACTTCTTGGGCAAGCTGATCATATTCATTTTTAACTGCATCCAATAATTCAATCAAACGACTAGGCGTAGGTGGGCCCATAGGTCTATGATTGTAAACAGACATTATTCTATTTCTTGTATGTGAATTCTGTTTTATTTCTTTTTTATTTGTTTTAATTTTTTTTTTTTTTTTTTTTTTACTAAAAAAAATAGTGAAAAAAAAAAGGTTTGTGTATAATTTGTTGTGTGTAAAAAAAAAAAAAAAAAAAAGGAGGAGTCTTTTTTTCTCTTTAAAAAAAAAAAACTTGTTAAAGAAGGTTAAAAAAAAAAAAGCGGAGTATAAAATTATAATTTTTATTTATTTATTTATTTTTGAGTCAGTTTCACAACAGTACATTGAACCTGATTAAGCCAAAAAAAAAAAAGGAATATTTTAACTATGATCTAGAAAAGAAAAAGAAACAAAAAGCTAAAGGCACAAACTACAACACATTGCATACATAATAACAGTCTACTATTTTAATCTATATTAACTGTCTTGTTATCATTCTTACAAGTTGATTTCTATTTCTCTCTTTTTTTATTTTTTTTCTTTCTTTCTCTCTTTCTCTCTCCTTCAACATTGTTAAAATAGACAATTATTCATTATCATTCAGTTTGTATTATGTAATAATTTTATTGCTTCTATGATAATTTTAATTCCAACATTCTTCTTGATATTGGCCAGATTTGATCATGTCTGAAAAATAATTTTCTGCTTCTTCTGCATTTAATTTTCCTTCCTTCATAAATATTTGCTTGAATGCATAGGCAACATCAGCAGGCATTTTGTCTAGAGAGCCAGATAAGACGATTTTAGCATGTTGATTTTCAATCAAGTCCCAAAGGAAACCTGCATGTTGACGAATACGGTCTTGGACATAGACCTTTTGTTCTTGATCTCTTGAAAATGCCGTGAAAAGCGTCAGTTGCCCTTGTTCTTCATATCTTTGCCATTCGTCCTTGTAATAGAAATCTTTATCATGATATCGACAACCAAACAAAAGAACGTTTTGATGTGCTCCCTGAAAGATGCGTTCTTCTAGAAAGGATCGCATGGGTGCTAAACCTGTTCCAGGTCCAATAGCAATTAAAGGTATATCAGGTGAAGGAGGTAAAGTCATAGTGCCCTTTGCAATACGAATACGAGGTATCACATCTCCTGGTTGCCAGGTGGATAACCATTTTGTAAATACACCTCTTCTTATCTTTCTCATCTTGGTTTTGTACTTTACGATAGCAACACATAACTCCATTGTGTTGGGATGAAGATGAAGACTAGATGCAATTGAAAATGAACGACTCTGTAAAGTAGGAAATAAATCAAGTATATAATCAAAGGGAATATTAAAAGGTTTAAAATCAAACAAAACTTCAGCAATCGTTCGTCGAGGTCTTGCACAATAAGCCCACATGTCCTCTTGTCCCTCAGGCGAAGCAAATTCTCTTAAACGTTCTGTATGATCCTCTGTGGTCGTAAAATAGGCCAACATTTCAAAAAATGATCGTCGAGGAACACCAAAGATATCAAGATGATAAACAAAGATATCTCGAAACGTCATTCTGCTTGGCCAATGAGCAGGTAAAGTGTAACTTGGATCCGTTGGAGTCAGTTTAATTAATGAATCTGCATACGCTGACCAACCCATTTGTTCAAGGAATAGATCTACATCAGCTACTAAATTCTGCGGCATAATGACAGCAATATCACCAGGCTCATAACTAAAGTTGGGATCATCACAGGTTAGCTCAATATGGCGCACGTCTTGAAAATGATCTGCAGCTGTTATTCTAGTGTTGGCTTTGATAGTCAAATCAAATTCACCAGGAAGTGTACGTTGATGTTCTGGTTTACCTTCTTTCAAGAACTCCATTTTGAAGCTTGCAGGTAATAGGACCTCATCTGGAATAATAGGTTCTATTGTAGGATATTTCTGTAATACAATATCCCAAAGTTTCTTTGACCAAGGAATAAGGGCACCATCAAGACTAAGACAATTAAACATGTATTTGAATAATAATGTTATTATTATTATTATTATTTATTGTTTTTTTTTTTTAAGGTTACCTTACCCTAAATAATGTTGATCATCACAATCTCCCCTTTCAATGATCATGTTGGCGCCTAATTGTATTAATCTTTTATATAACTTTTTAGAAGGAAAGTTGAACCTACATGTATTTTTTTTTTTAAAAAAAAATAAATCAACTGTGTTCTATGATTGATATTTTGCTTTTCATTATTTGTTATTACTTTCTATAGGATGAATCTCCTAATCCAATAACTGCACAATCTAAATCGCTTAAAATGTCATTAGGTAAATTCTTACGTAATAAAAATCTCCAAAATTTCTAGAATAACATGTCAGTCATAAAATTAATAAAAAATAATTCGCATAATTGCATTACCTTCATGTTTGCAGGTTCAGCACCTTGACCTGTTGTTGAACATACAAATATGACTAACTTTTCTTCTACAAGTTGACTCTATATATATATATTAGTTGAATAATGAAGATTTCATTTTTTTTTTTAAAAAAAAAAAAGAAAAAAAGGGGAAAACTCTACTTTATCGTAATCGTCCATGGCAACTACTTTTGTCTTGAAATGTCTACGTCTGGCTTGTCTACCAAGGTTTTCTGCTACATCTTGAGCACAACCCGTTTCAGATCCATATAAAATGACAAGTGATCTATCCATTTTTTTTTTTTTTTCAAAAAAGAAAAAAAAGAAAATTAAGATTAATAATCATCTCAGGACCTATCAAGTGTAAATTTATTATTTATCTGATCATGAATTATTAAGGAAACAAGCCCAATAAGGAAAAAATAAGATTTCTATAATCTTTTTTTTTTCTCTGTAACAATAGAATACATTATTTTTTATTAGTTGAATTCATATCTTTTATATTTAACTATAAAAATATTGAATAATAATAATAAAGACTTTTTACTACTTTTGTCAAGTTTTCTGTTAAATCATAACTTCAGTTTTGTTAATAATAAAATGTAAAATGTTATAACATAATTGTTTCCTACCAGTAATTTGTAAACCAAACACAGTTTTTACACTTTACATTAGGACGAAGTTAGTTTTTTTTTTTTCTAGACGAATCAAAATTAGTTTCCAGATATTTAGTTTGCCTTTTTTGGACAAATTCAAAATGGAAATTCAGACGAAAAAAAAAAATTAGTTTTTAGATGATTTGGAAATAAATAACACTTGTCTACCTGTAACAATCTGAATCCTAAAAAAGGAAAACCGTGTTTGATACGACGATTATTTTTTTTTTCTTAGGTGTAAAGTCATCTGGTCTTTCTTCTCCTGACCAAATTGACTTTGAAATCGTCATCATGTTGTTGGCTGCGTTAGAATCTCTTTGCCATACTTTGGAGCATCGTTTGCAACATACAACGACTACACCTTTAAACGATTTCGTACTGATAATTTTTAAATCATCAAAGAAACAGAGGTTGCGTGTTTTCGAGGTTTTAAATTCGTCAATTGTAATAGCAATCAACTGACCTTCAGCCTCACGTTTCTTTGATGATGTATAGAGTTTGCCGACGACACCGCATCCAAGTCCTTTTAACTTTACGTTATCCTTACCAAACATTCCACTACCGAATACAATCAAAGGAAATTTGGTATTGTCTTGCTGATACTTGATAGGCTTCCATTTGTCTTATCTTTTTTTTCTTAAAAAAAATAATAAGAAACATTTACAAACAAGAAAAAGTGATATCCCCATTCTTCTTCTTCTTCTTCTTTACCCTTTTTTGCCTTGTTGTATTTGCTGCCATCGCTTATTACCATGTTGGTCATTATCTCGGGAGCTCGCTGTCTCCCCTAGACACAAGAAGAAGCTATCTTTTGTACTATTGGAACCATAGAAGTTGGTTAAGATGCGCAGATGTTTAAACAAATATTGGGCGTAGCTTTTTATAAGAATTCAGGGTTGACATTTTTTTTTTGGGGGGTGGGAATGTCACTTTCGATTTTGTCAAAACCCTTGTTCTTTTTTCAGCTTTGTCTGCTTGGCGGCATATTTCGTAGGCCCAGTGTAATGGTAGTACTCTTTTGTGGTGCAGCGCGTCAAAGCGTGCTTCTGAATACTTGAGACACCAGCAGTAGTAAACACGGATTTTCTACCTGGATCAATAAAAAAAAACGAGCTGACATTGTTGTTAAACTTCTTGGTAGTTGAAGTCTGACAACTTTATTTGGAGGCTGTTAATTGGGTTCTTTATAGTCATCTTTCTTTTATAAAAAAAAAAAAAAAAAAAAAAGACAATCTAGATCAAAGCCATCGGATCTAATGATATTACTAAAGAGAACATCGTTATTGCCATTTGGTTCAAGATCATTACTAGTTTATGAATAGAAAATTAGAGCATATGTCAAAATAATTCAAATGTTGAAGTGACATACTTTGAAAACCGTAGCTTATCGAATTTTACAACATGTTGAAATATTTTGAGTTGGTCATTATAATTCCTTGGTAAGCGACAGTGAAAGAAATGCACATATAGCGTTGATATTCATGGTTATAGACCGAAAGTGCATCGATGGATTGGGAAATAAACCAAACAGTCGTGGCAAAAGGAAGCCGCCTTACATCGTAAGGCTTGTGACCTGCGTGTTCAGCTTCGTAGGATGATAATAGCGGAACAAAGCTTTGAATTTGCTTTGAAAGAGTGACCAAAGTAGCTTCCATTGGGCAAAAGCGCTTTAAGTGGTAGGCATATATATATCTTTGTTTTGTTTCTTAAAGTCTTCTGTCAGCGAGCCACAATTCCTCCCCCTCCATTCAGAACTACCGCTACAAACATACTGATAGCAGTACTCTTCTGCTTTGTAAGCTACATCTTTCCAGTGTATATTCTATAGATCACAAAGATGTTAGATTTTGTTACATACGAGCGCAAATAATGGCTTACAACAAATGCATTTTTGTAAACGATATCTAAGATATCTTAAAAGTCTACTTTCAAAGTTCTCTACTATGTTATTGCTATAAATAGTGGCGAGTTCTACACAAGCTGCTGTCAATGGTTGATTAGCGCCCTTTAGGAAGCCCTTCTGCATAAATTGCACTTGAATACAAAGTACGAAATGTGTCCCAAGTCGCCAACATGTTGTTGGGAAATAGAATACTGCTTGTTACATTTCGCCCTCCTACTAGCTGGCAAACAGAATACCAGTAATTTTGCTTGAAGATACAGTCCGGTATTGATTCTATATTTTCTAAAATAAAATAATTTGTAGAAAGCAATTGCTCTAATGACTATTTGTCCGGATGTATCTTGAACTATCGATTATTTTGTTTCTTAAGATATCTTTGTACGCGTCATTTATCATTGTATTGAATGCAATCTTTAGAATGAAATAGTATCTGACATTCTATATGTACAGCACGACGCCTCTGCATAAGGAGAGTGACCGTTTAGATGGATGATAACTAGCTATATCAGAATGACGCTGATTTATGTGGAGAAGGGCTTTGACAAAGGGTTCACCAGGGCGGCCAGAGGATATATGAAATTGTAGTTAAGTTGTTCGTCTTCAATAAAAGTGCACAAACACTGGCAATGTTCGTTGAATCATAAAAAAAAATAGCGTTATTAAACATCAAACAACAGATTATTTTCTCATTTTACTATTGTTAACTTTTACGAATGCAGCTTTTGTGCTGCTGTCGACTGGGACACTATACCTTTTGTCTAAATTTCCTTTTTGAATTTGTCCAAAAAAGGTAAACTAAATATCTAGAAACTAATTTTAATTCATCCAGAAAAAAAAAAAACTAACTTCGTCCAAATTTAAAGTGTAAAAACTGTATTATAGAAAAAAAACATTTATGCATATACTTCAACATTTTTCCTTTATATCCCAAAAGGGGTTTTTCTTTTTTTTTTTTTTTTTTTTTCCATAGCGATCTGACCAGGGCAAAACAGCATATAAATGCGATGTGCTCATTGGTCATTTTTTAATTTTTTAAATAAAATTCTTCTTTAATCGTATTATAGAAAAAAAAAAAGAAGAAAAAATTTAAGCTCAGTTAGCATTTATTTTCCACAAGGTTATCTGAAGTGTGTATGTGTGTGTGTGTGTGTGTGTTTTTTTTTTCGAAGAAATCATTTACATAATCATGCTGTTTTTTTATATTTACTAAATTATATCTTTTTTCTTTCCCTCTTCTTCTTAACATATATACATATCTTTTCCATTGTATCTATATACATATATATATATCTATATATATCTATATATAATTAAAGGCAAGACTGTATAATGACATCAGGTCATCAGTTAAATAGTTTCAATTATGAAGACTACATTCCAAGCGATGGTATTCTGTGTCCTATTTGTGAAATAAACTGTAATACACTAGAAAATTTGAATAAGGTAAATATAAATCGATTATTATATTTATTTATTTTTTTTTAAAAAAAAAAGAGAGAGAAATGCAGCAATTCAGTAATTCTTAACCTAAATGTATTAGCATCTTGATGTTGCTCATTCAGAAGAAGATTCAAAAGGAGCTTTATTATCATGGCTACGGAATGCACAAAAGAAAGTTCAAACATCATTATCAACCAATAATTCAACTCTTAAAATAGGTTCACCCACACAAAGTAATAGTCTTAAGCAATGGGTGGACCCATCTCTATTGAATAAGGCCATCATTAGCCATCCAAATTTTTTTGTCTCGGATATGGATAAACAGGGTGAATATGTTACACGGGAACATTGGCAACGAGAAACAGGACATGATAAGTGTAATATAGTCGGATGCAATAAAATTGTAGGCAAATCTGGTGTAGGCAAGCAATATTGTCGAAGGTAAAAAAAAATATATATATATATATGTATATAGTAATAATAAAAGCAACATATCTTCATTTACGGAAAAATATATTCATCTATATAAATATATATTTTACATGTTATAGATGTGGTAAATTGTATTGCGATTTACATACACAATACGAAATCAAATTAAGTCAACAAGGACATCATGATCCAGAACATGGTGTATGGTGTAAAGTATGTCTAAATTGCTTTACAAATCGCAAAGATTATAATACTTATGAGGGTGTAACACGAAACAGAACAGACTATTTTATGAAATTAAGAGAAAAAACGATAGATAGAGTTCAGTTAGAAAGTAATCGATTAGAAAAGAGATTAGAAAAGCTGGCAAGAGTACATCATTCAATGGATAATCTTGATCATTCAGGTTTTTTATCTCCTTCAAGTAATTCATTAAACAGCTTCTCTTTGGATCGGTCGTCCACATCTTCAAGAGATAGTTTAGCTAGCATGTTATCACCTAAATCATCCTTTGTATCAAACAGTAATAGTATTTTAAGTATGAAATTAAAATATAGAGGTAAATAAAAATGAATGAATACTTGTATACATATTTAATATTATGTATGTATTGTAGATGGAGAGCAATCTATTATTAAATGGGAAGACGATCGTTCAGTAAAAGCATGTCCATATTGTGGGTAATGTATATAACATTAGCTATTTAGTTTGCATTAGACTTACTTTATTATATATAGTAATTCTTTTACATTGATCAATCGTAAACATCATTGCCGATTATGTGGTAAAGTTGTTTGTGGCAATATCAAGTGTTCAAAAATGATTCCCTTATTCACAGACATGTCATCTGGTAAGAAGTATATAGATCCATTTATGTTTAACCATGTCCTCATGAATTCATATACATGTATATAAAAGATACCTTTGATGATGAACCAGTTGGTGATACCCGAGCATGTCGTGATTGTCAAAGATATGTGTTTAGAAGAAAGTTAAGAAACGAAGAAGCATCAAAGCCTCTACCGATTATTCAACTTTACAATCAACTTTCTATTACAAGAAATAATATTGAAAAGCAATTACCAAAGTTTCATCAAAGTATTTTAATGCTAGAGTAATAATGACACATATAATCCATATATAATAGACAATCCATATTCATTAAAATCTATACACATAGAAAAGAAAACATTACAAATCATACACATGAAAGTTTTGTAAAAGCAGCACAGATAAGGAAGTTATTATTAGAAAATTTTACATTATATGATACATTAGCAAAGAGTATCAAATCATTGCCTGCTAATACACCTTGCATGAAGAGACTTCAAGCTAATATTTGTCATGCCGCTAATCTCTATTTACAACAAAACATGTTACCCTTACAAATGTTACCCCGTATATTAAAGACAACTAATAAAAAGAAAGATCACCAAAAGGTGTTACTAGAAGAGCAACTTGAAACTTATTTAGAACAATATCATCTAGTAGAAGGTTATATTAAAGAAGCTAATGCAGATCGAAAGTATGACGATGTTAAAACCTTGAAATCAAGTTTAGAAGAATTACAAGTTGAAATTAGTCGGTTACGTACAATTCTTGGTTAAATAAAATATTTAAAATGTCAGCAAGAAAAAAAAAAAAAAGGCATTTTTTTTTTAGTTCTTTTCTTTACATAGTAAAAATCGTATATACGATTTTCTACATTTGTTATGACTGATCAAAAAGTAAATCAAAACTTGAAGACCTTTTTCTTTTTTTTTCTTAAAAAAAAAATAACAATCCTTTTTATTATACATATATAGTCAGATAATAATTGGGATGTCGATGTAATTGATTTTTGGGATGCTACGTTAAAAAGTTATAAAGTAATTATAATCTTAATAACATGGATGGCATTCTAATTAAACCTCTTAGACCTGTCATGAAGCAAAAGATAAACACGATGATCCAGAAAAAGTAGCAGACGATCTTATTAAAAGTTTACCCATAAAGTAAATAAATAAAAAAAAATGCCTTGTTTTTTTTTTAGGAGAGAAGAGTTCTTATTAAGCTTTTATATAGACAAGACAATACAATAGTTGATAGAAAGAGTGGTGATAAGCGTAAAGTAGATGAATTAGAGACATATGAGAATGAACAAGCTATAGATACTGAAGCAATCAATGAAGAAGTATATGAAGAACAAGAAGAGGATGAACAAGTAAATCAAAAAGAAGAAGAAGAGAAACTACAAGAATATATTGAGACTCAAACCAAAGAAAAAGAACCAAAGAGAGCCAAAAAACATAAAGAAATGAACAATGAAGATAACTATGATAGCTCCAATTATTATACATATTCTTCAGAACAATACTACCAAACACCACCGCCAGTACCACCTATGATGTCTCAAGATAATGAAGCTTTATCTAATTTAATTATGGCATGGTATTATGCTGGATATTATACTGGTTTATATCAAGTATGTCTAGTTTGGATAATTTAATGAAGTATGTTAACATGATTTTTTTTTTATTTAGGCAAATAATAGAACAAAACAGTAAAACAATATACTTTATATTACCATTAAATATGTCATTTTTTTGATGATGTCATAAACTTGACTTTTTCATACTTATAAAAGAGAGGACTCAGCACTAATAAAACAGTATTTGAATTTTTTTTTTTTTTTTCCTAAAATTGGTAGCTGTCTTAATTTTAGAAGTGAATTATGACAAATAAACTTTATTAACACTTAATTTGTAATAAATTATCTGGAAATAATAAAAATTGTAAAATTAGCTGATATTGATTTAGCTCCTTTTTCTTGAGGAGGGTACAAGTCGATAATTCTACGTAGTACATACTACTTTATGATAGAAACCACTTTTTAAAAGAAACAAAAGTGATTTATATATAATAGCCAATTAAATTCCTTAAACTCATACTTAAGCTCATAATAAATAAAAAATTATTATTGCTCTTGTTGTTGGCCGCCGGGAATTATTTTATTCACATATTTTAAATCCTTATGATATTTTTAAAATTTGTTCCTTTTTTTTTTTTTTTTTTTTTTTTTTTTTTTTTTTTCATTAATAATAAAATATGGAAAATACAAATAATAGCACTGCTAATAGCAACGAAACCAAAGCACCTATTCTTTGTATTGCCGGCTGTGGTTTTTATGGCAGTGAAGCATTTAATAACATGTGTTCAAAGTGCTTTAAAGAGCGCAAGACTGCTAATGAAAAAAATGCTACTAATCTTACTTCATCATCATCACCACCACCACCATCATCATCAATAATTATATCATCTCCTGTAGTTTCTTTAGACGATTCTAATATTATTGATAAGACAAGAAAGCATCTTCGAAGTCCATCACCCGACAATGAACTAAAAGTGAATAGTGCACCTGGATCTTCTATAGCTTCTCCAGCTGCTACTACTCCAGATAATAATGAAAAGCCAATTCAAACAAATAAAGGAAGATGCTTCAAGTGTAGATCAAAGGTAATAATAAACAAATAGTATTGCTAAATATATAAATGCTAATCATTACCATGGCTTTATTTTAGGTTCCATTGGCTAAACAAGCAGCAAATAAATGTAGATGTGGTTATATATTCTGTGATAGTCATCGATATCCTGATAGACATGACTGTGATATTGATTATGCAAAATTAGATAGAGGTAAATATAAATGCTTATATCATTCTATTATTAAACATTTGTTATTATAGAAATACTTGCAAAAAATAATCCTAAATTACATGAACGACCTAAAGGAGGAAGATCTTTCCAAAGACTTGATAGTTTATAATAAGAATATACATTTGTATAACTTTTTTTTTTCATCTAATATATAAAAGATAATACACACATATCAAATGATTATTAATTGAGAACTTTGTGTCGTCTTGTTTAAATCTTTACTTTATAATGTTATTATAAATGTTGTTCATTCACTAAAGAGATGCTAGCAAAGTCTTTTTTTTTGGAATCATTTGTTGAAAGTATAAAGAAGATTGATTCTTTTTTTTTTCCTTTGTTTATAATTAACAATATGAACTTATGAACAATAGCTTAAATGCATCATTCCATTTTGTAGATGCTGAACATGTTTCATTTAATGCTTTTGTCGTACAATACAGAACAAATTTGCTCTATAACAATTAAAATAGTTTCATGACAATGGAGTTGCCTCAAATATAAAATTAAATCCCGGTTTTTGATTTGTCATTACATTTATATCATATTCAATGGATTCTTTGTTAAATAAATAAATGTAAAGCTTATTTGTTATGGGTTTGCATTATGTAAAAAATGATACTTTTTTTTATATCTATTATCACATTTAACACATACATAGAATAAAAATAAATAGATAGTAATTGAAATGCTAATGGACAGCTTTTTTTTTTTCATTTTTTTTAAGCCTTATATAAAAGATCTAAAAATCCTGCAGCTACATCATCAACAATGGTCTTATCAGGAACACTGGCAGCTGTACCATAGATAGCAGCAGTAGATCCATGGCCACTTGATGGATCTTCTACAAGTCCTTGTACGCACTCTTTAAGATCTTTTACGAATAGTTCTGCACTTTGGACCCAAGGTAAGGTAACAGAGACATGAAGACCTGAGGGATTTTGAAGAGCACTTAAACTCCAACCACGAGCAGCCATTTTATCACCAACATCATAAATATTGAGTGGCTCATTAGCTCCAAAGGCAAGAACGGGGCCAATAGGTTGACCCTTGACATGAAGTTGTGGGATGGATCGAACACCAGCTTCCATAATTTGACGAGCACCAATGATATCTTTACATGCTTTCAGATAGCCATCTTCACCCATGTGCATAAGAGCTGCCCAACAACCAGCAATCAAAGCACCTGGACGTGAACCGGCGATACTAGGAGAGGCATAAATACCTCCAGTCCATTGTGAATAAAGGAAATATTGATACTTTCTAATCTCTGCAGATCGATACATGATAACAGAGGAACCTTTAGCGGCAAAGCCATATTTATGAGTATCACATGAGATGGATGTAACTCCTTCAACTCTAAAGTCAAAAGGTGTTGTCGGGAAACCTGCTTTTTCCAAGAAGGGCATGATAAAACTACCAAGACAGCAATCAACATGAAGACCAATATTATATTTCTTGGCTAATTTGCCTAATGCAACAATATCATCTGCAATACCATGAGGGAAATTAACAGCAGAACCTGCAATCTTGGAATAAAATAAAATAAACACGATTGTTTTTTTTTCTATATTTAGTAGGCATCCATAATAACTTACCATGACTGTATTTTTTGTAATGGCTCGTTCAACTTTCTTGATATCTACTTTGAGTGTAACAGGGTCAATAGGTACTGTAATCAATTTAATCTTAAAATAACCAGCTGCTTTCATAAATGCAGCATGAATAGTATCTGGTACAACCCTAAAATAGAGTGTATATATAATTTAATCATCTATATGATCATAACCTCTTCTCTCCTTCATTCACTTACATTTCAGGATAGTGGATGCCCTTCACATCTTTATACATATCACGATAAGTCTTGCAAGCCATTAAAATACTTTCTGTACCTCCACTTGTCATGGTACCACATCCTGTAGCAGGTGCATTATACATGGATAAAACCATAGCAACAGATTCTGCTTCCATACGTCGAATGCCAGGAAAAATTTCAGGATGAAGAGGGTTTGCAACCGCAAATATTTTGTAAGCTTCAGCAAGGATTCTGGTAAGGTCTTCACCACCATGATAAATAGAACCAGACACTTTACCTCCTGCCCAATCTGCAGCCTTAAGTTTCTGGAGTCTTTTATAAAATTATAAATAATTAATACATATAAAACTATACGATCTTTTTTTTTCCTACTTTTTTAATTGTTCCATAACTTGCTCCTCTGTTAAACCCTTTGCAGGTAAAGTTAAATGCGATTCACAGCCGGCTTCCTTTTCTAATAATGAATGTTCCATACTGGCTAAAGTTGTTTGAAGTTCTTTATTGATCTTTTCCTGAACAGAAGGTAAACGACGCAATTGTTTAAATACAAGCTATATATATATATATGTATATATGACATTAATATGTTTCCTTTTGTATAATTTTAGGACTAGTTACTGCAAGAATATAAGCTTTAAACTCTTTAAATGCTCTTCTAGGACCACCAATCAAGACTTTGTTATATATTTTTAACCAATAATTCAATAAAACCAAAATAAATACAATATTCTTTAAACGTTGAAGTGAACGGTTATCTAAAATACTATTTGAAATATGTGATAATCGAGTTAAAACATACGGCTTTGATATTATATTCGTCATTGTTTGTAATTGTTTAAATGAGAGTGTAAAAAATAAAAAAAAATAAATGAGAAAGTTAAAAAAAAAAAAAAAATGAAAACAATACAACAGCATATTATTTTGATTTGATCTCCGACAATGACTTACTCATTTGTAATAAGCATCTTAAACAACCAAATACGAGATGCTACAAAAAAAAAAAAAAAAAAAAAAAAAAAAAAAAAAAAAACCTCCCATTTTTATTTATTTATTTGTTTTCTTTTCCTTTTTATTTATTATCTAAAGTACATCAACATTTGAAATTCGTAAGACAGTATGTGTTTGCTTATGTTCAATAGTACGCTTATAATTTTTTCTTCTCTTCTTTTTAACGATTTGGATCATTTTACTCTTTGTATGTTCAATAACTGTAGCATTAATGTTAAACACTGACTCGGGAATATAAGGTGACCCCTTTAAAGTATAATCCTTTGATCCAATCTCACTAACTTTATCTAACTTTAAAACATCTCCAACTTTAACATCCTTTAGGCGATTAACAATAACCTTATCATTCTTGGTGATCAAATAAGGTCGACCTGCAATCTCTGCAATGGCATAATAGCGAAGTTGATCGCGAAGTTTTTGAATAGCTGTTTGTGAATCAGTTGTTGCAGCGGTTTGAATTTGACGTGAAATATCTATCAATATATAAATATATATATATATATGAGTGAGTGAGTGAGTGCGTGTGTGTGTGTTTGGTTAAAACATAAATAAATAATGTACTCATATAATATATTTACTTTGAAGGGGCTGCTTAATAATTGAAGAGGTAGAGCCTATAATTGAAGACCTTAGAATTAAAAACTGTCACTGAATGAATTTATAATTTAATTATATTATAATTTCAAAATATACCTCTTATTAATGTTGAATTTAATCTTTTACATAAAGTTGAAAACATTGCTTCCAAAAAAAAAAAAAAAAAGGTTGATATACAAAGTAAGAAAAAGAAACAGGGCCTTACACACTTTATAGGATGGGGTGTGTGCGGGGTGAACAGGGACATGTGACGCACTTTTTTTGAGTCACAACAAGAATCGTGTTATTATTATTATTTATTGTTCTCAAATTTATATAAATAAATACGACGTTTTTCATTATTTACAGCAATAATATTCGAAAATGGATGACTAAATATACCAATAACTTCTTCATCGCATACACGAACTTGCCCTATAAGTTTACCAGTAGATAATTCAAAGCAATGCATGAATGAATCTTCAGATAATGTGTATAATAAACTTCCTTGATGCGATAATACTCCTGCAATAAACTTGGATGTAGATTTATTTTCAATTGTTTTTATGATTTTTCCATTTTCATTTGAAATAATAGATGCTGTATTATTTGAATGAATAATTACTGAGTATTCAGAATCATTAGGTATTGCCAAAACTTGTTGAGCTTTGACACCTTCTTGAGGTCGAACATCATAAAGACAGGCTCCACTAGTTATATCCCAGATCTAATTTTTTTTTTTAAAAAAAAAAGAAAAATGAATATTTTACTGTCCTTTTATTTTATTTTTCTTTTCATTCTACCTTAATAGTTTCATCACTACTGGCACTAATAATTCTTGTATAATCGGAATTATAAATAACTGAATTGACAAAAGTAGAATGACCTTCGAAAGACTTGACTAATTTTCCTGTCTTTACATTATGAATCTTGATCAATTTGTCAAAACTACAACTCAATATTTCACTAGAATCTTTGTTGAAACAAACTGATGTAACGCCTTGACTATGGGCTGGCGAAAATCGGCGTGTACAATAACCTGTTTGTAATTTCCAAATCTTTTTTTTTTTTTTTATGAAACAAGCAAGTTAGTATCTTTAGATTATTTCAGTAATGAACTTACAGCTATTTTTCCATCTGTGGAGCCAGATGCTAACAACTCGCTATCTTTACTAAAACTCAAACAAAGTACTGCTTGATCCATGGCCATTAAATTTTCTTCTGCTTGATATTTGAGATCCTTTCTAAGTTTCCCAGTTTTATAATTCCAAACTTCAATAAATCCATCTACAGAACCAGATACTAAATATAATCCATTGGGCGAGAATGCTGCACATTCAGCATATGTATTTTTACCAGGCATCTATGTGTAAATTTAGATCATTTGAATATTACTGAAATAATTTTGCTTTTAATACCTTAATTTCTGCATATTTTGTATGAGCGAAAGCATCGTCTTCAGTCTGTTGAAGTTGATCCGAACTTTTAAATAAATCAAGTTTTGAATCTAGAGGTAATAAACCCTGATGTTGCTGCCATTTAATACAATCCTCTAATAAAGTCATTAAACGAGAAGGCTCAACCATTGTTACTTCATTAGATAGAGCTTAACAAGAAAAAAAAAATACATAAATTAATAAGTAGTGTCAAAAAAAAAAAATAAGAGAAAAAAAAAAAGTACCTTGTGCAATTATCTGTCGTCGTTTTTCTTTTGTCATGCCTTGGGGATAGTTATCCTTTGGATCAAATATTGATCGAGATAATATATGTTCTAATCTTAAATATCGTTCAGGATGTCTTTGCTTAAGGATGAACATAGGTTCTGTTTGTCGAAGTAAAGTACGTGCAGCTCCCATTTCCCGCATCTCTGCTAATTCTAATACAACATGTTCGTATAGATCCATCAATTTTCGTGAAGGGATCTTTAAATCAGACACATGGCGAAGCACAGTATCCCATTCTCCTTCTTTAATTTCTTTTATAAATGCATCCTTATTTTCTATAGTATTTATTTTGATAGTCGTTTCATCCTCTAGTACTTTTGCTGTTTCTTGTAAATCGTTTTCTTTGAGAAATTGTAAAATGAGACGAATAATACTATGAAAAGAAAAAAAAAAAAGGTAATATTATTATTTTTGCATACAAGCTGTAAATAAAACAAGTACTTTACTCTTCTGATTCTATTTCTACAGACATATTTAATTTACCATTCAATAACCTAATTAACGAGTTCAAAAAGAAAGAAAAAAAAAATTGCGAGCAAGTTAAATATATAATTTTAAACAAAGTGACTATAAATTAATATATTTAGAAAAGGGATCAAAAAGAAAAGTGTGTTGTGAAATAAGTTTAGCTTTCTATATGTTTGAAAGGAGGCTGGCATTACCTAATATATTATCTAGAATTGTTTTGGTGAATATGAAGAAAGTTCGTCAAGCATATAAGAATTTAAATTATGGTAAATAGAACCAGTATAAAAGCGAATATGCAAACATTTACTAGGCATAATACAATATTCTATCTGCTGTTCTAGTTACTAGAATAGTGCAAATTAAACGAACTGAATAGTTCAGACAATAGTTTAGACGATAAACTATATTAAACATATTTTTGTTATTAGAGACTAAATGGCTGTGTGATTAGACTATCATTAGAGAACATGTTCAATATAACTCTTATATTTTGTAAACAGTATTAACTTGTGCGATATTGTATATAAATAAAAATAATAGCAAAAGCAGAAGCAAAGTCAATAGGATTACGATATAATACTTCTTTAAAAGACGATTATATCCGTTATCATTCTGTGACCAAATGTGTTTATGTCTATGAATTGCATTTAGCAAAAAGAACACCAACCGTACCTTACAGGTGGTCAAGAAGTCAGCATCAGAATAGCTTGCACAAAGACTTTGGCAGACATTGTTTCATTCATAGGGACATTAAGAAGAAAGTTGCAAGAAATGCTATTTAGGTCTCAAGAATTATATAAGAGCAGAATAATACGCGCTATTTCATACATTCCATCTTTGAGAGTAATATGTTTATATCTTTTGTTTATATCGCTAAAGTAACCTTAAATGCATGAAGTTGAGTAGATTCCAATTGAAATGGTTCATTTCAAAAGGAAAATAACCTAGATTAACAACTCCATTTACAGTTGCACATACTTTCTAAAATTAAAATTCTGGAAACCTTAACAAAAAAAAAAAAAAAAAAAAAAAAAAAAAAAAAAAAAAAAAAAAAAAAAAAAAAAACCTGTTTATTTTTATTGTAAGTACATTTATGTTTAGAAATCTATATGAAAAATACATACTTAAAGGCTTAAATTTAGATCTTTTATATTTTAAAAGGTTATATAATGTGTAAAAAAAGGGATGAAAAAAGAGGTAATAATTTGCTACCAAATCATACCTTAAATCACCAACAGCTAATAAAATACTAATATGCAGTGTTATGAATTGCTATAATTGAATGGACAGTTTTAAGGAGGTTAGTATTACTCTCTTTTAATCCTTCCTTTTACATTACTCTTATCTAACAAAAAGCAAGAGCAGACAGGTTATAATAGGATCAGATGTGGCTATAAAATGAGTGATTTTCGCAATATTTTCAGTCCTTTACAACAAATAAGCAAGATTAAAGGACAAAGAAGGATATTTTTGGCAGCACAAGAATCTTAACTTTCAGATAGTGTATGAATTTAGCAAATCTCAGTTATAACATGAACTATTCATGAAAATTAAGTCTGATTGCTTTTTTTTTATTGTTTATTGTTAATAATAAGAAGGCTCTTACATTTGCGATAAAACTGGGATACAACCAGTTTTTATGCTATTTACAACTTGCTAAAAGTTAAATATCTTTAATTCCATTTATACGTGTTTGTAACCAGAACAGATATATATAAACAAACCACAGTTTATAAATAAAAACAGGTGTGTTGGATAATAATAAAAAAAAAACGCTTTTTCTTCTGCTCTCAAAACAAATTTAGTATGGACAGTGCTGCTTTACCCTCTTGTTTAACCTATATTGAAAACTGTTATGGATCATTTGACTTAATAAGCTTTTATAAAGTTTTTATGTTCGGACAAAAAGATGTCACTGAAAGTATTTTCAAGAAGTGCACAGGTAGATTTAAACGTGCTCAATTGCGTGCATGGGTAAATACTATAACAGCAAATCACTTTGAGGTACAGTAGTCACACGTATTTGCTTGCTTTTTACAAATTTGTATTTATCTTCTACGATATCATAGATTTTAGACCGCCTTGATGTGTCTCAGTATTGGAGGAATTTGCGTGTTAAAGAAGCCAGAAAGGAAGCCATTGCTAATGCAGAGGAGTCAATTTACAAGAAGTTGATAGTTAAATTCCAGGTCTGTGAAACCCTCTTTTTTTTTTTTTTTTTTTTTTTTTTTTTTTTTTTTTTTTAAGGGCTAGAAATAATTTATATTTTTTTAATGTACATAGAGCCCTCCAAGAAGAAAAAGAAAGGTAGGCTATTTTTATTTATTTTTTTGTATTTACAAACATTAATGGATGTCAATTGTGAATATCATTGAATGTAGAGAAAAAAAAAGCGATATTCAGAAAAAATATACACCGGTAATCGTCCCTCCCACAGCTGATAACAGATGGTTCATAAATGAATGTGACGTATCACAGAAGTTTTTTGAACTACAAGAAGCAGCTGTTCAATATATCGAAGAAGCAAAAGGGACACCACTTGAGGGATCAACGTATGAGCTTATGTAAGTAGTTTAGACAAAGGTCCAATCTCGATACTTATAAACTAAACAATGTATATCAGGTCAACAATGTATATCAGGTCAATTCAGGATATATTACTGATGAAACCTCAACAGTGTAATAACCAAATGCTGGATATATCTTTGGTGAAAAGCTTTTGACAGAGGTATACCTACAGCAGTTTGACTTGTGGGTTGGTAACAGTCCAAATTTTCACGATGAAGAAGCTACTTCCATCCAAAAAATAGTCAGCGTAAGCAATAACTCTTATAATAATTTTAATGGGATTCTAAATATACTTTAATCCACAACGATAAACAGGACTACGTACAAAAACGTACTACATTAAAAGAGCTACCTATAAACTATGCTCTCTTGTTATCGAAATGGGTCCTATTGAAACCAGTGCTGTTAATGCTATCAGACAATTGTAAGCTGAAAACTACTTGGCAAGCTAACTAATTTAATCAACCTTTTTTATTTATAGGATGGAAAAGCTGCCCCTTGTGCAGCCATTGGAAGGATGTAAAAGTGAAGATGTGTTGTGGAATACATATGTAGACCCCCTTCTTGATCCTCTCTTCAGTAATCCTGCAAATGGCGTCCATTTACGATGGTAAATAAGCGATTGTTGCTGTTATAGAACAAGCTCTGGATATAATCATAAGTAATATTATAATAGATGAATTACATAATACAGGATAAAATATAAGCCTGAATATGAAATAAAACTCTGTATATAACATCTTGTAAATAATATAAAACTTATTGACATCCAATTGTCTAGATGTATCAAGTATAAGACATCGTATCATTTCTAAATATTTATTTTTATAACCTTGATAAAGGATTCAGGTCGTCTTTGATCCAATAAAATAAAACATAAAAGATATCAGGAACATATACTCAGATTAAACAATAAATTTTTTATTTAAAACTTGATCAGATCATTATAACACCCAATAGATAATCCATAGATCAGTCTCTTGAATCAACACAATGTATATCTGAATACTAACACTATTTCATGACTCATGTTCTTTGACAGCTATTTTTAATTTCTTTGATTCAGGATTCACTAGTATAAATACAAGCAGTTGTGTAGACACAAAATAATCTTGAACTTCTTTCTTTAACTTTCTTTTAACCTTCTTTATTTTTTATTGAATAAAAACAGTCTCAAACTACACTTCCTTTTGTTCCCTTTCTCTCTCTTCTATTTTCTCTTTTATTTTTTATTTACGTTCCATCACAGTTGCTATTAATCTACTTCTCATTATCAATTTTTTTTGTAACAGGACAAACTTAAATAATACCGAACAAGGCTCGGAAAGACCTGATAGCGTTATTTCTGTCATTATGCAGCCCAGTTGGGGTAAGAGTTTAGAGTATAGAGAAGCAAAGATTGAAGAACCCACCATCAACAAGTTCATGCTCGCCTGGGACTTGTGCCGCCTTGGGCATTTTTCTAGGGAAACGATAAATATCACCAACAACAAGGCTTCCATCTCTTTCCAAGTAAAAGGTAGCTTAAACTAATTAGTATCTCACCCCCCGTTATTTAACCTTATTGAAAACAGGCCATAATATCACCATATACATAACTATACTGAGTGTAGAAGGGATTTATACCATGCTTGAACTTACTCATATACAAATTCCGCGTTCAGTGGAGAGCTTGGAACGACTTACAACTCAATCGTCACTCAAACAATTACTACAGGTGGCATACGTGTTTGAAAAAATCAGACAACAAAAGAAAGAAGGAACGAAGAAATTCTGTTGCATGAAGCGATATGGGCCCGGATTGGTTCAGCTTCTGAAATTAATATCAGACAAAAAAGATAGAAAACGACCTTGTACATTACGCTTTTGAACATTTTCTTATCTCTCTCCTTGACCATCTTTTTTTTTTAAAAAAAAAAAAAAAGATTTGTCGTTATTATACCAGTCTCTATGCCATTTTTTTTCTCAGTATGTTTCTATTTATTTAATCACCGTATTTCCTCAATGTATCCCAAAAGGGGTTTTCTTTCCTTTTTTTTTTCCATAGCGATCTGACTAGGGCAAAACAGCATATAAATGCTATGTGCTCATTGGTCATTTTTTAATTTTTTAAACAATCGTATTTCCTCAATGTAAGATGAGTTGTACTCCTCTTATAGTTATTTGAATTATTATCGAAAATAAACATTAAAGTTGCAGTTCTCAATATAAATCTTATCCTACTAGTTTCACGCTCTCAATCTTTAGATTATGTATATTCAAGTAACATCTCGTACAGTATGCTTTTTTTTTTTTTTTTTTTTTTTTTTTTTTTTTTTTTTTTTTTGTAATAGACTTGATAAAAATATTTTCTCTTAAATAAAGAAGTGATACATCTTCTTCGGTTCACTTTATAGATAGCCTTTTTAAAGAAAAATAGTAATACTATGTCTATTTCAATTTTATGACAGATATTGTCATGCTAAGATAATATTTACATTTATTTAATTAAAGGGGAATAAATGTATTATAAAAATTGACTTTATTGATGTATTCAATGTCTAAATAGATATGATAGATAATAGCAAAAGTGTCTCTTCCCTTTAAAGCTCATCATGAGTGTGCTCTTCATTTTCAGCGTTATTCGTAGAAGAAGCATCTGTTTCAGCTGATGAAGTTTGTGAGGCATTTTGCTCTGTGGTATTGTTATTATTGTTATCTCCTTCTTTTCCTGAATTGTTTTTATTATCATCTTCAGATGTCTTTTTGGTGATCTTGGGCTTCTTCTTTGTAATCAACTTTGTCAAATGATCTTTAACACCATTTGATCTCACTAAAACATCAGAAGTTAAAAGAACTGGATCTTCAGTATTAGCAAACTTCTTTTGAGCAGCCACTTTTTCAGCCATCCAATTTTCAAGCTTCTCAGCAGCAATTAATAAACCTTCAAGTTCTTCTTCAGTATGATAACGAGCATCTTCAACTTCACCACGAATCTTGTTAACAAATTCACGAGCAAGTGTAACAACAGTTTTTACAGTGTTAATATTATTCTCACGTTCATTGTACTCCTTTACACGATGCTGAATAGGTTGCTCAATAAGTCTAAAAAAAATGAGTACAAAGGTCAAACAAAATTGATTATCATAACTTGAAAGTTTACTTACTGAAGTTCTTTTAACTTTCTGACATAAACAGGTGTATCAGCATGTTCACCCTCATCATAAAGCCAGTCTGAAGTTTCAGAAAGTCTTTCCCTAAATTTCTCAATGTCATTTTTAGTGGTAACAATCTCTACTACTTCATTATATAAGAAATCTTGAACACGATATACAAAAGTTTCAAGAGCATTACGGGATTCTTCACGAAGTCTCTTACGAGTATCCAATGCGTCTAATTCATTTATTCTACAAAAAAAAAAGCATACAGGTTATTTACTAGGATTTATACTTTAAACGTAAACTTAGTACCTGTTCTTGGCAATTGCTTTATCTTTCTCGGTAAGAGGAATACGATCAACTGGAATATATTCTATTGTCAAAGGAATCTTATCGATAGTAATGCTCTCCTTTGTATTGGTTGTTGTAATATTATTGTTTTTATTATCATCAACAGAAGTTTCATTTTGCTTATTTACTTCATCTTCAATCTTTTTCTATTATTAAAATCTTAGCATATTCAACTTACTATTGAATATATATATACATATATCCTTACCTCAGCCTTAGAGTCTTTTGTGTCTTTTCCACTAAAGAAAGATTTGACTTTATCTAATAAAATACAAGCTAAGCTTATTTATATATACATATATGAAATGTCTATGATTTACCCTTAAATGATTTTTTTCCAATATGAAGAGAAGCTTCAGTTACAGAAATAATACCAGAATTAGACAATTCAAAAGTAACTCGAACTTTGGGTGGAATTTCAGTTGCTTTGATATCATCTTTATGCTTATTCATAGCTTCAGTAAGGCCAGTAACCTTAACCTTAGCAATCCCATCCATACCAGCAAGCGCATTTTTTCCATAAGTCATACCAAACTCGAAATCTGTAACACGATTGAATGTCATAATTTTGCGCATATTAATACTATCGAATTTGCTAACAATAGTTGTATCAACGGCTGATGCGGCTATACATATTGTTAGTAATAGATATAAATATTTTTAATTTGATGTGTATTACCTTCTTTGCCTTTATTCTCAGGTTTATAAGAAATATCGATTGGGAAAAGTGTAACATCTTTAATGGTAATTTGTTTACTTAATCTAAATTGGTTACTAAGAGAAGCACCACGGAAAGCAGCACCCAAAACAGCAGCTTCATCACCATTTACATTCTTTGCAATTTTTTGTGCTCCAACAAGGTCAACCAATTGCTTTTGAATAGAAGGTACACGAACACCACCGCCAACGAGAACAACTGACTGAATATCGTCTACTGTCATATTAGCTGCTTCCAAAGCAGTTGCAATAGGGTTATTAGCACGTGCAATCAAATCTTGACAGATGGATTCCAATTGGGCTCTAGTTACTTTTACTTTAAAATCTAAATCTTCATGAAGACTTTCAATCTATTACGAAAAGAAAAATATGTTTAATTTCTTTTTTTTTTTCTTCATTTTGCGAACTATACGCTGACACACTTACAGAAGCCATTGTTTCAGTATTTGCGCTTAAAATTTGTTTAACTCTATTGGCCTCTTTCATTAACCGAGTCATAGCACTTGAAGAAGTTCTGATATCAGTGTTAATACGATCCTTATTTGCCTTCATAAATTCAGCAATTAAAAGCTGTTGAAGACGAACATCAAACTCATGACCACCCAATGTACGATCAAATCCAACACCTTTAACTTCCAACTGAGGAGAGGTACGAGTGATTTTACCGTCTTTTATCTCAACATTTGAAAATGTGACAATCGAAGCAACTGTTGAACCAGCACCCATATCGTAAAAGATATGATTTTCTGGTGTCTTACCAATTTCACGACTAACAGCATAATTGAGAGCAACTTTTTGAACATTAGTAAGCCTGTATTTTTTTCTTTCTTTGTTATATATCTCATTCTTACCAGCTGTTTCATCATGCATAAGGGTTAAGACATTTAACCCAGCGAGTTCAGCAGCATCAATAATTGCTTGACGTTCATATTGATTAGCAAATGGTGTGACCTGAAAAAAAAAATTAAAATAAAAAGTCAGTTAAAGTAAAGACATTAGTTTGAAAAAGTAGACTTACAGTAATCACACAATCCTTTACGTTTTCACCAGCTGCAGCAGAAGCTTGGCTTCTAGCATGTTGGAATTGATAAGCAATAAGCTCTTCAATAGACAAATGTGTTGTTCCATTGTGAATAAAGATGGGCATATTCCTTTCGGAATCAATAGACATTTCATTAACATAACGACGACGAAATTCTTGAACAACTGGATCGTCGTAGCGTTTCCCAACAATACTTTTTAGATTAGAATATGTTAACTGAGGGAATCTACCAGCCTATTCATCATATAACTTAGTATTATTAATATTTTTTTTATCAAATATTAGTTTATTATTTACCAAACTAACGGCATCACTTCCATAGATACGTTCATCATTTCGAATAGTAACGACAGATTGTGTTTTTCGCTTAGAATCTTTGTTTAAAGCAACATCTAAAGGACGACCAGGTTTAATTAGACCAACTTTAAACCATTCAGTACCATAGTCAATTGACATGACAGCCGCTTGTGCTGCTGTACATAAGAACACCACTGTGCAAATAAATAAACACAGCCAACGTGTTGTCATTGTAATTTATTGAAAAGAAAATAAAGGGGGGATAAAGAAAAATACAATTATAAAATCAAAAAGGTTTATATCCAAAACCTATTGAACTTGTCCAGATACCATTGGCCAAAACAATCGCTAAAATTAAAAGTCCATTTTAGTGAGATTTAATGCAATATCATTATTATTCAGAAAAAAAAATTTTCTACAGTAAAAAATCAAGATCCAGATTCTACTATCATTTGTAACGTTAATAGTATGATGTAGTAACACATATAAATAAGATGTTCAAGTTAATGAGTGCTTCTAAAGCGCATGAGTTTAATAGGAAGGAGTAATTTTGAAAATAAATATTCTATTCGACTATTATTAAATAAGTGCTGCACTTTTAGTAATAAATAATTCCTTCAAATCTCTTATAATAATTACTATAGTTACTAATTTTTCTTAATGTTTATTTATTGAAGCGCATATTTTAACAAATACACTTTCCTTTTATGTACATACACTATAACTATGTCTTTCTAATTTATACAAGAACCTAGCACTTCATACCAGCAATTACTCTTGTATTAAATTATATTCCACTGTAAACACATTTCTTTAATATAAAAAAAACAGTAACTACATAATTTACATTAAAAAAAAAAACTTTTTTATTTTATTTCAATATTAACATAACACATAATCCATTTCGACTCACATCCCCTCTATTCAAACACTGTAATACAATTGTATTGTATATGTTCTATAAAGGCAAATGTGTATGGTCAAATACAGCTCAAAAAGAATAGATATGATAAATAGTAATGAACACAATCTTCAGCCAGTGTGAATACAAAAACTCTCATAGACGTCGAGTTATAATTAGATATGTTTTCATCATTAGATTGTGCATTATCATTACCATTTTACATACTATACTAATATAATAGAAATCCATACACAGGCCTGAACACAATACAAATGTATTTGACACTTGACAAAAATAAAAACATAAAAGACATACTTTGGATAATTTTTAAAAAATAAAGCTTGATTAAAAAAAGATTTTAATTGGAACTTTCTTGAACATCATTATAATCTTTTAAAAACGAAAAAAGATATATATTTCATCCTTGAAAGTAGACAACCCGCAAGTGAAACGACTTTAAGCGACCATAGCAGAAGCAGTGGCAGACTCACTATTAAAAAAGAAAAATATGGGTTAAGGAGGACTATTACTGAGCTCGCTTCCCATCATAGGAGAAGTCGTTGACTCAAATAATGTCCAATATAGGCAGGCAGTATAAAAATGTTTCACACACACACACACACACACACGCAAAATAAAATAGTTAGTATATAATAAACTAAAAAAAGGATACTATTTCCAAGTGGGAGGAAGTTGACCAGAAGTCTTGTAGTAACGAGCAAGACGGTGAATACGAGATTCAATAAGAATCAAACGGTACTTAGAGTCCTTATCCTTTCTGTTACGTTCCAAGTGCTTACGAATGGAGACAGCCTTCTTGATAAGGTGGTACAAATCCTCGGGGACTTCAGGAGCAAGACCGTTGGTCTTAAGAATACGGAGGATCTTGTTACCAGTGATGGACTTGACTTGGGGAATGCCATGAGAATCACGAAGAACAACACCAATTTGAGCAGGAGAGAGACCCTTCTTGGCATTCTTGCAGATCATGTCAACAACTTCTTCAGCAGAAGTCTTAACCCAAGAGGGAGGAGTGCGACGATAAGGGAGGGCACTACCAGAGATACCCTTACCAGAAGTATACATACGACCCATTTTGACTAGTTAATTAAGATCTCAAATTAGATTGGGAAAAAGAGGAGGAATTAAAGTCTTTACACACTTTTACCTCAATTTTATAAGCACCCACAAAAAAATTTTTTTTTTTTTACTTTCTGAACCAAAAAAAATTGTGGCTTGTGTGACTGCAATTCACTTTCATTTTATTTTGGATTTCAATTTTTCACTTTCAGTTGACTTTATTTTGTTTTATAATTATTATTATTATTTTTTTTAACTGTTGCTTTGACAAATACCATAATGTCGTCTTTAAAGCAGCAATTGAAAAAGATTGGTACTCTCGATTTACGAAATGTAAGCGAGGCATCGAGAAAATCAAGAGCATCATTTCTTTTTACTGCACGTGAAGCTGCTGATCAAGATCTTGATACAATTTACTCTATTGCCTATAATGGTATTATGGAACTTGTAATCATTGACGAAAAATTCTCTGCTTTTGAAAAAACACTTTTCTCTGAGAATATGAAATCTGTTGATAGAATTCTTCAGGTAAATTTAATTTATAAATTTATGCATGTTTTTATATACTCATATTTTTATAAATAGACCAAAGACGAAAATGATAAGCTTGACGCTAGTATCAATGCATTCCTTTGTCAACTTGCACCTTATTTTTTATTAAAACCATCTGGAAAAGTTTTAGAATATCTTATTCGTCGTTTTCGTATCCAGGACTTTAATGTAGAATCCATTCTTAAATGTATTTTGCCTTATCATGAAACAAAATCATTCGTAAAGATGGTTTCCATTTTGACTATCGAGTAAGTTTATGGCTTCTATTTTTTTTTTCAAAATTTTCAAATTTAACATGTTTTCAATCTTTTTAGAGACAAATCTCCTTGGGAATTTTTAAAACCTATTAAAAAGAGTATGCTTCCTCTAGATCGTTCTTTGCTTATCAAAAAGATGATGAAGGATAGATATATTTTTGATTTTGTCTGTAAAATGGCTACTCAACCTCTTGTTCCTTTCCAAACTCTTTATTCTTTCTATGCTGCCATTTTAACCGACTTTATCAAGTTTGCACCCGTTGTTAAAGAAGAAATGACGATTGCCCTTACTCCTCATTTGATTGATGGCTTGAAAGCTAAAAATTTACCCGAATTACAAATGGCAAGTTATATGATACTTTCTCAATTAGCATCAAAAGCGGTATTTAGCAAAGAAGGAGCTGAAGCTTTAGCGGATACAGTATTGAGAAATTATAAAAAGAGTTGTTTTAGTTATGCTTTATTGACTATTGTTCACCTTTGTCAAACTCAAGAAAGCTTCAACACTGTATCAAAGAAAGCATTGAAGGCATTTACTAAAAATTCTCAGTTCGAGCAAGCTATACTTGAAATTGCTGAAAAATATGCCACCGAACGGTTTTTTGCTTGCTTTATCAAAGATATATGCCATGAAGTCAGTAATATTGGTCTTTTAGAGACATTAGTATTAAAAGGTTACCTTTCAAGCGAGAATATCTCACTCTTGTGCTTTTCTATTATGGATATATACCTTGATATTGCCGATGAAAATGATCAGCAAAAGAAAAATGAGTTTATCTCTCATTATCAACCTCTCTTGGCTATGATTTCTCAACGTTATGTCGAAGAATTAGATACTGTTTTAGAATCAAAGTTGGCTGATGCGAAAAATAACGAGAAGCTTAACAAAGAACTTTACGAATTTACGTCTTCCGCTTTCAAAGGAACCAGACATGAGATTATTGAAGAAGCTAATACTACTCTTTACCTATGCTTGAATAGTCCTGCTGCAACAAATCGTCTTTTGGCTCTCAAAAAGTTAGTTTCTATTATTAATGACAAATCTAACTCATTGACTCAATCACCTGAAGTTTTTGAATCTTCTTTCGCCGCCTGTTTAGACAAGTTTGGTGCATTATTTAATTACACCGTTGAAGAAATTCCAAATCATTTGCTAAATTATGTCTCTGCTGAAAAAATTTTGTCATCTATTGATCAACTTTTGGAAGAGCGTGGCGCATTTAATACTAAGGATGCTGTTACAACTATCAAATTTCTCTTGACTGATTTTATCAAAAAGCATCCTAACAAAGAACGTGATGTTGCTCGTATTCTTTCCGTCTTTGTTTTTTCTGCATCTGGTAATAATCTTACTAATTTATTGAAACGTTTGGAATCTATCAAATTTAAGGAAACCCCGGTTTTAACTTCTATGGTGGATAGTCTTAAAGCTGCAGCTCAAGCCGAAGATAAATTCGAAGTTCCTACAAAATTCATTAAGCTTCAGGCAGACTTGATTAAGCAAAATAAGATGAAAGATCATACTGAATTTTGGGTTGATATGATCAAAAGCAAATCTAAACCTGAAAGTATTTTAGGCTTATTGGTTGCTTCATTGGCTGTTTCTATTGTCACTAAAGAAAAGAATCAATATTCATTGGGTTTGAATGTCTTGAATGCTGTTTTGGTTGCCGTTCATGACAAAAAAGAACTATTCTATTCTGTTAAATTGAATGATAATTTCTCTGTTAAAACTGGTTTACCTTCGAAGGATGTCATGAAAAAATTAAAAAATATCAATGATATCCCTGACGCTTTGTATATTCAACTTACTCAATTTGCATTAATTACTTTAACCAAGTCTTTACATCGTCCTGAAAATGAGATTAATTGGTACAGATCAAATGGCATTAACAGCGATTATATTCATTTGATTATCAAGCTCTTTAAAACATTCATTAGCGGTTCTTCTGTTGGCACTTTTGAAAATGCAGTTATTGAACTTCTCAAGTCTCAGTTGAATACTGATACTCTTCGCTTTTTGACCAGTATTTGGGCTAATAATGATAACACTTTTGTTGTACGCGCTCGTGCTTTGCAAATTACTTCTGCTTACTTGGAGCGTTATATTACTAGTAATGGCTCTAAGATTGATTTCCAACATATGATTCCTTCTCTTTTCCCTACTTTAGGTGATGAACATGAATCTGTTCGTGTTCAAGGTCTTCGTTGTTTGGAATATATTCGTTCAATTTATCAAACACAAGGTTTACCTAGCGGCCATAAGGTATATGATACCGCTATTCCTACAGAAAGTGTACAAAAGGTGAAAGCTGCCACTAATATCTCTATCCTTCCTACCAATACCTTTTATGACGAAGCTGCCTCTGTTTCTTCTTTAAAGTCAAATGAAGCAGCACATCTTGTTGATTTCTTGTGGTATAGACATGACGAAATTAGTAAAGATCGTAGTTTCGTTACTCGCTTATTTAATGACTATTTAACTTTATGTGGTGAATCTAAGGAGAAGCAACACAAGACGCGTAAGACTCAGACACTTACTTTCTTACTCAACCATGTAAATGATGCTCCTACACTTGAAATGAAGATTAGTATGCTTTCTATATTAGATTCTATCAATAGTCCTCTTAAATTGCGAATCTTGGCACCCCTTTTAGAAGAAACATTGAACAAACCTCGTAATGCAAAATCAACTACTTTAGTCTCCTATCTTATTCGCACCTTTTTGCCTTCTAATGCTGCTGAATTTGGTAATAAAGGTGATAAAACATTGGCACTCTTTCTTCGTCTTCTTGATAATAAGGATATTTTACAAGGAGCAGATGAAGATGGCTGGCAAGTATCTACACGTTATTTTGCCCTTGATCAAATTACGCCCGAATTCTTTAGTCAAATTGGTTCAAAGGCTCAACAAGCTATTTTTACTTCTTTAGTTGATATTGCTACTAATGGTGTCCAAAATGAAGTTCGTGCTTCTAAGAATGTCTTGACACAGATTGATATTGATGCCAAAATGTTTGAAGACAAGCTTCTTTCTGTTGCCAAGAGTCTTATGGGCGTATCCAGCCCTACAATTAGTTCTCCTGCCGGTAAACGTAGCCGTACAGGCCTTGTTGATGTTCAGCGTGATCCTGTTGTCGATCTTTATGAGCTTGTCACTATCTTGGAATTAATTGAATCCAAATCAATTTCAAGGGATGAGATTCTAGTGAAACCCTTATTTGAAGTTTTGACGGCTATGGTCAATGCTGATCTTCGTGACTCTCCTGTATCACTTGAATACATCAATCAGTTACTTCTTTCTGCCTTAACTCATATTATTCAACATGCTGAAGAAAAGGGAGCTAGTCTTGAAGAGTCTGCACTTCGTGTTGATGTTGTTGTACAATGTATTCGTATTACTGGCAATCCTCAAACACATAATCAAGCTCTTTTATTGATGGCTACTATTGCTTCTATGTTCCCTGAATGCGTTTTGCATAATATTATGCCTGTCTTTACTTTCATGGGTGCTAATGTTCTTCGTCAAGATGACAATTATAGCTTCCAAGTTATTCAGCAAACTCTTGAGAAGATCTTACCTCCTCTTGTTGTCTCTAGTAGAAAATCTAACAATGATGATGAAGCTGCTCTTGTACTTGAGGTGAAGCCAATCATCAAAGTTTTTGTTGACGCTTTGTTCCATATTCCTAAGCATAGACGTTTACGTTTGTTTACTATTCTTATTCATACCTTAGGAGAAGATGAATTCCTTTATGCTATCATCTCTTTGTTGTTGGAGAAGTTTGTTGATCGTGTAACCAAGGGCGCTAGTTCTGAAGCTGAATCCTTAACTGAGTTTAGTTTGATTATCAGTCAACACTTTAGCCCTGAAACACAAATGAAGGCTATTTTGGCTCTCTTGAATGGCATGCTTGTTTTGCCTAATGAGAAACCAGAAGATATTACGATGGAGAGTAAAGAAACTCACTTGTTTAATGTGTCTGAACATAATGCTAAGCAACTTCGTCAATATAAACTCGCTGTACTTAACTTTATCTCACAAGTGTTGGTCTCTAAGGGATTCTTGAATAAGATCATGATTCAAACAAATGCCTCTGACAATTTCGCTGAAGTTATGCAACCTCTTTATCTTCAAGCTGTTGAACTTATTTTGAAGATCGTCAATTACTTTACTGAATATCGTGATGCTTATTCTGTTTCTGAGAATGCTGTTCCTAGCATTACTAAATTCTGGAGAGCCATTTTGAAGGTTGTTTATGATGTCTTGGATAAGGTGAATGCCCTATTGAGTTTGGATACCTTTATTAATGTTATTTCTGAATTAATCGAACATAATGATGCAAATATTCGTCGCAAGTCTTTGAATATCTTTAATGAAAAAATTCTTTCTTTTGATGATCATATCCCCGAGGGCTCTGAAGACCTTTTGATGAATATGAGCAACAAGTTAACTTCAGTTATTCAAAAGGAATCCTCTAGTTTGGCTAGTGAAGAAGATCGTGCAATCAATAAGCAATCTGCTTTACTTTGTATTGCCTCCATGGCTAAAATTCTTGGTAACCTTTATCCTGGTCAATTTTCAGAAGCCATTCCTGTCATTATTGGACCTGATGCTCTTCAATCTAGTGATCCTCAACTTAAGATCTCTTCACTTGTCTGCCTTACTGTTATCTGTCAAGAGATTGGTCCTCGTGCAGTTCCTCATCTTCCCAAATTCATGCCTCTTATTACTGATATTTTAGCTGATACAGTACAAGCAGAGACACCTAATTTATTGTTACAACTAGGTGTTGTTAGCGCACTTGAGACTATCACACAAGTCTTGCCCCACTTTATTAGTCCATATATTACCAAGCTTTTGAACGGGCTCTTACATCCTTCCATTTTTGTCTATGAAGCAGGACATACACAAAAGGCCACTATTGAATCCAAGGCAACACATGTTTTATCTCAGATGGCTACACTTATCTCTCCACGTGTCTTATTAACCCCTATTTTCAACTTTTATGAAACAGCTGTTAAGAATGGTAAGAAATCTGTTTTGGCTTTCCTTTCTGTTGTTTCACAAGCAATTCGAACAATGACACGAGACGTGATAACCTCTCACTATAAACAAATGTTCAAGTTCTTTTTGATTGTATTTGATGTTCGTCGTTCTCATAGCAAAGAATTTGAAGAATCTGATGTAGCTGTGATTGAAGATGCAGTCATCAATACCTTTTTAGATTTGGTTATCAAATTGAACGAAACTCTCTTTAAACCATTGTATCTCAAGGTCATTGACTGGGCTACAGTTGAGCTTACAGGTGAAGATACTCGAGCCCTATTCTTCTACAAGCTTGTTGATGCTCTCTTTGAGAAACTCAAGTCCATCTTTACACCTTATTTCGGTTATTTGATCGATGATATCATGATGCGTTTAGAGCGTTACAAGCAAGGAGAACAACAGGTAGATTTCCTCTGGGATTATATAATGTCTTCACTTCGCAAGTCCTTCTTGTACGATAACGATAATCTCTGGAATGCTACCCGATTTGAAAAGATCATGGATCCTGTGGTTGATCAAATGTTGGTAACCGAGAAGGGCACGAGTGTCGATTATCTCAGTCGTATGTCTGAATTTGTTGTTCCTTGTGTTGGACAAATGGCAGTGACTGTGTCTAATGATACACTTTGGAAGCCACTTAATCATAAGGTGTTACTGAAGACAAGAGAGGACGATCCTGAAATTAGATTAGCAGCTTTGAAATGTATTGAAGAATTCTATGTTCGTCTTGGTGAAGAATGGTTATTATTCTTGGCTGAAAGTATCTCATTCCTTGCTGAACTTATGGAAGATGATGATGTTCGTGTTGAAAAATACGTTCAACAAGTAAATGCTCAAATTGAAACTCATTTGGGTGAAAGCTTAGATAAATTCTTTAACTAAAAAAAAAAAATTCCGTCTGACACCCTCAAAAAAAAAAAAAATTAACTTATTTCTGTAAATACATATATCTTTAAATAAATAAATTATAGTAGAACATGATTTAGAATTATACACCAATAATGTTAATCCTGTAAACACTGTTCAATTTTTTTTTATGGAGCTGTAATGTGCATATGATGTAACTAAATTCAACCCCCGCTTTTATGCTTTAATTTAAAGCAATCATTTGTTGGTAATGTTATAACTTGTCTCTTTTCCCTTTCTATATACATATACACATATATATACAATACATGGAGTTAGATGGACGGTGGTTTATTGATCAAGAAACAAAATGTACAGTTTTATTCAAAGGGATTAATTTAAGTGGAGGTACCAAACTACCAGTCAACATTCCTTCCAATGAACGTAATGGCTATTGGGTTGATTATGATCGTAAAGTCAGTTTTATTGGAAGACCCTTTCCGTTAGATGAAGCCGATGAACATTTGCAAAGATTAGTTAATTATGGATTCAACTTGCTTCGATTTGTAATTACCTGGGAAGCTGTGGAACATGAAGGACCGTAAGTCGTCATATAAGTGAATTTCTTGTCCCAAAAAAAAAATTAACAAGTATATAGTGGTATTTATGATCAAGACTATTTAACATATGTAATCGATTTATTAAAGAAATGTGGACAATATGGATTTAAAGTATTTATTGACCCTCATCAAGATTGTGTAAGTTACTTTTTTTTTTTAAAAAAAAAAAAAGAGAAAAAACAAACGATTTATACTCAAATTTTAATTTCAAGTGGTCTCGTCATTGTGGTGGCTCAGGGCATCCTGGCTGGACTTTATCACTAGTCGGGTTTGATCCACTTCATTTCCCACAAACAAATGCAGCTATCGTTCATAATTTATATCCAGAGCCTCAAAAATTACCTAAAATGATATGGAACACAAACTATCAAAGGTTAGCTGCTTTAACGATGTTTACCCTCTTTTTTGCAGGCAAGATATATGCACCTAAATGTATTGTAAACGGAATTCATGTTCAAGATTATCTGCAACAGCATTATTTTCGATGCTTTCAAGAGGTTGCAAGAAGGATTCATGAGAATGGGCTAGAAAATACAGTGGTGATTGGCTATGATACAATGAATGAGCCTGGGAAAGGATATTTGTCGATGTTTAAGCTTGATGAACTAAATAAGGAAGATACAAGTTTCAAAATGGGATTGATGCCAACTCCCTTTCAAGGTATGTTACTAGGTTCCGGTATAGCGACTAAAGTAGAGAATTGGGAATTTAAATGGAATGGGCCAAAGAAGGTGGGTGAGGAAGTTGTTGATCCTGGTCATCATACCACAGCATGGCTTACAGAAGATGAATTAAAGCAAGTGAATGAAACATTCGGTTGGGAAAGGGGGCCCGAATGGCGGGCAGGATGTATTTGGGATACACATGGTATTTGGGATAAATCTAGTAAACAATTATTACAACCAGAGTATTTTGCTACCAACCCACAAACTGGGAATACAACACATTATATTGATTATTGGCTAGAGTACCTTCAGGATTATACGAAAGCTATTCGTGAAATTCATTCAGATGCTATTATATTTGTTCAATCACCTGTCTTGGAGGAACCACCCAAGATACCATCTACATTAAAAAGAATTGCTTATGCTCCTCACTGGTATGATGGACTCACACTTGTTAAGAAGAAATGGAGTAATTATAACGTAGATGTGATTAACTTGAATCGAGGTAAATATGGTACTGGACCACTTCGATTTATACGTGCACTTCGAATAGGAGAAAAGGCAATTCGACAATGCTTTGTTGATCAATTAAAAACGATTCAAACAGAAGGTTTAGAGAACATGGGTGAATATCCTTGTGTACTTGGAGAAATAGGTATACCTTATGATATGGAAACAGGTGTTTCAGCAGCCATAGCATCAGCAGCAGCAGCTACTACTACTACTACTACTTCAGATTTTATATATTCTTGGTGGACATGGATTTTATCATTTTTTAGTGAAAACAATGATACAAAGGAAAGAAGTTTATCATTTATAGGAAATCCAAAGTCATCACAAAATAAAGCTATGGATGCAAATATAAATGCTCTTGAAAAAAACTTGTTAAATTATACGATTTGGCATTATGTAGCTGATAATAGTCCAGAATGGGGTGATAATTGGAATGGAGAAGATATTAGTATATGGCAATGTTCTCCAGAGAAAGGACCATCTTCCTATACAACTAAAGACTGCACAACACATACTTTATCTTCATCTGTAACCATCACTGACTCCCCAGATTCAGATATAATAAAAACGAAATCAAACAATATAGATGACTATCTGGATACAATGACGAATTCAACTCTCGATTCTTTCTCTGGACTTTTACAACAACAACAAAGTGAGCAAATAAATAATCGTGATTTAGTTTGTTTGCATAGACCCCACGCTAAATTGACGTCAGGGACTCCCTTAAAAATTGATTTTATATCACCTACAGAAAATCAACGGGCTGTATTTAATTATACATTTCACTATAAAAGCAGTTATGCTAAAGTACCTACTGTAATTCATGTACCCATACGTTTCTTTCCTTTACCGCCTGATAAGACTAAAGTGAAAGTAAGTAATGGATACTGGAAGATACAAGCTACTTTTGATCATTATTGGATACTTTATTGGATAATTGAAGATGAAGTAAACATTGAAAAGGCCGATCTATTATTGGAGGGGATAACAACTGCTGCAGCCTAACTTTATTTCACATGATTCAATCTAAACTCAAACAACCAATAAAATCGCTAGATTTAAGAATGAGAACAGAAATTAAAAAAAAGAAAAAATTATTTTTATTTCCTTTTTTTCCTTTTTCTTCTCTCTCTATTAAAAAAAAAAAGAAGAAATATCTTCCTTTTCCCTTTTTCTTTCTTTTTTTTATATAAACATATACATATTTATATAAAAGGAAGAAGACATATTAGAATTCAAGTTTAATTAATTTTTTTTTGTTTTTTTTTTCTCATTGTAAACAAAAAACAAAAAAAAAATCCCACAAGCCAATTCTAACACGGTGAATCATCCAAGGTCACCTTTAATCAAGAACAACAACAACAGCTTTTTTTTTAAAAAGAAAAGAAAAGGTTGACCCCTTTTTTATAAAAACAAAATAAATAAGAAAGGGTCTTTTTTTTTTTTCTTAAGTTAACAACAACAAAAACATTCAATCAAAGTCAGTGATACAAGTTTCTTTATCTAAAAATAATAAACATGAATTTCACTGTTGCTCTCAACCAATACACCAAGGCTGTAGCCAATTACCCACAAATGACAAAGAAGAGGATATGGGACGTGAAGGTCGACTATTCCATGAACAGCCACAACGGCCTGTTAGCTTAAAGAAGTCTTCTTCTGAACGTATCATGAAGCCTACTATCAGTCGTCATCAACGCAATTCAAGACGTCATCAACCTTATTCAATAAATAATAACACTTCAATAAATAACAATGAACAATCACTCTTACTTTTTGGTCCTTCATTACTTTCATCTACTTCAAATGCAAGCTTAATATTCAATCCAACTTCGTCAAGTATTTTAGATGATTCTGAAGTATTTGATGAATTAAACAGCTTTATTCAATCACCTTTAACAACCTATTTGTCTTCACCTCCATCTTCACCCATTTTATCTCCAGTAGATGAAACTGATTTTGATGATTTTCCATTATTTCCGTGAATATATTAGCAAGCAATATAATAAAATAAAATACATAATAAAATAAAAAAATAAAATAAAATAAAAGTGATGATAATAATAGTAATGAAAATCATGTATATTTTCTTTTTTGGTCTAAACATTCGTTAAATCAGTTCATAAATATATCCAATATGCTCAAGTCAGGTCAATAATAATAATAAAAAAAACACGTATCTTTACGAGTATAAATTTACTGGAAAAAAAAGGGGGAGGAACCAACATAACAAGCGTGTCAATGTCCCGAATTTGGATAAACTAGGATATAATGGAGGTAATAAAGTTCCTGTTGTTGTAAGTTGATTCTATTCTCTAAGGAATGACTATCAATCTACAAGGTCGACGTTTCTTTCCTGGAAGTGAAAAAGATCTTTTGATGATAGAATGTTACAAAGTATTATGGTTAGTTAAAAAATAGAGATTTGGACAGTTTATTCTCCTCAAATTAGTATGGCCCATTTATTATAAGAAATAAAAATAGGTTGTGTCACAATAAAGCTTGTTATAATTATATGAATTTATTTTAATAAGCTGTCGGTTCAAATAAATGACTGATCATATCATCTACTTTTTCTTTATCGTATCGAATATATTTTGCAGGGTTTTTTGTAAAATCTGTATGTTGATATTTATCTAGGAAACGACCATACATGGGCACTAGAACATTTTTAACATCTCGGATAACTTGATTTCTTAGTTCTGTATCAGGGATAGCATAGGTTTGTTGTGCTCTTGCAATCTCTTCAAACTCTGTATTAAAGTTTCTAAAACGCTCTTTAATAAGCTGTCTTTCTTGACTTCCCATCGATTTACTAATCGTTCCTCCTCTAACATATGTCACGTCCATCAAGTTTTCTACACATGGTTTCCATGACTCTTGATATGCGTCTAGTTGCTTTTTCACTAATTTACTAAATTTCATCTCTGAGCCATCATCAAAAATAGCATTTAATGGAGGTGAACGAATCTGTCTTAATATGTGATTATAATTATTAAGTAAGAAAATAGTAGCCAATGTTGGTTTTTTATATCCTCGTGATTTATATTGAAGAGTCACCGTCATTTGATCCAGAGCATCGACAAAGAATTTCTGTAATAGAGCTGCTCCCATTGCAGTTTCTCCTCGAGGAGCAATACGAGATGTATCATTTAGAACTTGTAAAGAAGGCATATTATTCCAGCCACCATCACCAATAAGAATTAAAAGGGGTTCAACTGTATCTCTCCAAAGGTATAGACGTTTAAAATAGTTTAGTGTCTATTTAACAAACAAACAAACAAAATGAGTAATTCTATTATCTACATACATGTATAAAGTGAACTACTTTACATTACTGGTCATTTCATGTACTGTGCCGTCACTACTTATATTCATTTGCGCATTCACATCCTTTCTTCCTCGAATATCTTCCATAAATTCATAAAAATTACGTAGAACGGTCAATTTAAATGCATTCATTAAATCTTGTATTTCCTTTAATGATATAGCGTAGGATAACTCATTGACATAACCTACACACTCTTTATCATACTTTTCAATAATATCAAATACAAATGTTGTCTCTGTATAATTTAATCTTTTAGCAATCGCATTCAATTGTTTACCAGCTGCAATGTATTCTGTAGTAGCCGCCATGATGGACCCTTTCAAGGCAGCTGCTTTACGTTGTTCATTTACCATAATTTGTTGAGCAAATTTATATTCAAATTCTAGCATTTTAGTATAACATTCAGTATATTTCAAAAATTCACTTGATCCTCTTTCATATGAACTTCCTTGATGTTTCTCAGAAAGCTGTACAGATTGTGATAAAGGATGTAAAGACTTTTGTAAAAAAGCAGATCGAATTTCAATATAAGGTTTTGTAAAATCAGCAGCGTATCCAATTTCTTTTTCAGATGTTGCAATATAAGTTGATAATTGAGAGAGTTGCTTCATAGATGCTGTTGTCATTAACTCACTATCTATTTTATTTATTTATTTGGTATTAGTTAAAATGATATATACTTAAAAGAGAACTTACTAGAATTAAGCATCGTATTAATATCTACTGGATTACTTACTGCTGACAGCCATTTCCTAAACAATGTCTCTAAATGAAGCATACCTGCTTTCAATAATTGTTTCTTAAAGTAACAAAAGAATCCTGTTAGTATAACAAGTAAAGCATAGAAGGTATATTCTTCTTTTTACCATTTGATAAATAGTTTTATCGCAGGATCTTAATTGACTCTTTTCAATTGCATCTACACCATCTTTTAACCTTCCCATAGCCTTTAAATAAGGCAATACATTTGTTTCATCAGGCCTAAACAAAAAGAAAAAAAAAGGTTGAGTTGATATATTTACAACTTTGTGTAAAAATACCAACCCTTTCAAAATAAATGCTTCTTCTTTACTCGGCATGTTTAAACAGTCTACAATATTTTCAGCTGCTTTCAAAGTTGCATCAATATCTACAAGAAAAATAAAATAAAATAAACAATTTGTAAATTCAATAATAACTAATCATCTATTGTCTAATGATTACTATTGGCAAGCTTTGTTAGATTTTGCGTTGACTTGTGAATGGGTAAAACAGATGCCTCAAGTTTTAATAATCGACCATCAAACGAATCTAATATATTACCCTTTACATACTTATATATAAGAAGATCTTTTATAGATAGAATTATTAAATTAATGTATAACTACCAATTTATCGGAAAGTCCATTCATTCTATTCAGCTGTTTTTGAAGTGCATCTAATTCTGCGGCATCCTCATCTAGTTTTTCGTTAGGGACTAATTGACTACATCATTAACGTTTATTAAACAATTCTATTGTTACATGCTTGAATTATAAAAAGGGTGACTGTACCTTGGCATATTTATTATTATAACATAAAATGAAATGAAATGAAAGAGGTTAACTCGGTTATAAATGCTTAAATGTGTATTATTATTATTTTATTTTATTTTTTCAAGAACCGCAGAAAATAAATAAATAAATAAAGTTATAAGCATTAATTTACAATTACAGCATTAACAAGTACTACTATAGAAATATCTGAGAGTAGCTTGTATATACTTTTTTTTTTATCTACAGTAGTATCTGAAATAAAAAAAAAATATTCATTTATCTCTTGAGTTATTATAATTATTAGCTGCCTCTTATCAAATTATAAATTATTTGCCGTAAGCTGTGTTATCAGATTATCTTTTTCTCAGTAAACAACTTATTCATTGAATAAATAAAGGGAAATGGAACAGTAGAGTAAATGTTAATTGTAACCAAAAGAGACATATACATACATTCTTTGTACTATTTTGTATCGTGCAGACAAATATAGAGCTCTCTTCATTCTGAGGTGTAGAAAATACATATCTAATAGAAAAGTATATAAAAAACCGTGTGTCACAGTTTTGTTTTGAAATTTAGAATGAGTATTGACTTAGCAAAAAGCTTTTATTACTCGATTTTTCACTAACTTGTAAATAAATAAATAAAAAAGACAAAGCAATCATATATCTTATTATTATATTCAAGTAGTATATTAGCCAAATCAAGTAGAATCTGCTCAATGCTTGAATCTATAAACGATACTATTTCTGCCTATGATAACAACAAAAAATCGATATTATTTATCAGCAAGATTGTATACAAATAAGCATAAATAAGTTGGTTTTTAATATTAAAAGTCCATCGCATTGATTAATAAGCTATTTCAGAAAAAAGAATTCAATGGAATTTTTTTTTTTATTAATCAAATCATTTGCCAAGCATTTATTTTATTGATATGCAAGTCACCTTTAGGTACAATTAAGAATAAGGGAAAAGAGAGAGAGAAAGAGAAAGAAACGAAGTGTTCTATTTTATAATATTATACATTTAACTTTTATTTTATATAATTAAAGAGATAGGCGCTTTATTGCTTACGATGGATAATGTGTGTTTGTGTGTTCTAGACATATTATTATACTGCCTACTATGCTGTATGATTTGTTTGTGAATGAATTACTAGGAAAATAAACTGATAAGTAAAATATATTAGTTTCAGAACATTGAAAACTTCATAATAATAGGCCAATTTTTTTTATTGGTTATTCATTTTAATATCAGATTATTTTGACATTAATATAAATACAAGAATGAGTCTACTATCTCTACCTGATTCCCCAGTTTTATATACAAATATATACTTCATTATTTGAATTTCATTTAGCAATGTCATCCAATTCTGCTCTTTTCACTCCTATGAAGCTTGGTAAGCATGAGCTTAAACATCGTATTACTCTTGCTCCTTTGACACGTTTCCGTGCTGATCAGAATGCTGTTCCTACTGACCTCATGGCTGAATATTATGAACAACGTGCCACTGATGGTGGTCTTTTGCTCACAGAAGCTTGCTTCATCACTTTTAAGGCAGGCTCTTATCCTCGTGCCCCTGGTATCTATACAAAGGAACAAATTGCGGGTTGGAAGAAAGTGACAGACAGAGTTCATGCTAAAGGAGGTGTTATCTTTCTTCAACTCTGGCATATTGGTCGTGCTGCTATGTCAGCTATTATTGGTGAACAACCTGTCTCTGCTTCTGATATTCCTATTTCAGGTCTTACTCTCTCAGGTCTTCCTTACGATAAGCCTCGTGCCCTTACTATCCCTGAAATCAAATCTATTATTCAAGATTATCGTCAAGCTGCTTTAAATGCAATGGAAGCTGGTTTTGATGGTGTTGAAATTCATTCTGCTAACGGCTATCTTCTTGATCAATTCATTAACACCTCTAGTAATAAGCGTACTGATATGTATGGTGGTAGTATTGAAAATAGATGTAGATTACCTCTTGAAGTAGTAGATGCAGTTGTAGAAGCTATTGGGGCTGAACATACTGCCATTCGTTTCTCTCCTTGGTCTGGTTTCCAAGATATGGAAGATGATACCCCTTATGAGACCTGGGGCTATCTTGTCAAGACACTTCAAGAAAAGCACAGTAACTTGGCTTTCCTTGATTTTGTTGAACCTCGTGTTGATATCATTAATGACACTTGTCGTAGTACGGATGATACACTTGATCCTTTCCGTGAAGCATGGAAGGGCCCCTTCATCTCTGCTGGTGGTTATACTTATAGTACTCAAGCTGCCTTTGATACAGCCGAAAAAACTGGTAACATGATTGGTTTTGGTCGTCTCTTTATTTCTAATCCTGATCTTGTTGAACGTCTTCGTCATGGATGGCCTTTGAACAAATATGATCGTAGCACCTTCTATACAAATGATGCTAAAGGTTATACCGATTATCCTTTTTATAAGAAGGATTAATTATTATTTTTTTTTTGTAACTGTTTATGTGTTTAAATTTGTTTGTATAATATATAATCATTTCTTAATTTGTAAAAATAAAAGACTGCATAACAAAATCCTTTTTTTTTTTTTTTTTTTTTTTTTTTACTTTGCTTAAATTGATGAGGAACCAGAAGCGAAATAATTTTTTTTAACTATGTGCCTTGTAAAAATATATCGTTCAGTCTCGTTGATTTATTATACAAGTTTATGCATATCTTAATAGAGATATCGCCCTGAATGCTATACTCTTTTTAATTAATCCCAATCCCTTTATTTATTTTTTAACGATAAAATTATCCATCATGCCTTTTAAAGGCTTTGTTGGTAATATGATATAACCTTCAGTCATTGGGTTTGATTCTTCTGTTTTAGTAACAGCTTCATAGTGCAAAATGTATATTATCACGATGGGTCTATATCACTATTTTTAATTAAAATATTACGGCCAAAACCTGGTTTTTCTTTTATTCTCATTAATATTACTAATTTAACAATCCTGTTTGCTAATCTTTACACCAACTTATAAAGATGATAATCAATACAGTACATAAACGACTACAAAGCTTATTTAGTTAGTATTGAATCATCTTCTACAAGTCGTTATTACATAAAAGTCTTTTTTTTTCATTTATAATTAATAATAAAAAAGGGGTAATGATCCAATTAGCCAGTAGCTTCTTTATATAATAAAAAAGACTACTGTTTCCAGAAGCAACCAATCGTGGAGGTTGATCATTATGTGCTTCCTTTCACAGTCATATTTAACGAGAGACGTGAAAACTCCAAATGAAAGATACTCTCGGGATTTGAATATTTTAAGTGACCAATACATCCAAATAACTTCACTGGGGGGATTTATTATTTAGAGTGACCATTATCCGGAGAATATCACTGAGGATTTATTGTTTATAGTGACCAATATCCTCAGAATATCACTTTCACAAAGGAAAAGAAAAAGAAAAAAAGAAAAACAAAAAAAAAATCTATTTTTCTTTCCCTATTTATATTTTTTTTTTCACATAAACAAAAGGTTTATAATAGGCACAGTGCTTTATTGTGGCTTATTGTTTTCTATTAGTGGACATTTAACGATATGACTCTGTTTAGATCATCATACATATTGAATGTATTACAGCTTCTCCTTTTTTATTTATTTATTTATTTAAACGGAGCTTTTTTACCCTCCCCTTTCTCTGTTGCTGCTTATATAAATTTTGTCTATTTATAGACTTTATTAAACTATTTTTCTATCTAGTCTTGAGTATATAAAGGGGCATCTGAACAGCTGTCGTTAATTAATGATGAAACTTATCTAAGTTCACTCAACACCTTCTTTATCCTCTCCTCTATGAATATTATTAAATGTGTTTATATCTTACGTAATATTTAAAATAATAATACATTATGGGAGTAGACAGCCATTTATTTTATTTATTAGGAATAAAGAAACTTGAGTGAGTAGTCATATAAAAGGCAGTTTATTAAGGCATATTAGTCATTTTAACACTGACAATAAGAAAGCTACCCTCTTCAGGAGAGGGTAAGGCTTTGAGCCATCAAGTTTAAATTACTTTCAAGAGTTATAAACAGTATTTAATTATATGTGTTAAACACTTTGATTATATTTCTCTCTTTAATAAAGTGTATCTGATAAGCTTTATTCTTTTATGGTCTCTCCTGTGAGGAACTTTTATAATGAAAAATAACTGATAATGAGTATATGGCATTCAAGTTGTTCATTATTTTATTATAGCATGTCTTGTAATATGTATAAGACCTTTTGTTGTATTTTTATATCATTTGGATTGTTTGATATCTTAAATAATGGGACATTCAATTTAACAAATTCCTGCTGTAAATAGCGTACTTCTCCATCCATATCTTTTAAAATTTGTAAATCTAATCGATGTAATTCATGTTTCATTTCTCGATCAAGTGCCTGTATTTTGAATTAATTAAAATAATAAAAATAAGATCGTATTTATATTACCTGTAATACATTAGGATCACAATTAACTCCAATCAATTCTCTAGACAAAGTTTAATGAGTCACTACATTTTTTTTTTCTTTCTTTTGAAATTTTACAGTACACATTACTTTGCTAAAAAGTTTTCTCTCTGCTTTTTATATCGCTCTTTAATTGATTCTCGATGTTTAAACAATTCCCTTTCCTTTTTATCTTGTCTTTCTTTGCATTTTTTTAAAACTTGGATCAAATTGGTTTCTTTTACAAGATTACTTATCGCTGCTAATACCTCAGGTGTAATTGTCGTTGCATTCTTTAATTTTTCTTCTTGTGTTTTCTTTGTCAAATATTCTTGCCGTACTTGATCAATTACATCAGATCGAATATTGGATAAATCCAGTCCTGCTGGAAAGAGTGAAATGACCGCTTGCTGTTGTTGTTGTTGTTGTTGTTGTTGTTGTTGCTGCTGCTGCTGATTAACAGCAGGGTAAGACTGTGAAGGAACTTCAATATTTTGATCCTAATTTTCATATTCTGGTCATCAATAATTTTTCGATTAAATCCCCACTCTTTTTTTTTTTTTTCTTTTTTATATATTCTACCTTTAGTAATGAAAGAATAGAATTTAAATCTGCCATGACAAATATTTTTTTTTTTTTTTTTTTAGAAAAAAAAATTAAATTAAAGAAATAATAATAATAATAATAAAAGACAAGCTGCATGACATTTTTGAATACCGCATATAAAAATAGAATTTATGACAAATTAGGAAAAAAAACAAAAAATTTCATAAAATTATTGTTACTTTTTTTTTTTTTTTTTTTCTTCTTCTTCTTCTTTTGAATGTAAATACATATAGAGATATATTTTTTTTTTGAGATGCCATCATCAGCAACTTCCTCACCTAGTTCAAGTATTAGAAGATCTGCTGTAACTAGTAGTAAAAGAAGTTCAAGCAAGTCGATTAATCCAAAAATTGTTTACGATTATGCATTACGTTGTGCCATTCGTGCCCATCTCGAGCAAACAATAGAAAAAAAGAATGACAGCTTGTCCGTGAGCCCCTCTAGTTCATTTTCAAAGAAAAAGGAAGAACGGCAACATCGCCGAACCTTTTCTAGCTTAAGTGATAAATTCTCAGATGAAGACTCAAAGAAAAGTGGTAAATTAACAAGGGAAATCGTAAAGGGACTTATCAGACGTTTAGATGATGTCTATAAAGCAAGGGATGTTTCTAAACCAGAATACCTCGAGCCAAAGTTTCGAACGGTAGCCAAGACAGTAAAAAAGACTTTACAACAGGAACACCGATATAGACCTTCAGGAACAATTCATAATGTCGTTGTCTTGTTCTTAAAAGCGAGTGAATCAGAATTAAAGGCGAATGAGCCTAATCCTGCTGTTTGGTATGATGATTTGAATCAATATCTCGCTAGATTTGTTGAAATCGTGATACAGACTGTCAAACAGGATTCCCCCTCTGCTGCTACACCTGAATTATTAGATTCCCTTTCTGATTTTTTAGTACCGACATCATCATCATCTTCTTCTCAAAAGAATGCAGTCAAGTCTGATAACCGTGTCTCTACTTCTTCACTGAATACAGCAACCTCTCCACTTGAATCTTTATTACAGTTTCCTATGGTCGTGACAATCAAAAACTTATTTCAAATCAATGAAAACGATCATCGAAAAAAAGTATCAGAATTAATGCTTATCTGTAATGAATCGGTAAGTGAATAATAATAATAATATTAATAAGAAAAGAAGAGGGGAAAAAAAAAAGAAAAAAAAAAAAAAAAAAAAAAAAAAAAAGACAAAATTAATTAGTTGTAATTTAGATTAATTATAGATAACTATTATTAGGCATTATTACATGATTTGAAAAAATGTATCAATAATGTTCATACAAATCAATCTTTTCCAGGGAAAAAGGAAGATTTCCTAAATACACAAGCTTATGAAAATTGGCAAAAGAAAGAAGTCAAGCAATTAACAGAATTGATAAACACACTTATGTTGATGTATCCTAATCTAAGTTTATCTGCTTCAAGTGAAGTAGATGTGGGAAATACGAATTTATTAGCCCGACAAAGCTCTATAGATTCTATACAAAGTCAGAATACATTTACTAGTAATTCGGTAAAGTATTATTATCATGATTATATACATATCTAGAGGTGAGACTATTAATGGCTTGCTTGTTTAGTCTATGTCATCATCAGATGAATCAGGATTTACCTTTATTCCAGCAGACCCAAAGGGATGTTTTCATTTCTTGATGAGTATGTGTCTTGACTATGATACAGAAAACTTTAGTTCATCGATATCAGAAGCAGAACGTTCAAAGATAAGTGCATTTTCCCAGCAATCAGATCAATTATTAAGAGAATGTTGGAGAACATGGCGTCTATCTGCTCCATTTCGGGCTATCCTTTATCTGAATCTTGTTAAATCAAAATTTGATCAAAGCGAACTCGATATTGAGGATCTTAACTATGCACTTCGAGCATTAGATAGAGTAACAAAGGAAAATGATATTCAATTTTGGTCAACTATAGATGTAAAAAAATTATAAATATTTGTGTATAATTCAAAAGTTGACATGCATATAAACATATGTATATGTATATATACATATATATATATTATTTAGTATGATTATTTGGTTCGAGTCTTGGAAGGATTGCAAAATTCACTTTTAAAAGAGTTGAAAAATGGACTATCTGAATATTGGAAAATAAGGTAAAAGAATTTGATAATTGTCTTGGAATTTATGTATTCATTTCGTGTATATATATATATGAATAGTCCTACTTGGATTCAAGATATAGTTGATTTATTGATAAAAGTATGCAGTAATTCAGTTTATACAGATAGTCATCCTAATCCAAAAGATGAGATTATTTGTTTACAAGAATCCATTGAGGTAAACTTTATAATTAATTTTTTTTTAACAAAACAAAATAAAAAAATAGTATATAGTAACAATAAATTATTAGGGCGCTGCAGTAGAAAGATGGAGAATGATTGAAGAACTAGCAAATGACCCCAAAAAGGACTATCTTTCGAATTTATTTACAATGGCAGATAACCTTAACAAAGAACTTATTTCTATAACTAAAAAGAAATTTATGAAGCCAATTATGGATAGTATATCGATCCCTAGTTTAGTGATGGCAAGACAGTTACCTTATTTTGCTTTGGAAATGGAAAATTGGGCATACTCACCTGAATTTAAAACATGTCCTGTGGATAGTGCATTTGAATTGTATAAGAAAGTATTAAATCTAGAAAAATTATATGATACATATGGACCACAGTAAGTAAAATAGACTATCACTACACTGCAAAGAATAGAGATTTAATTAAAATCATAATCTACTTTGTTAGGAGGAAGACAAGTTTATTTAAAGTTGAATCATGGTTTTTGATTCATGTTAAACGTTGGTTAATGAAAACGAATCAGTCTACATTAAAGTGGGTGGAGAATGCTATTGCACAAGATCAGGTAAAAAAAAAAAAAAAAAAAAAAAAAAAAAAAAAAAAAAAAGGGGGATTGAATGAAAAAAAAAAATGCAGCAATTTTTATTGATCCTCGTAATTTATTCTATAGTTTCAATGCTATAGTGATTCTGTTGTTTATTCATCATCTATTATTGACTTATTCTCGATGTTTAACCAAGCAGTTGATTTTATAGCTGATTTACAATGGCCAAATGATATACAATATTGTTTATTTGAAACATTTTTATCCAAAATTATAGGAGAGGGCATTGAATATTACTGTCGAGCATTAGAAGAGTCAATTAAGATAGATATCTTTGCTTTAAATCACTCTTCTTCTATTTCAAGTCAAAATGAGAACAGTGGAGCCATTTCATCATTACCATCATCAAGGACGTCTATTTTGGATAAAGCAAGATATCAAATTATGGGTGATCGTGTCTTAAGTAAAATAGATGTTAGCTCAGTTCCTGTAAACTTTATCACACCAGAACTTTGTATTAAATTGAATAACATTGAAACCACTCGTGGTAAACTAGATCATCTCTATCGAATCATGCATGGTGATAATATTGCTCAACTTATGAGAGAAAACACAATACCACAGCAGCAGCAACAACAACAAACTGCGAAAAACAAATATATGTATACAATTCGTGTTGTACGAGCAGAGAATCTTCGACCTATGGATAAGAATGGGCTTAGTGATCCTTATGTCACGTTTGAAATCGATGGTAAAGTCATTACTAGAACAAAAACAGTTTATGAAACCTTGAATCCTCGTTGGGATGAAGAGTTTGATATTTGGCTAAGTGATGAAGCAGTTGATGTTTGTGTAATTGTAAATGATGAAGATATAATTACAGCTGATGAGGAATGTGGTGTGGCATGGTTTACTTTATCTCCCAAGTTTAGTGATATTTATCATCAAAAAGATGACTTGATCTTGAACTTATCGCCACAAGGATCATTGATTTTACGTGTGACAATGGAAAGTGAAAAGAATGATATACAATTTTGGTTTGGTAAAGCTTTTCGTACTTTGAGGACATCAGCAAACGATGTAGCAGGTTTGATTGCAGATGAGGTATTATGGTTGATTACAAAAAAAAAAAAAAAAAAAAAAAAAAAAAAAAAAAAAATGCGTTATCACGTTTTAACTTGCAAAATCTTTTATTTTTTTATTTTATTTTTTTTTCATAGATGGCACCTTATTTCCGTCATTGTTTATCTCGACAAGTGATTGAAAAGCTTTTAGGAAGAGATAAAAATAAATTCTTTTCTGTTTTCAGTCGAGTGAAAAACAAGCAGCAAACAGAGCCTGATCTACAAGATTGTGAAGATGCTATTACACCTCTTTTGGATTTCCTTGAACATAATTTACATATTTTAAATGAAAATTTGTTAGAATCCAATATGCACCTTGTAGTATTAAAGATTTGGAAGCAAATTCTTCGAACATTAGATGATGTCCTATTACCGCCCTTATCGGAACATATCTCTGAAGTCAAGCCGCTGGACGACTATGAACTTCATGTTGTTTTAAAATGGTTAGAGGTAAGAAAGGCGATTATCTATACATCTTTGCTTTTGCATATATTAAAATTATAAGTCTAGTTGTTAAAAGTTCTTTTCAATGGTGGAGAAAGTGGCGATGCTATTCCGCTTGAAGACCTTGAAAATAATCAATATTATTCAATACTAGCAGTGAATGCTGCTTATCATCTCAGCACTGAGCAATTAATTGACGCATATCATACGTCAAAACAAAGAACAGTTATAAACTTGGGTAATAAACCAGCGAACCGTAGTAAATCTGTCTACCATTCGAAAAACACAATTCGACAAAAAAAGAAAAACAATACAAAGAAAGATAAAAGATCAACTGTGATTGATTTACCTCATGGAGACGATATTTTACGTATCCTTCGAATGCGTCATGACAAACACGTTACTGAGTTTTTAAAACAAGAATTTAAAAAGCGTAATAAGAACAGTCATGATGAAGCAACAACAACCGTAAATAATAATGCTTTACCAGATAACTCTACTACTGCCCCTCTTTTATCTACTAACCCAGCCATACCAAATCATAATGGTATCACTCTTACTGACTAAACAGACTTTATTTTAGCTTTGAAAAAAAGAGGGAGAGAGAGAGAGAAAGGGGGAATTAAAGATGACCGCCTTTTTATATCTTTTTTTTCTCTCTCTCTCTCATAATGAAATGTTATACGAGCGACCATTACTTGTATCTTTATTATTATATATATGAATAAAACTAAATAAATAAAACAAGTGGCTACGAACTCTGATTTTTTAATAAATAGTTAACATGTAAAGAGTTTGAGGATTTAAGTCTAGTCGAGCCTACACTTTAGAAGTTTATGAAAGAAATTTGCAACCTTATTTTTTACAAGAGTTTACCTCGATATTACAAAGCTAATGATGAAGACACTTTGATTAAAAGAAAGGAACGAATGAATGTTCAAATATAGAAATTCAGATATTGGATATCTTAAAAAGTCGTGTGTTTATGGATAAAGCCAGATTTCAATCTGCACATGATGGTTTGAAATAATGATGAATGGTCTAAAAAAAGAGGTACGTCTGTAAATGTTGAGGTATCAAGTCAAAAAGATATACCTATATCTGTTTTAGGGACTATTTCTATGTAGGTTGTTATAAATATATCCATGAGAGACTTTAAGCCTTCAGGGACAAAGAAAAGAAAAAAGCTCCAGGAGCCTCAAAATATCTTTTCAATAATGGAAGAGAGCGACTAAAGCAGAGCATTTCTTCAATTTTATTGTTTCCATTTTAAATATACTTGATGCGTACAACATGAAAGGCGATTATATTGTCATGGATAATGCTACAATACATACTATAATAGTTCGTTACAATCATACAGTGAAGAAAGAGGTTTTAAATGTTTATATTTACCACCTTACTCTCCAATTTTGAACCCAATAGAGGAGCGTTAGTTCAAGATCAAAACCTCCTTTCGTAACGACATTCTTGCAAAATAAAAATAAAAAAAGTTTCAAGATCAAATAACTGAGGCTGCTAAAATAATTATTTACGAAATTTTAAAGGATATACACATATATTACTCAAAAAAAAAAAAAAAAAAAAAAAAAAAAAAAAAGGAAAATCGCGAATAAATATGATTATTTAACTGCACGTCTTATAGAAAGCGAATTATGGAATTTGGGAAAGCGAACTCAAATAATTTAACAAAACCTAGATCCCTTTTCACTGTATCTTCCATATCAAACGACAGCTTTACTTGGTCTCATACTATTGTCAGTTTAAATATGCACCGCCAACTACAAATGCTTAGTATCATGGTCAGTCCTTTATCCTTTCTACTTTATTGACTTCCCAGTAAGCATCTAAAATCTGTGTGTTGCACAAAGCGGTTACACCACGGCTTTTGCATAGATTATCTACTGGCTTATATTCATTGAAACCTCGATTATATTCATCAGAGTATAATCTTCTCCGGCCCTCTTTAGTCAAGCGGTTATGCAATAGCTAATCTACTATTTGAAAATACAGTTCTCTTTTCTACTTTTCTTTTGACTATTAAACAGGTTTTTATTTTTTAGGCTCCTTAGCCCCCCTTTCTTGCTCTGGACTAAGCAATGTAGTACAATGATTTGCATTTGAAATTCAAGATTCATCATCCACTTTTTGTAAAGTGATTGCAATTTTCATAAAAACGAATCCAAGAAGATCAATCTTACAGATTAGGCTAAGAAGGCTAAACTTACATACTAAGTTGAAGTTAATCAGATTAGTTTGAGGTTAGACAATTCAATATTTATATTTATCATGTATGATAGAGTTTTTTTAATAAATATTTAATTGTACATCCGTACCAGTTTATCATGCCCTTTTTTTTTTTTAAAAAAAAAAAAAAAAAAAAAAAAAAAAAAAAAAGCCAGGCTATTATGTCCCCTATTTTGTCTATTTTCTTTAGCAATGTAAATAAAAGTTATGATTACCATCAACAGAGAACAAGCTATCTGAACTCTTTATTATTGAATAAATGATGATTTATTTCTATTGGCTTGGTTATAAAGACGACTACTATCATAACAAGTCCATGACTAACTTGCTATGTAGACTGTATAATAGATGGTATTGTTGAACATCTTCCTCAGTATCAACAATTCATAAAAAGCTTGAAGGAAGATGGATATCTTGTAGTAGGTTATGCAAGAAAGTCCAGCAATGAAAAAAAAATGATCAAGCACGCATACATTTACTTGATCAAATGTGTAAAAATCTAAAAGAAAGATCAATGGTTAATAAAGTCTTTGTTAGTGTTTGCTGTAATACGAATGATGAATTATCAGCACGAGATCAAAAGAGAAATGAAAAACGGTTATCAAAGATAAATGCCGATGGTGATATGCAGGGTAAGAAAAAACATCTCTACTATCATAATCTAAACTAAATTTTTGTTCATTTGTTAGATATACTTTGGTATATTTCTACTAAAAAAAAAGTTGTTATTGTTGCTATAGACTTTTCAGGATTAACCACGAATCAGGAGGACTTGAAGTGAGATTTATTTAAAAATAAAAGCTAAAATAGTAAATTCTCATAGACATTTATAATTAGAAATAATCCAGGTGTTAGTAAAATAATAATCGAGAAATTATTATTCACTAACTCCACACATGTCTATGATTCCTATGAACTATCAAATTCAAACAAAATAGCTGATTTTAATGGTAGAAAAGATTTTTTTTTCAAAGATCTAAATAAAGACTTATTTAATGTATAAGACTGACAAAGTGTTATGAGCTGACTTATAATGTCATGTTCCTTGATTAAACAAGCGGATCAAGGAATTTTATCTAAATTCCCCTGAATCCACTTTATTAAATAATATTAAAAACTTCCAACACTTCATTATCTATAACATATCTTATTCGGTCGTAACTGTATTATTTTAAACGGCTCAAAACATGCTGAATCTGCCCTAACACATTGTCTACTAAGGATCATGTAATTCAGTGTCTCCGAATGCATCATCCAGTAAAAAGTACCACCACAACAACATGTCAATTCTCTCTCTTATGCCCTGAATCAATTCCCAAAAACGAAGTCAACTTCAACAAAACGAATTCAACACCTAACGAATATATGGCTAATTGTGTGTAAAATCCTTGCAAAACTCGATGCTTGTCCTTATCCCAAAAGCAATTGACAACAGCATTATGAAATTTCTTCTGATCAGCTCTTTATCAAGTGAATCACTCCTCTCTCTGAAGAAGAACGATATTATTGCTTTATGACCCTCACCCTCTATATACAAACCCTATGCAACACACTTTTCTTATTAATTCCTTCAACATATACCTCTTAACATTCTCCCTGCTTACGCGTACAGGGTTTTCATATGCTTATTTCTTCCTTTACCTTTCTCGAGTAAAAATATCCGACAAGGACACTATGTTAAAAAAAAAAAAAAAAAAAAAAAAGAGACGTAAAATAAAAACCAAAATTTTAAGCGTATTCTTTTAAAAATAATTTTATTCGTAAAAATAACCACGCTCAAATATTTATTTTATTTTATTTTTTATTTTTATTTTTTTTTTTTTTTACAGATTTTACGCACATTAAAGATGCTTAATAATGACGATAATACAAGAACAACAACAAGCAATAATACACTATCTATTTTTATAGAACATGTTAAAGAAGTATTGTCAACAATGCCTCCAATTACCAAATTTACACTTTATACACCGTTTATCATCTTCTTAATTGATAGCATTCTTTTTCCAATATTACACTTTAGATTTAATTTTTCGCACTGGAGTTATCTTGACTTTGATAATAGTGTTCTTAAGCTTCAAAGTAAATATTTTTCCAATAAATGTATATGCATATATAACTAATTTTTTTTTTGTCTTTTTTTGAAATCTATTCTAGTATTTCGATTTATAATATATCCTTTTTCAACAAGTAGTTTATTAGAGCTTCTAATAATTCCACTTTGGTTGATTCCAGAAATGTATAAACTTGAAAAGAAACAAGGTTCATTAAAGTTTTTATGGACACTTTTATTAATTTTTACTATATTACCCGGTATTGCGTTTGTATTTATTATGAAGATAATCACGATAGATTGGTTTAATAATGGCAGAACACAAATTGGCTTCTCTTGTCATGGAATGACAGGCTGGGTTGTTGGCTTGATTTTTTGGTCTTATTTGATAGAAGATGAAAGTGAACAACAGGACAGGATGTATGGTAGAATAGTGTAAACGTTATGATATAGATATTCATTTATTTGTTGTTAATAACTACAGGATTGCGGGTGCTATTCGTATACCAAAGAAATATTGGCCTATCTTTGTCTTTGTATTCTTTGTTTTTCTCGTACCTGGAATTCCTATCTTACTTAATATTAGCGCCAGCATAATGGCATTACTTTGTAAATAGAATTCCTATATTCATACTGCTGACATTATTCTGATCCATTTTTTTTTTCATATATGTATAAATATAGACGTGAAAGGCAAATTCGAATTCCTTATGCCATCAAATGAAAAGTTTATAGAATACGAAGAAAAGACTTGGCTACGTTTCTTAACAAATGCATCAAATTATGTATCAATAAATTCAGCAGGTAGTGGTGGTTATTTACCGCTTTTTATGCCTGCTACTCCTACTACAAATACAGCAACACATCCTAATCCCTCTACCGCTAACAGCAGTGCTAATACTGATCGATTCCCAGGCCAGGGTATTCGACTTGGATTTTAATCATCTTATTATAATTAAAATAAAGAAATATATACTTGTTTTTTTCAAAAAAAAAAAAAAATGAAATGAAATGAAATAAATGTATAATATGATCTATTTAAAATGATATCTATGCTAATATATGCGCATTATGTATACATATGATAAAATATATATCTCTAAGCCAATTCAGCATCAGCAGCAAGTTCTCTAGCAGCTTCAATATCAGAAGCTTTAGGATCCCAAGGAATACCAACTTGAGTCAAGATGTCCATTAAATTATCTTGTGCCTTTAATACTTCTAATTCTTCCTCAGTCTTACATAATAAAAGACCAGCAAATCCTAATGAATTTACGGAAAATTCAAATGTCTTACCGTTATGTTCAATACTGGCTTTTTCGTTTGAACGGGGAACAAGCATCATAAAGTCTTGAGTCATCAAAAAGTTATAAGAAGTATTTAAAGGTTGAGCATTTTCACGTAATTGTTGGAACATGGCATCCAAAATACCAAAGAACATTTGTACAAGATAATCTGTCAACTCTTCTCTTGTGTTTGCATTACGAATGATATTGTTATCAAGGGGCAAGATAACATGAACAAAAGGAAGCTTGTTAATGGCATAGATCTGACCAACATGACGATCATGAATTTCATCGAAAAGTTTCTTGACAGGAGGTTGAGGATTACTTTCATGTTGCAAAGGAAGTACTTGCATATGCTTGTGTCCTTGACTAATATTTAATGAGTATTGATACAAATAGCTGAATAATTAGAACTTACCTAGCACCTGATTCTTCTCCGCAATTATAAAAAGCAAGTGCAGGTTGAGAAGAACCGAAATCCTTTAATACTTTGAAAGACTCATAGAGATCGTTAGGCATAAGAGGTTCACTTTGTTTTTTGAACTCTAGAAACCAATATATACATTAATTATTTTTTTTATGTAAAAAAAAAAAGTCACATCATTTCTTTTCCTTTCTTTTTTCTTTAATAAAAGAAAAATAAAGAAATGGAAGGAATAATGCAAAGAAAAAAATAATAATAATACCTTTTGTAGCAATAATTAAATGGTTAGGAATAACAGCGTATTTATTCAACAAAATACGATGTTCATCAAGTTCTTTGACAACTAAAGCAGGTTCAGGGTTTTCAAAAGGATTGCACTTCTTTCCATCTTCTTCTACCTTTTGATTAGACTTCTTTTGTGCAAGAGCAGGAACTAAAGTGATTTTGAACTAATAATATTTATAAATATTTATATATTAGACATTGTACGATGTATATTTTCATAAAATTTACATTCATTCCATTCGATTCCTTTTCAACGGTAGTAGAATCAAAAGAAAACAATTGCTCATTTTCTTTTGCAGCATCGAATTTGTTTTTAACTTCTTGAACGAATGAAGACATTATTAATATAGAAAAAATAGAAAAAAAAAATAAGAAAAAAAAGGTGCGATTATTATTATTGTTATTTTTTTTTTTTTTTTTTTTTTGCGTGCCGGATTTTTTTTTTTAATAAAAATCCAAATGAGCACAAGTATTTTATACGATTAAGAAGAATTTTATTTAAAAAATTAAAAATGACCAATGAGCACATAGCATTTATATATGCTGTTTTGCCCTGGTCAGATCGCTATGGAAAAAAAAAGGAAAGAAAAACCCTTTTGGGATAAAAGGGAAAATGTTAAAGTATATGTATAAGTGATGATAATTAATTATCAGAAATTCGTTTTTGTATTGAGAGAAGATGATTGACAAAGGGTTCACCAAGATGGTCAGAGGGTTCAGGGATTTGGGAGTGAGCTAGATAGTCCATCTCAAATAGAATTGCACATATAGAAGGCCAGCGTATGAGCCAGGCATCAATTGATTTTTTCACTTTCTTCGTATGGAATGTTGATGGTAATAGATTCAAGAGATAAGAGAGTGGATCTTCAATAGATTTGGGCATCTGAAGGCGGTTGTGCATATGTAAACAAGAAAAACTATGTGAGCGTGTGAATAGTTCGTTTGGATGGAAGGGGCAGGCTTGGGGTTTACCAAGAGGTCAAGTATTTTATACAGTAAAATTGTCCGGACCAGTTCAAAAATGTATATAGAGGAAAAAAAAAACCTCTTCATAGACTGAAGGAAAAAGGGTAGAAAAAGAGAAAGAGAAGGGAGTCTATGAATGCTGGCTAAGCCAGAGAAGAAAAGAGGAGTCTAAAGACGGAGTAGGCAAGACTAAAGCATCGTAGTGAGCATCATACTGTATCATGTCAACTTTACACATGTTTGTTTTCTCTTTGTGATATTTCAATTTTCTATAAGGTCTGTTGTAATTAGCTCTGTCAATCTACAAAATTGCATATAGTATACGAATTGTACTTATGGCAGAAGCTACTATGCAATCTAACCCTTCTTTTAATTATTTGTCCCAGTTAACTAAAGAGTAATGCATAAGATACCATTCATTGAAATAGTTCTTTTTCTTGAGCCTTTAACCAGAAGAATAAAATTATTTCACCAGATTTACTGACAATTACAGAGCATATCAAAAAATACAGCACGACAAACATTAATAGTGGCTTTACATACAAATGTGAACAGAACCAATACACAATGAGATTGACTTTCCGCTAAAAAAAAAAAAACTTTCTTTATAAACACTGAAAATATAATTCCTTTTACTTTTTATCCAATCAACTTACCAAAACAGCCACTGTACACTGTTTAATATTGTAAAGTTGTACAAATGATGGTATCTTACATTATTCCTCAAAGGCAAGCTACTTTCTACTAACACACTTACATAAACATGCAAGCCCATAAAAAAAAAGTCAATAACACTCTAATATCAAGCATGATCACGTAAAAAAAACCACACAAAATGGTAAAAATACAAGCAAACTCTTTCCGATAATCAAGTGTATAACTATAAGAAGCATATTCAAATATCACTTGTGAGGGCATCCACAACTACCAACTTTGCAAGCTCTCATCAGCAATCAGGCTACACGTTTTACAATGTAGTGTTCAACCGATTAGCTCCTAACCGTCCGGCCGGCCAGGCGAGTTATAGACCAAAATGTATACCAGCTAGTAGGACGTTTATGTTGGTTCCTTAACTAACTACTACTCTGAGGTAGCTCTAAAAGAGAGCCTCAGCTTATACATCACCATTGAATTTCCAATACGGTGCAGTTAAACACTTAAAGGTATACACACAACTAGCTACTAGTTATTAGTTATACAATTGATAAAGAGACCAGATTGCTTGTGTATTTGTCGTACAATCCACTTCCCTTGATAAAAAAAAATAATAGTTAAAAGGTTATGTGCATAAAAATATTATAGAGCGTGAATATTCAAAATTACCAATACTCTATAATGTAATGTAACGTACATGTTGGTAGCCATTGGCATCTATTAAATTCTGAGGAAACACAATGTTTCTTGCTATTATTTTTGGAGAAATAACAGCTAACTGAAGAAATCACAGTTAATAATAAAATGCACTTCAAAAAAAAAAAAAAAAAAAAAAAAGAAAAAATCTACAAGTTACACAAGTCCATCAATACGTGTTATTATTAAATATTATTTATAATACGTTTTCATTATCAATAAAAATAACTTTCTTTCGTTTATTCATAACTTTTTATTATTTTTAAGTGATACATTCTTATTGTTGTATAAATTATCTATAACAATAAGGAACTAGTACATTCTCAAAGCTCATAATTATTATATTACATTGCCTTTTTAATTTTAATTAAATGGATTACTTTCTTACAACAAACATCACTGAATGGAAATTCGTGTCTATGTTGTCACACTATAAACAAAAGTTTGAGGAAGACTATCATAAAGCTAAGCAGAACTTGAAGGATAACCTGCAACATATGGTTGAAAGTAACATGCTAACAGAACAAGCAAAGGCCTCTGTACAAGTTTTCCTTAATAAATTTGATGTAAGTTTGGTTAACTTCACGGAAGGACAACAAAAAAAAAAAAAAAAAAAAAAAAAAAAAAAAAAAAAAAAAAAAAAACGCGAATACTAACAAATATTATTGATATTAGAAATTTGCAAAACAAATTTATCATAAAACAATTATTAAAGAACAACAACAAATTGGTTCAAGCCTATTGGTAATATTTTCTTGCATATAGCAACTATACAAACACGTAACATACTAAAATGGCCATTCTCTTTTTTTTTTTATTCAATTAGATTACAAACAACATTCAAGGAAACCTGGACGGCTTGAAATATGTGGTTAAAAATAATAGCTACAAAAGTGTCGTTTCTAGAAAACGAAAGTACCGAAAGACACAGAGGAGGAAGAGGTGGAAAAAAAAAAAAGTGGGGTGAGGGAAGAAACGCTGATAGAAAGCTGGACTTTCTTGTTAGCGGAGAAGATTGAGTCTTCATTGAAGATTATCATGATAACGTATGTACCCCATATATAAAATAGTTTAATAAGTTTAAGCATAAATAAGCTTACACATTATTTAGTGGATGATAAATAGAATGAATATTTCCAAAAAGTTTCATGATTTTAGAAACCGTTGTATAGATATGATTGAAAATACCGGTAAAGAGCCAAACTTTGTCCAAGAATTGTGAGTATATTATTTTTAATATGAATCAGTATTAAACTATGTCGTAATACTAATAATTATCTAGGGCATTAAACGGGATAATGTGGTTTGAAGACAAACAGCGTCTTTATTATAATATGAAGACAGATGAATGGAGAAGGGTCAAATCAAGCCTTCAGTATATGTACAGAAACACAGCAAAAACTGCTACATACGCACAAATAAATGATATTGCTGAGGTAATGCGCAGGATTTTTCCTTTCTTTGAACCTAAACACTCATATATTCTTATTGGCTTTGAAACTATAGATATTTGCAGAAGATGTTGATGAAGGAGAAAAAAAAGCTGAGCAATGGTACTCTAGTACAATGAATCAGTCTGAAGAAAATACAAAGATTATCGCAAGAACTTTTCTTTATTTGTAAGTTTGATCTGCATAATGACATATATTTTTTCACTTCTTTCCTTAGCGTAACAGTAACTTTGCTAACGTGCTGCATAGGATTCAAAAAATAAAAACATCAAATATAGAAGAGATGAAAGAGCCGCTTTTTTGTAGTTTTTTTGTTGAAAGTATAATCACTCCTTTCTTGTGTTTGGAGGATGATTATGTTGAACTGTTAGGGTATACAATCATAATAGCATGTTTATATCACCAGTATTATTCCTTCTTCTTGCTCAGTAACTTTTACTATTAAAATATATAATAGATCTACAGATGAGTCCCTTGGTTCAAAAGAGCGCCGTGATGGCAAGAACGGAAGAATTCCTGACTTTTCGGTTCAGGTCGGATTCAACAACCATTCTGCTCTCCCATTTCTCTGTGAGGTTAAAAGCCCTCAATCAATTAATGGTTTAAAGAAATCAGAAAACCAACATCCTGATTTCATTAAACTTTGTAATCTCATGAAAGATGAATTGGATAGAATGTGTTTTGTTGAAGATAAAGTCGTGTATGGCTTATTAGTTGAAGGTAAGTCATATGTTGATATCAAATACACGTATTGTATATATCTCTTTGCTAATTATTTATATATTTATATTTGTGTATATAAAGGATTCAAATGTCGTTTATCCGCAATGGATTTACGATACTATAAGCTATACCGACTACATATGCTTGGTCAGTTTTACTTACCACGAGACAGATATGATATTGGTGCTCTTTCTTCTTGTTTTAAGCGACTCGAACACTTAAATGTTTGTATAAAAACATGTTTATATGTTACTACTACTTTTACTAACATTCATCTTTATCGTGGTACATATATTTAGGCTTTGATAGAAAAATCAACAACATCAATATTAAGTGATTTTCTGCATATGTCGCCTGAAGAAGGAAATACCTTTCCTGGTAGGAGACCTAGCAACTTTTTAGTGAGCTTTCGTTCTCCTCAAAAATAGACTTATCTTCACGTCTGCTCTTTATTATTTTTTTATGCTTTCTCTATGATTATCCTTATGTTACCTTGTATTATACCTATATTAATTATACCCACCCTCATTATTATTATATCCTTAACTATTTATAAAAAAAAAATATGATATTCAATCTTTTCTTTTAAAAATATGATTATATATTGTTGTATTATTATTGATTATAAAAACAAGGACGATTACTAGTTACTACTTTCTTTTTTTCAATCCTTTGATGTGTTATGGAAAGTGTAATACAATAAGAGAAAGAAACCGAAGGAAACAGTATCTTTCGGGAAGGACGCAGCTGCTAAATCAATTTATGTATTATGCAATTTTATTTTATTTTATTTTTTACCTTGGAAGAACAAAGAAAAAAAAACAATAGGTCATTTTAAGCTATATAAAGGTCTTATAATAACAACAAGTTAAATATGCATACAGTCAGAATAAAAGAAAAAAAATATATCAATTAGACCAAATTTATTCAGTAACGAGACAGATTTAAGCATAACAAGAAAGATAAAGACTTGTATTGTCTTTTATATATGATAATAATAATAAAAACTCTTCAGATATGTCTGCATTTAATTTTTCTAGATAAATACTGTCATTATTCATTTTAAATGACTTGTACGTACTTGCACAAGCAATTATAAGTTACTTATTATGTCTTTGGTATAGTCATACATTCTTCTTGTATTAATTTAACAAAGAGGTAAATTTTCAAAGAAGTATTTTTTTGTTTCTTTTATTGTTGATATAGACTTTATCTTTAAAGATCTTCACGATTCGAGATAAAAAAAAGTGTATTGAGATAGACTATTTTACTATATTGCACAGCTAATTCATTGGCTTTTAGTTTGTAAGCATAGTCTTTATCTACTTTAATAAACACGTTTGTCTTCATCATCTCAATTCAAATGACAATAGGGTGTGTGTGTAGGGCAAAATGCTTGGTTTTCGAAAAATGCGAGGGTATGAATATGGTTTGTTTGTACCTTTTTTTTTTTTTTTTTTTTTTTTTTTTTTTTTTTTTTTTTTTAATCCGTCAAATTCAATCACAGTTGTTGTTATACACCTTGTCTTTTCTTATCATTTCAAAATGAACTTTTTAAAAACTACAAGACATTCGATACGCTTCGCTCAAAAAAGAGGATTGGTTAAATTACAACTGACAGAGGGTCTTAGAACAACTTCATTGCGTCCTTATTCCTCAACATCACCTGTTCATGCACATCATGTTGCTAAAAAAGAAAGTAGTAACATTCCATGGGTTATTGGTTCACTTGTTGTTTTTGGTCCTCTTTTGTTCAAGTTGACTTCTCCGCCACCTCCAAAGAAGAAGAATTTACAGTCAAATGAACATCATAATGTACCTGCAGTAACCCCACCTGTCATTACTCCTAAAGAAGAAGAAGACAAAGAAGAAAGTAAGACAGGAGACAAGAAAGTCGAGGAAATTAAGCCTGTTACTGTAAAAGAAGTACAGAAGCCTTATGTTCTTGTAGGCGCTGGTACAGCTTCATTTGCTGCTGCTCAAGCTATAAAAGAGAAGGATCCTAACGCTAACGTATGAGATTGTTTAATATGTTTATTCAGTATTTGATTATTTATTTCCTTATAGGTTATTATTATTGGTAACGAAGGTTATGCGCCCTATATGAGGTAAAAAAAAAAAAAAAATTAAAGCAATCATACTATCATTTTTATTCTTACCATTTCTGAATAGGCCTCCTTTGTCTAAAGAACTTTGGTTTTCAAACGATCCTGAAGTTGGCACAAAGTTACTTTTTAAGGATGTAAGTTTTATGATTCCTACTTGTATTAGTTAACATGAATTAATTAATTTTTTTTATTCCGTCATATAGTGGTCTGGTACTGAAAGAAAGTAAGTAAGCATCTGCTTTGTTTTTCTTTTAATAAATTTACATATTATATATAAATATATAGTGCTATTTATCAAGATATTTCAGAATATGAAGTCATTCAAGATGCTTCTGGATCAGATCTCGAAACACCCAAAATTAAGCTGTTGTTAAACAAAACAGTTACAAAATTAAATGTAGAGGATCATACAGTAACCTTAGATGATGGAAGTATGATTTATTACAACAAAGTTTTATTAGCTACTGGTGGTGAGCCAAAGAAACTATCTATTCAAACTAATAGTAAACATATTACAACTTTCCGTAATGTTTATGACTTTCAAAAATTGGACAAAATTGCAAAGGATGGTGCTCATATAGCTGTAGTTGGTGGTGGTTTCCTTGGATCTGAACTTGCAGTGGCCCTTGCTCATCGATCGACGAAAGAGAATTTGAAGGTAACTCAAATCTTCCCTGAAGATGGTAATATGGCCAAGGTATTCCCTGGCTATCTTACCAAATGGACTACAAGCCGTGTTCGTAAATTAGGAGTAGATGTTAAAGAAAGGAGTCGTGTTGAGTCAATTGCTATTACAGATGATGATAAGACAAGTGTTAAGTTAAGTAATGGTGAATCCCTATTGGTTGATCATGTTATCGTGGCTATCGGTATCGAACCTCGAGTTGATTTAGCCAGGGATGCTGGTCTCGAGATCGATGAAGAGCGTTTAGGCGTAGTTGTCAATGCTGAACTTGAAGCACGTAAAGATGTTTATATTGCAGGTGATATGGTTTCTTTTCATGATGTTCAACTAGGACGTCGTCGTATTGAACATCACGACCATGCTGTTTTAAGTGGTCGACATGCTGGTGAAAATATGGTGACTAATAAGGGTCGTGCTTATGACCATCAGTCTATGTTTTGGTCTGATTTAGGTCCTGAGATTGGTTATGAGGCTGTTGGTCTAATAAATTCTCAATTATCGACTGTTAGTATTTGGGCTAAAGCATCTGCTAATGATACACCTGCTGCTGCTGCTGCTTCTGCTGCCACTACTACAGCTGAATCTGTTACAGAAGAGGTTTCTAAAGCCACTGCTAATAAACAAGAAAATCCATTCAAGGATGAAAAGTTTGGAAAAGGTCTTGTCTTTTATGTTCGTGACCAAAAGATTGTTGGTCTTGTTTTATTCAACGTATTTGGAAAGGTTCAAGAAGCTAGAAATATAATTAATGGAGGCTATACTACAGATAAAATTGATAGTCTTGTAAAGCAATTTGATCTTTATTCCAAAGATCCTTAAATATAAATTTTATTGTCATTTTTTTTTTAAAAAAAAAATATATTCAATATGTATCTTTTTTTTTATATTTGTGTATATATGTATCAGTTAATTTTGACTATAAGCCTAGTTCATTATCTTTCTCATTTTCATCTTCTTCAGACAAATCTCTGCTGCTACTTGCATTAGATGATAATCGATTATTACGGTTACTACGGTATTTCCAAAATTTATCTACAACATCCTCAGCTCCAAAGACACCACTAAAACCACGAATAAAATCATGTCGCTTATCCTCCCAAAGTAAGATCGTATCATGAATAGCCGACTTGATTGTTTTCCTTAAATCCTGGATTGATTTCTTTGTCTTGATTTTACGTTCTTTCAAAAATGAAATATTAAGTTCTTTAGCCGTCACACCTCTCTCCAGATTTCTTCTTAAATAAGCATCATAGTCTCGAACGATACGTGTAATCAAGTCTGAAGTTGAGATGCCTTCTGTACGTTCAGTCGGGAAAAAGCGACCTTGGTCTTTTACAAAGGCATAGACATCACCGGATTCTCGACTTTGATAAGGTTCAGCATCATGTGCAACATAATCAATTTGATGTTCATCAAGGAAATTTTGATCCACTATCCATGGTGCATTCTCAATCACTTCATCAACCCATTTACAATGTCGAACAGCTTCATATCTTTCGATATCAGTCATTACTGTCTTTCCTTTACGTTTATGAGTTTCTTCATCACTACACACTATATGTATACACGTAAAGACAAGATTTATTCATCTTGTGATAAACATCTTTTTATATATATATACCTCCAACTAGTAAATAAACATTAGGAAATGCTTTTTTAGCTTGTTCAAGCGCCTTGGCATGACCGAAATGGAACAAGTCATAAATACCTATTTCATAAAAGCGTTAATTACTGTATATGTAAAAAAAAAAAAAAAAAAAAAAAAAAAAAAAAAAAAATGGAATAGAATTTACCATCACAATAGATTCTAACGGGTCTTCCAATAGGAGGCTAATGTATGAGGAAGGGGGAGGGGTTTAAAACAATATAAATACAAGTCTACATACAAATATATACATGTAAACATACAGGATTAATTTTGAACCCATAACGTTCTTCAATTCCTTCAGGTAATGTTGCAATAGATTTATTTTTTTCTTCTTCTTCAGTTGTAAAAGGTGTCATAGTAGAACCTAACTGACGTTTTCGTTTGGCAGTATGAATTATTTCTTCTTTTGATGGAAGAATAGATGAATCAGTGTTATCTTCATCTATGTAGAATGTTAATAAAACACATACATACACAGCGTAATGTTTAAGGATGATCATGAGTACATACCAGAAGCATCACGCGAAGTAGGCTGATCGATAGGCCCTTCTGTTATTTTATCTTCTTCTCCTTCTATCTGTCGCTTCCTTTTTGCTAATCGAGTACTAGGTGAAGCAAGTGATGAGCTCATTATTATTATTGAATAAATAAATAAATAAATAAATAAAATAAAAAATTAGATATATAAAAAGGTGGTATGGAGTTTATTGCAACTCCGGGGGAAAATAAAATAAAAAAAAAAAAAGAAATAAGTGATCAATTTATTTATTTTATTTTACTTTTTCTGATGCATGTTTTAAAATTTAAAAAAGAGGATTTAATATATACTTCTTGCTACTGTGAAGAGAATGTACACATGTTATGTACTGAGATTAAACGAACACAACCTGAATTATTAAAGAACTTTTTTGTTGTTTTCATTAGTAATGAGAAGCGATCAGTTAAAATAAAATAAATAAATCAATTTTATTTCCAAATGTTTATAATATTAAAACATGTATAAATCAAATCAATAGGTCCCATTATGGAAGCAGTTAGCGGGCATCAAGAATGATAGACCATTTGTGATCTGGGTAATTAGAATGATGTTCCTTGTAAAAGCTTTTTATTCATTTACCATCCCATTTTAGGATTATCATGTCATACTTTATTATAGACCCGCAAAGTAATGAATGATTCGTATAAAGAATTTACTCTGTTAATTTGTAAATTTTTTCAATATATAGATTAGAAAACTCACTTATATATGATTTTGATACAACCCTTCCATTTCCTTGTCAAGCGTTAGAATATGTAAAAGAGACTTTTAAACCAGATTTATTTTTAAAAGAAGAATATAAACATCATTTTCGGCTTATTTCTGCTCAACTTTATTTAGACTATTTTCAATCTGATAGAAGCCACATGGTAAATAAATAAATATTAATATTACGACAAGTTATATGTATATAATATTTAATGGAATTAATTTTAGCTCAAGGAAGATGGTACTTATATGGCTCCTCCACCCTCTTATCAAGCTATTATAAGCAGTGAAAGTAAAATGCACACTATACATAGATTTTTTTTTTTTTGCTGTTAAATAACATATATTTTCAAAGATGGTACATCTAATTTAGATTATTACATTTCAATGAAGCCGCATTCAAGTGTTGAAGAAAAATATGGTGTTGTCTATGAATCTGTTGACTTTTTTATGCATTAATATTTTGGGTTTATTTTCCCAGTCGATTCGTATAATTGAATGGCGTTTAATAAAGAATCTTCAGAAACTCGATGCTGCATTAAAAACTGATCGTTCAAATGAACAACGGGTATATCAAACATATATTTATCACTGAATTCTTTAGGGCACTCTTCTTTATTATGGATATCTAATACTTTTAAAGCAAATGGTTTCTATTATAAGCGATAGAGTATTAGAAATGAATATTCTATAGTATATACTATATTAAACCTTTTTTTGAACATTGAGAATCGCTTGCTTAGCTGTATTACATAAAGAACATGTGCTTGAAGAAAATAATGTCAAAGTCACCTTTCTTATAGTCATTGTTATTAAAAAAAAAAAAAAAAGAAAAAAAAAGAAAAAAAAAAGGGGCAGTTATACTTGCCCCTCCCCCCTTCCCCTCCCACTTCTTTGCCTTTTTTTTTTTATGCAGGAAGAAACAGTCAATAAACAGTCACTAGAGCAATTTTTTCCCTTTTTTTTTTTTTCTTACTTGTTTCTGTATAATATAATAACAATGCAAACGTTTTCTTCTTATTCTGTTTAGAGTAGTTGACATGGTGAAAAAGAAACAAAAGAGAAAGCAACCAATAACAGCAAAAACAATTTCTGGAAATGCAAAATTTAAACATTCTCGAGTAGAAACAGCTCGACTTATACGGAGGTTTCATGTTCTTAACAAGGAACTAGCCAAATGTCGATCATCAACAGAACCTGATTGCATCAAAAAAGAACAAGCCATTTTATCAGAAATGGAAGCAATGGGAGGATTGGATTGGTATCAGAAAGCATCACAATTAGGACAAAGTAAAGCAAGAGGTGGGGATTCCTCTAAATGGCTAATTCAAACGTTAAAAACATATTGTAAAGAAGAACAGCAACAGGTCTTAAAGGATCATCAATTTATTCGAGTATTAGACGTTGGAGCAGTTGCACCAGATAATTATAAATCGTATACATCTTGGATCAAAGCGAAACCAATTGATTTAAATCCTCAGCATCCTGATATTGAGCAGCAGGATTTCTTAAGAATGAAGCCACCTTCTGATGATGGTGATAAATTTGATATTATTTCTTTAAGTTTAGTTATTAACTTTGTAGGAGACCCAAAAGACAGAGGTATAGTGAATAGAAGTGACTCCTCTCCCCTTTTTTTATATATGAAGTCATTCAACTCTTTCTTTAGGACAAATGCTGATTCATACCCGTAATTTCTTATCTTCACCTATTCTTTGTAAAAATCGTCTGCATTATTTATTCTTGGTCGTTCCTCTTCCCTGCATTACTAATTCAAGATACATGACTCATGAACATTTACTATCGATGATGACATCAATAGGATATACAAAATGTATTCATTATCATTTTTCGAACAAACTTGCTTATTATTTATTTGAATTAACCAAACTATCAAAGATCAATACTGTATGGAAAAAACGAGTTCTTCCTGGTAAAGAAGGTGGTGGACGTAACAATTTCGCCGTTGTAATAGAGAAATAATAGAAGACATCATAGATTATATATATATATATATGCCAACCATTTTACTTTGAAGGCAAAGAGGTTTCAAATAGCTCAATCATTTTTTTTTTTTTTTTTTTTTGTTTACGTACATATTGCTTGTTTACTAATAAATTTAATTTTACCATACCTTATTTATGTAATATAATATTATGTTGAAAGACCAACTGACTAAGGTTACCTAATCATTTGCTTCAGAGACTTGCTTATTTTGTATATATTTATTTGGGGAGGAGGAGGAAGGGAAATAATAATTTGTGCTATTTTCAAAGAGACTTTGGTTGTATTCTTGCAAATAAACAAACGAAAATAAGAATTCCTTACGATAGTTTAGTTTTTATGATATTCATCCTTGTTAATTTCTCTTATTTTATAAATATGATAGCAGCATATAAACTTATTTTATAACCTTTTTTTTTTTTGTAATTTTCCCGCTTCCCGTTAGTATTATTCTCATGAATAATAAATAACAAATTACAACTGCACTCTTTGACTTGCACAGTTATAAAAGAAAAAGAAGACAATGTAAATATTAGGTTTTCTGTTGAATGTATTTATATCATATAATGTCAATATGAATTTTTTGTTTGTTTTTTTTTTTTTTTTTTTTTTTTTTTTTTGAGAAAGCCCAGATATTTGGTGTTGGATTCCTTGCCTTCTCTGTAAACTTGTTTATACTGTAATAAAGGATTAAAAACAATTAATACAACAAGTGAAGTATTTCTTTTCTTTTTTAGTATTCGTATTGTCGCTAATGTCAGAGCGTATATTCATATATACACTCCTGCTTTTGTATGAATACAATAGTCAGACTCATTTTAGACAATAACAATAATAAGAATAACCTACTTTGAGCGATATTGCAAAAACTAAATATAATATAATTTATTGCAGTAAATAAAAATGATTGTACAACGTTACTTTGACTAACCAATATACAACAACAATAATTTAACTCTATACTAGAAAAGAAAAAAGAAAAGGCAACTCATAATGAATTAAAAGCTAGTTTATTTATTTCAAGAAAAGTGCTCGTTGTAAATATAAATTGCCTTAATCTATGTCATTTGTACTTTTATACATAAAATCATTATAAACGTTACACTTGGAACTGCAAAGATAAATAAACAAATAGAAAAGGCGGAGATGTCTCAAACGTTTATCAGTTACATGATTTCTTCGGAAGACGGGCAAAAAAAAAAAAAAAAAAAAAAAAAAAAAAAAAATGCTACCGCAAAATAATTTAACGACTCATTATACAGATACTGGTGGAATTTACTGTAGTAATAGAAATCCATTAAAAAAAAAAAAAAAAGAAAAAATAAAGCAATGATATAATAAGCATGCTTTACTAAACATTTAGTTTATTACTAAAAGAATCCCATTTTAAATCCAAAAAAAAAAGAAAAAAGAAAAGCGGTAGTAGTCATGCGTATGCAGCAAAGTAAATATAGAAACTAGCTCTTCCTTTTTATATATAGTTAAATGTATATTTTTATATATTTAAATGTATGTTCCTTAAAATAATGCTTTGTGAAATGTCAAAAACTATTATAAAAATAGAATTCCTTTTTTTTTTATTATTATTATCATTTCTTTTCATCTTTTTTGTCAATATAAAAAAAAAAAAATGAAAATACGAAGTATTTGTATTTTATTTTTCACATCCATAGCAAGTATAATAGCACAGGATGTAAGTGAGGGATCTACTGAAACTATTGCAATAACTACTGATGCAGTAACTACGAATGCAGTAACTACTGATGCAATTACTACTACTGCAACACCTACTGTTGCAACAACTAGTGATATGGCTACTACAACAATTGATATTACAACAACAGCTGATCCAGTTACGACTACGACCTCATCATCAGCTGCTGCTGCTACTACTACTACTGCCGCTGTTGATTTGAGTGACTGCTTAAACGCTGATGCTTTTACAGACCATGATTATTTTCCAAACAAACTTGATTTTAGCAAATTAGGTAAAATAAATAAAAAAAGAAAAAGAAAAAGAGAAAGGGTTATAGAGTTTGTTTTTTTTTTAATGAAATAATGTATATAGATTCCACTGCTCAATTTAATGTGACCTATTACAATACATACAAGCTTGTTCATAACCTTGTCTTAGATGAATATTATGTACTTCATTGTACAAAATCAGCACCTTCATTGGGAAATACGTTTCAGTCAAAGACATTCGTTCAGATTCCCGTAAGATCTTTTGCAGCCATTGATACCAGAGCTTTAGGTTATCTTGATGTAAACAATTATATATATGTATATCTTCTTTTTTTTTTTTTTTTTTTTTACTAAATAATGAACTGTGTTGTATTTTTTTTTAGCTTTTAGGACAAAGTAATAATGTGGCATTTGTTGGAAATACAAGTAATATTACCAGTCCTTGTGGAACGAATACACCGGCATATTTCAATTTGAGTGATCCTAATCTTGATAGAACAAAATATGACTTGGCTATTTATTCTGTTTCCTCAAATAATGACCCCAAAGGTGTCGGGTTTGGTATTAATTATAATAATTCACCACTTGGAGTAAGTTTCCAACTTATATATATATATTAACAAAATCTCATTTTTCTTCTTCTTCTTTTTCTTATGATAATAATGTATTATAATAGAATGCTCAATGGATCAAATATATTGCATTATTTACAAATCAAGAAACAGAAGCAGATACTATTTATAATAATATTTTAACAGATTACAACACATTTCGAGATAGCATTAATGCAGCGGGAAGTGTGTTATATAAAAGGAATATTACATTTATGAATTATGATCCATCTTCCACAAAGTTCAATATCCTACAGGACACCTATTTTCAAAATTTGACATCCGACGCAGGTGCCGTCTTGTTAAAGCCACATGTCTTGCAACCTGGTGATCCATCTGTCATGAAAGAGCAATTACAAAATTCATCTGTTGTTATTGATTTGACGCCTGACTCTGCCTTTGGGTCAACATATAACAATTGGCAGTCATGGTTGGGATACTCGGATGACAAAATCAGTTCCGCGGAAAAAGCAGCATTTGACACTTATCAGCAGACGAAAAAGTATATAAATTCGTATGATGCGCCTCCTTTTGCAAGAAATAAGCAACTATGGAGATTTGATTTAATTACAAAAGAAGGGGCTTTAGGTAAATATATAAATACATACAAGTGTATATGTATATGAATACATATATAAAAAAAAAAAAAATTTTTTTTGTCAAGATATCTTATTTATTTATTATTAATATATCAGATTATTGGACTCGTGGGATGGCAAGACCCGATCTTCTACTTCAGGATTTAATTCAAGTACAGTTCCCTGGTTTTTTCAAATCACGTAGTCGGGTGTTTTTAAGAAGTTTTGCGGATAATAATGAATCAAGTCGTACAGCTTCATCTTCTCCAGATAGTTATCAATGTAACTTGAGACAATGGGAAAAAGCAGCTAGTGTATCCTATCAAAACTCGGATTCAGATATACCGGCATTAAGCGCGACTAGCAATAAAATGTCTTTAGGCCTCATTATTGGCGTCAGTGTGGCGGGAGGCATGGTAGCGCTGGCTTGCTTAGCAACAGTCTTCGTTTTGATCAAACGTAAAATGAAGGATGGTAATGGTAAACGTTTTACACGACTAAATGATGAAACAATGGATGAATTTGGTGCCTTGGATAAAGACCCAATGATGCCAACAACAACAGAAACTAGTAGATTTGGAGGTTCAAGTAGAGGCTTTTAAAAAATGAAAAAAAAAAGTTACTAGCTGTATATAGAAAACAGAATAAAATAAATTGAATGTATTATTATTTTGTAATACTAAACAAATGCACTGAGTTATTATAAATACATGGCAGAAAAATTCGTTCATTGCTTCCTTCTTCTTTTTCTTTTTCTTTTTGTTCTTTTATATATCACAACATAGTATATGATTCCTTCAATTATTTGTCCTGCAACTTGTGAATTATGTGGCAACTGGCTTCCTAAACATAATGTAAAGAAGAAAGAAAAAAAAAAGCGATAACTACTACTACTACTATTATTATTATATATCAATATTTAATTAACTGACACTTTTAATTATGCATAGTCTTCTTGTCCAAGGAATGGTGTTCACCCTTCGCAGTGGAGCCTCTTATCAGAGAATATTATCCAGAAGAAGCATGAAGAACTGCTATATTCGAATGAAAATAAAATACCTTTTACTGTTACCTATTCCAAGTACAATCATCATCAAGAACAATACAGTGACTTTTATGAAGAATAACTGACATAATTATTAACCTATCATTTATATACTCCATTTATTATATATATAATAGTAATTAGTTGATCTCTACTATTATTATACATACATACATAGATATAATATATTTATATATGCACATATAAATATATACATGTATATCTTTTTTTTTCTTTTTTTTTCTTTTCCATTACTTTATATGCACTTATACAAATATGCATTATATACATAAAATCTCATATACAGTCACTCTATCTCTAATTGGACTTTTTTTTTTGTTTTTTTTTTTTTTTAATAAGGATGGTAATTGTAATATTTCTGATGATGACACTAATTCTCATTCCGATTGAGAAGTTTAAATAATATCAAAAAAAAAAGTTCAGTTTAAACCGATTTGCTTGTTGTGACGTTACAGTGAAGAAAGTACCTCTAAAGTAGGAAAGAATAACTCGGTACACTATTTAGATTGATGAAGACAGCAGGAGATATTTTATTTTAATTTTTTATTTCATTTATTTTTAATAAACAAAAGGAAAAAAAAAAAAAGAGAGAAGCGTATGAAGTTAAAGTAAGCAGCTAGATCTGCAAATGTCAACGATGATACTGCATACAAAATGTAAGAATGATTCAGAGAAGAACACATATACATACATACATACATACATATATACATATACATATACATATATCATATCCAACAGACCCAAAAAGAAAACCACAAGTATTCGATTTACTTCTTTTTCTTTTTTTTTTAAAAAAAAAATAAACTTTTAAAAAGTCATCCAGGAGGCAGTAGATAATTTAACCAAGAGTTTTGCTAGTTTTATGAAAATATAAAGTTTTTCTTTTCTTTTCTTTTTTTTTTTTTTTTTTTTTTTTTTTTTTTTTTTTTTTTGAAGGAAGAATGCAGCCTCAGTATCAGAGTTGTAAACTGCAATAAATTGTGAGGAAAACCTTTGGAAACTCGTATTATAATTATATTTAGCTTAAGATTTGAGTGCAAAAAAAAACAGTAAGGGTTACCTTAAGAGTTGTATATCGTAGTTCATTAGCTGCTACTATAACCCCTTTCAGCAAAAGCTGCTTCATGCACTATTATTAGTGCAGTATTCACTATTTAGTATGATTAATATAAGCATAAGAGAACTCGAAAACTTTTTTTTAGAAAAAGAAAAGCTGTAGTAGGAGGGAAGGGAGGTTATAAAAAATAAAGGTACTTGAGGATCAAATTCCTGTTCCTAAAGGTAACTACATCTGGTCATTATCTTCAATTTATTAACGACCACTATGAATGGATTTCCTGAAATGAAAATCTATACATATATGTATATATATTATGAATACCGTATCAATTCGTGTTTCTGAAACAATTGAATCTTAAACATTATAAGAAAAGAAGAGAGTTACATGTCTTCCTATTAAATAGGTCATGGCTGCTATTGTTAAGCAAAGTAAGTTTAGTGACGTAGAAACACACAATTTAAGAGTTATAGAGACTAGTGGAACGGTACCTGTTGAACATCTTTATAACTTTGTACAACTTTCAGTAAATCAATTTGAGAACTGTTCAAATAAAATTTCTATCTTTCTATATATTAATATAGCCAAATACATATACATGTATATATATATATACGTTTTTTTTTTTTTTTTGGTAAATTGACACATATTGCCGAAGTGAAGGAAGAAGATATGGTACTAGTTGCGCTTCATTCTTCAATTAAAAAAAAATTATGCAAGTGTCTAATTTATTTATTTTATTTTTCTTGGGGTGAATAATAAATTGAATGTGTAATTTTAGAATGCTTTTGTTAATAGATTTGTTTGACCTGTTAAGGTCACATGACTTTGCCCCTGATTGTTTCAAAAAAATAAAAAAAGAAAAGAAAAGAAAAAGAATAATGATAAAATAAAGAACTTTGTCAAGTCTGGCAAGAGTTTAAAATTAACCTTTTCATATGCTCGTGTAAAATAAAATAAAGAATAGCTTAAAAACTCATACACATTGTGTCTTGTGTAGAATTTGAAGGTAATTGAGATGTTGTTGTTGTTTTCGAATGTTTATCAAATAAGTGCCATCAATCAATAGATATCGATAATGAGAAACTTATTACTATACCACAAACTGATGTCATCATAGAAGAAGAACAAAAGAATACTATTCCTCTTGTAAAAAAAACATATTAATGTTATTGTTGTCGTTTAGTATTTTATACTGTACTTCTTATCCGAAAAAAAAAAGAAAAAGAAAGATAAAGATTACATAAAATTGAATGACTGGATTTTTTTTTTCATGACTATAAATTTATTATCAGATTGTACTGGTGGTAAACAAAGGAAATAGCTATTCTCAAGTATAGTAATATATACAGTTAGTATTGATTTAGCAATTTTAATTTGTTAAGAGCATGTTATTAAATGACAGAATTAACAGATTTATTTGTTAAGGAAAGATATGGGTTAACAAAGGTGGTAAAAATGAAAGGAAATCAACAAGATAGAATAAGGTCATTTAGTAGATATGATGATACGATTATTATTTCTAATATTTCACAGTATTTGGAATAAATAAGCTTTATTAAAAAAAAAGTGCAAAGAGAAACTAATGCATTTATACCTTATGTGGAGGTATCTTCTTCATCCCACTGTAAACCATATTTATCTTCAAAAATGAATTGATTACATAAGTTCTTTTGGCTTGCAATAGTACTTAGTAATTCATTAATTAATTTAAGAGCATAATATTCTACTTGGCCTGGTTCCTGAAAATTAGGATACTTTCTATCGAGTCTATTTGTATGAACCATAATATTCGCTGCTAATGCCAAGTTATCTAACTTGAGACTCCAATCCCCAACTGCTTCACAGATATAAATCATATCACTCGGGAATCGTTTATTTCTGGATGCAGGAAGTATATAAAATGATGTGCTATCAACAATAGTATCTGATGTAGTTTTAATGAGCTGAGGAAGATAACTTGCACTGTATTTCCCTGGTGTCTCAATAATAAACCGACGCAATTCATGCAAATATTCGATTACTCTTGTTATTGGATACCATTTTAATGTCTCAATTGCTTGTATAGATTTTGCTTCCCAATTAACGTACATGAGATAAATATGGAATATAATGAAGGGATAATTTTAATGGTAAAAGAGATTTTATATATGAATGTTTCTATGACAACATTTATGGATTTGTATCCAATTTTGTTGTCCTGTATATTTATACATGCATATATATTTTTTAAAACAAAGGTATATATAACAACATTATGTAATTCTATTTATTTATTTATTTGTTTTTTTTTTTTTTCGATTGATAATTGTATATAATGAAAAGAAGAGAGACACACTCGATATATATCTTGCAAGACTGTAGTAGTTACATCATCTCATAATTATAAGGGAAATTTTTCGTGGTAACATGAAAAATTGACAGTCATTTTGTAAGCCAATTAAATTTATTATAAAAAATTTTTTTAACATATTTATAGTCATCTTCATTTTAGAGTCGACAATTTTTTTTTTTGTTTTTATTCTTCACACTTTAAAAAAGGTAAAGTAGTATACTTGTATGTGTGTGTAAAGTGAATCCAATTTGTATATGATGAATTAAGCTGGCACCAGTCCGAACTTCATGATGGACAGCATAAACTATGGACACCACTCTATACGCTAGGTGTCCCTGATATATACATATTTTTTTTTATTATTATTTGGATTCACATACACAACTAATAGCTTATTTTATAAACTATTTATTAACTTTATATTTTCTTTATAGGTTTATCTTGTAATAAAGAATTTTTTTTTTATTTATTTTATATTACATCTAATAAAACATTTTTTAAACAAACATTAAACTTTTTTTTTTGTGTATCATTACCGTATTTTATATTTTGTATTTTTTTTCTTTTTTTTTCCCTTTTTTTTTATTTTGATTTACTAAACATTTGTTTGTATGGTGGCCCACTCTTTCATTTTATCATTACCACCAGCTCCAAGTGAAAAGTCCTATAAATTAGCTATTCGGGCAAATGACTTTTTTGAGCGTGAACTCTTTGATGATGCTATAATTGAATATACTAAAATATTACGATTGTCTGAAGATAGTTATCAGGATGATGACAAAGAGTATTTCGCGTTAATTTATTCTAATAGAAGTGCATGTTATATAAAAACAGGTGAATACGAAAGAGCTAAACAAGATGCAATAAAAGTCATCAATTTGACTCATCTTTGGTCAAAGGTATATAGTTATTACTTATAAATTTTCAAAGACAACAACAATAATGTAGGGTTATTTTCGATATGGGGAAGCCCTCTTAAACTTGTCATTTTATGATGAAGCTATCGAGGCTTTTAAAAAAGCTATTCATAAAGAGCAAGACATGAAAAATGCAAAAGAAATATCACACTTTGTTGCAAGGGCTTTCATTGAAAAAGACAATTTTCTAATGGGAATCAAGATTATTCAACTCATGCCTGGTCGTGATGTTGCCATCAAAAAAAAGGTGATGAACCCTATTCAAATAAAATTATATGATTTAGCAGCACATATGAAGAATATAATACATATTATTGTCGATTTGGATAGTAAAAAGTGTATTGTGATAGATCCTGTAAGTTGTTTGTTTATGATAACAAATAATATAGACAAATGTCTATACATACGTACATCCTATTGCTCTATTAACATGATAAAGTGTTGGGACATTGATAGTATAATCAAGTTTGTTAATGAACAAGGCTACATAATTGTCGCTATTATCGTTACGCACCACCATTTTGACCATATTGGTGGAAGTCCACCAGCACCTTATGATACTTTACCTATCAAGATTTCAGGCTTATCTACACTTTTAAAAAGGATACCTTATATCAAAGCTTATATTCACCCTTTAGAGATACCTTTTATTAAAGATATACCATCTAATCGTTTAGTACCTACAACAACGACAGATATTACTAATACATTAACAATTGGAAAAATTCATGTTGAATTCCTACATACTCCAGGTCATACACCCGGTTCTCAGTCATTACTAATCAATAAATCAAGACTTATCGCGGGTGATACACTTTTATGTCATGGTCATTGTGGTAGAACCGATTTACCAGGTGGTAGCAGAAAGGCTATGAAAAATACATTAAGACATATCTTAGGTAATTTAGATGATCGAATCATTATTTATCCAGGCCATAATTATGGAACGACTTGGTCGACTATTGGAATTGAAAGAGATAATGGTTGTCTAGGAGATGAATTAGTCGGGTTTGGTATGCTTGTCTAATTTTTCTTTTATTTTTTTTATTTTTATTTTTTTTTTTATTTTTTTTTATTCGTCGTTATAATAAAAGCCACCTTCTTGCTTTTTTCATTGGTTTCAAAAAAAAAAAAAAAAAAAAATCAAACTAAAAAAAAAATTAAACAAGCTTAAAATTTTATTTTTTTTTCTTTCCTCTTTTTTCATAATAATAAATAGCAACAATGTCCTCAGCACAGACACCAGACAATGTCGATGAAAATGTCGAGATTTGGAAGATGAAAAAGTTGATTAAAAACCTTCAAATGGCTAGAGGGTAAATTTAGAATAATTAGATAAATAAGACTTTAATTAATATATATACATCCATGTGTTAAAATAGTAATGGTACCTCCATGATTTCTCTCATTATTCGTAAGTTAATTATTATTCTCAAAAAAAAAAAAAATATGATAAATAGGTTCTAATTATGTTAATTTTAGCTCCTAAGGATCAAATCTCTCGTGTTGTAAAGATGTTGGCAGATGAATACGGTACTGCTTCTAATATCAAGTCTCGTGTTAATCGTTTATCAGTCTTATCCGCTATTACTTCTACACAACAACGTTTAAAGTTATACAATAGAGGTTAGCAATTTCTAATTTAGAAGATAAAAATAGAAGCTCATATTTTATTTCTCTCTCTTAGTTCCTGATAATGGTTTAGTTGTTTACTGTGGTACTATTATTACAGATGAGGGTAAAGAAAAGAAGGTCAATATCGATTTTGAACCTCATAAGCCTATCAATACATCACTTTATTTGTGTGATAATAAATTCCATGTTGAAGCTTTGTCTGAACTTTTGGACAATAATGCTAAATTTGGTTTCATTGTGATGGATGGTAACGGTACTCTTTTTGGTACCGTAAGTGGTAATATTCGTGAAGTTGTCCATAAGTTAACTGTCGATTTACCCAAGAAGCACGGTCGTGGTGGTCAATCTGCCCTTCGTTTCTCTCGTCTTCGTGAAGAAAAGAGACACAATTATGTTCGTAAGATTGCTGAACTTGCAGTTCAATTCTTCATTACAAATGATAAAGTGAACTGTGCCGGTTTAGTCTTGGCTGGTTCTGCTGATTTCAAGACTGAGTTATCTCAATCTGACTTGTTTGATCCTCGTCTCCGTGCCAAGGTTGTAAAGATTGTCGATGTTTCTTATGGTGGTGAAAACGGTTTTAACCAAGCTATTGAATTGTCTGCTGAAGCATTGTCTAACGTTAAGTTCATTCAAGAAAAACGTTTAATTGGTGAATATTTCAATGAAATTTCCCAAGATACAGGTAAATATTGTTTCGGTGTAGATGATACCTTAAAGGCTCTTGAAATGGGTGCTGTCGAGACATTGATTGTCTGGGAAAATCTTGCTACTAATCGTTATATCCTTCGTGATGCCTCTGGTACTGAATCAGTTGTTTATCCTAACGCTCAAGAAGAACAAACAAAATCTTTCTTGGTCGATAATAGTCCTGAAGCTACAGCCAATTCTGAAATGGAAGTCATTGAATGTTTGCCCTTATTAGAATGGTTTACTCTTAAATATAAGGAATTTGGTGCTAATCTTGAAATCGTTACTGACCGTTCTCAAGAAGGTTCTCAATTCGTCAAAGGTTTTGGTGGAATTGGTGGTTTACTCAGATATCGTGTTAACTTTGAACAACTTAATTATGAATCTGATGAGTTTATTTCTGATGACGACGATGAATATATCTAGATTATATAATATACAAAAGGGAAAAACACACACACACACAAATACACAAATACACGCTTACACCCGCTCACACACACACACACAAACATACACTTCTTGGATTATTATAATGATAATAATAAAAGGCATAAACATGTACGATCAAATCATTTTATTGTTGAATATTCGAGTTTTTTTTTTTAAAAAAAAAAAAAAAAAAAGGAAAAGAAAAAAAGAAAAAGAGAGAGAGAGAGTGAGGGAGGGAGAATGATTTATAATAGTAGGCTAGTAAAAGTATTTAAATACCATCTATATAATAATAACTTGTTAGTATTATTTAAAAAAAAGTAAGATTATTTTTTAATACTAACTTCTTGATATCCTTTTTCATAAGAAAATAAACTTTGGTTTTGTCTAAACAAAAGATAGCTTGTCAATGCAGCTGTAAGAGCCCCCATGATTGCGCAGCACAAATTAAATATATTTCCAAAATCTTTGTTTATAAGTGTTTAGAAGAAAATAATATATATGCATATACAAACAAGTGAGTAGAAGACTACAGTAATAAAGGGGACACTTACAATAATTCGGACCACTTGATATAGGATAAAGATAGGAGGCTACAATACCTCCTGTATTGCCTATCATCACTACTACTGCAACAGCAATTACTCGGATTTCAAGTTTATCAAAATTAATAGCTGACCATCCAATATTTGGAGGAGCTACAATAACGCAGATAACATATGATTCAATATATATATACATGTGTGTGTTATTGTTATATATTGATAGAAATAAGATTTACCTTGTAAACCTAATCCAAATGATACAACAAATAATGAACTATAACGAGCTAATTATTATTATTATTAAAATATAGAGTAATTTTTTTTTTTTTTTGCAATATTTAATAAGCCATCATCATTTTTCACTTTATAATATAAATATATATATATTACCCCATCGGTCTTGAAGAATTAAAAGCAACATGTAACCTATAGAGGCTATGATAAAGCCTGTAAAGATCAAAAGACCACGCTTGTTATCAAACTTATCAGACATATAACCTCCCATGATGATAGAGACAGTTTGAAGTACATTAGGAGGAGCTGATAGTAATTGAGAGGTAAAGATGGGGAATCCAAAGCCATCGATGATCATAGGGGTAAAGATCTGATAGCTTACGAGATTAGTGACCCCCAAGAAAAAGACAAGGGAAAACAAAGCTGTTTTCCAATCAAGGACAGCATTGAAAAAGACATTCATCGTGATGGTGGAATTCCTCTGATGGTCTAGTGTCATAGTAGAGTCACGATGTAAGGCCCTCTTTTGAGCATCTGTTAACCAAGGTACGGTCTTAATGTCATCAAATAAATAAAAATAAGAAATGACACTTAGACAAATGGTCGGGACTCCCTCCAAGATAAAAAGATACTGCCATCCATGTAAACCTCTCTGTCCCTCAAGGAATGAAGTACCATAAGCAATAGGTCCTGATACAATACCTGACACTGAAGTCATGCAAAGTAATAAAGCAACACGTAAAACGAATTCACGAGGACGATATACTTTAGACATCAAATATAATATACCCGGTATATATCCACTCTCTGCAGCCCTAAAAGAGAAAAAAAAAGGATCCCAGTTTAGCTGTTACCATTATAGATAAATGATCATTACATATATATACCCTAATAAAAGCCTACAAGCAAGTAAGCTTTGAAAGTTTTTCGAAAATGCCATCACCAAAGTTATTATACCCCATAATAGCATGATAAGTGATAACCATAAAGCAGCACTTGTACGCTTTAATACAATATTAGAAGGTACTTCAAAAATGATCTAACAAGTTAAAAAAAAAAATTCAATTATCTGTATAAACTATAGAATATATGTATGTATGCATGCATTACATATGTAATATAGAAAGCTGAAATAACTGTACTTAATTGCTCTGATGATAACTAAAATAACAACTCATGTTAAGTTAATTTATATCTCTTTATTTATATATTAATTGCTGTTTAGCTACTGTTTTCTTTTTTTTTTTTTTTTCCTCCTCCTTACATGTAAATCAACTTGAATACCAGCTAACCTATGTATGTGTGTGTATGTTTCATTGAATACTTTATTAAAGAAAAAAAAAAAAACTTACGTTGCATTACCAATATTTGCACGATCAAGGAAATCCATAAAATAAAAGACACAAAATAATGGCATCATATGACGATCTATAATTCTCGTAATTACTTTTTCTTCAACTTCTTTATCCTTTATTTGAGCGGCTATTATCAGGTCTCGATCATTACTTGATTGAAAAGAATCATTCTTATCATAAGCAACTTCTTGCTTTTTCGTTATCGAGCTTTCCTCCTCTTCTTTATAAAATCTATCTTCCGTTGATGACGGCATTTTGAAAGTGGAATGAATATTGTCCATTGATTCTGTATCGCCTGCTGAATCGTAACTATTATTGATTTCAACTGTTTTATGCATGTATGTTAAGAAAAAAAAAGAAAAAAGAAAAAGAAAAGAGATTCTTTTATGCATATATTAATTTATTTAATTAGATTTAAAGTACATCTGAGGAGATTTTTTTATATATAAAGATCAAGAAAGAATTTACAATCCTATTATCGAATGGGAGGAACAAACAATGATATATGCAAGTTCTTTAATCTTAAAAAGTTTGCTTTATACTGTAACAATTGATTTTCCTCCCCCCCCTACTATTTAACTCTTTTATGTATGAATAGATTTATTCTCCAAACTAAACTAAATAGCTTTAAATAATAGTAGGGGAGGGGGGGAGAAAATAAGTAAATCATCCCTCCTTCTCCTTCTCTCGCTATGATTTAGATATTTTTGAAATCACAAGAAGAAGTATCTCTCTCTTTTTCAATTTTTTACTCTTAGCCATATACAAAGAAGAGGCTATTTTATATTATGTATATGTGTGTGTGTTTATATATATATATATATATATGTATGTATGTTTCAATCCTGAACTGTTAACAGAGAAAGTACACATGATCAGAACATGGGTCTTATAGTGTATAATGTAAAGATGATTAGAATCTACACTAACAAAAAGAAAAGGCTCTAGATTCTTACCGATTTTAATAAATATATTGCTCTTTTCCTTTCATTCATATAAACTAAGTTTAGCAAGCGTAGTTTATACCCATTATAATAAGGAATTATATTACGTATATATATATATATGAAAGACTATACTTTTCTAAATGTCAGTTTGGTATTAATAATAATAAACCTGCTATGCCTATTTTTTTTTTCCTTTTTTACATTCTTTATATGATACATAATAAAGATAATTACAATTCTTACAAAATATGCTATACATAAAGAAATATTTCCCTCTCTATCTCGTCTATTAGGAGGTTTGCTTTAAATTTAAAAGAAAGGACAGATTATAATAGCCAAGCAACGCCAAACGACACGTATCAAAAAAAAAAAATGTTTGTTTAAATAATAATAAAAAGTGCACAGACTATGTACATTTATTAGATAATAATGTAATAAAAAAGAAAGAAAAAAATGGCCTACAGAATACACATACATATATACACATAGGTATATACATATTAGTATCTAAATAATATAAGGGGGAGAGAGGGAAAAAAAGAAAAGAAATGCTATTTAGGGCTAACTAAGGGGAGGAGGAGAGGGGGGGGATTAAAGAATAATTAGAGTAGTTCTATTGGAAGCAGTAGAGGTAGTATTGAAAATAGGATGACTAATAACAATAGGAATAGTTGTGTTTATGTTGGTATTAACATTTTGGAAGACAGCCTCATAGGGACCAGGAATAGTAGTGTTAGGGATACGATAATTAACAGAGAATTGGTTATAAACTTTACCATCAACAGTGATGGGATAAACAAAAGATGAACTACTAACATCGTTTGCAACTATAGTCTCATTCTTGAAACCATTCACAGATCTGAGATAGAGATTAAGCTTCACACCTATTATTATATCCACAACAACAACAAAAGAGAGAAAGAAAGTTATTATAACAGCATCATAAACATAAATTGAGGGGTATACTTACCTGTAGGAGAAGTAGGAATAAAACTGTAGGGAAGAATATATCCAGTAATATAAGTGCCATTTACCAAAGGAGAAGTAACATTGAATTGATAGTCAGGAGATCGGATATTTTCAAAAGCAGAGGCAACAGTAGCGAAAGCAGAACCAAGCGCAACAGCAATAGTAGAAAACTTCATTTTATAACACAGTGGTTAAAAAAAAAATAAATAAATAAATAAATATAAGGAGTCAAAAGTTTTTTTTTTTTCTTAAAAAAAATTGGATATACTTTCGCAATAGTAGCTATTTTATATAGTTATTTTTTTTTTTTTTTATTATCATTATTATTATTATGTCCTCCGCTTAAAGAAAAGATATTTGCATCTGAAACAAACATATTCGTAGAAGGAGACGATGCGCGACTTTTTTTTTTTTTTTTTTTTTTTTTTGATAGACCAAATGCAAAGCATTTTTTAAAAGAATATAAGATTTTGTCATTATATTATCAGGAAATATACTTTCTGACATTAACCATAATGTTATTTTTTTTTGTTATTATTCATAAAAGACATTAAGAGAAAGTTTTAGTAGTAGTAGAAGAAACAAGAAAAAAAAAATGTTCATATAAATGTGCGTTGTTTTATTGATAACTTTACAGTTTCCTTTTTTTTTTTCGGAAATCGATATTCACCAAGTTAACTCTTTAGACCATTAGAACAAAAAAGGAAAATTTATTCAATATTTACCATGTATTTAAAGCTCAGTTGTATAAAAAGAGCTTATTAGAAATAAACTTATTATTATTGCTTTTCAAAAAAAAAAAAAAATAAGAGTTGTAAGTAGTTTCAATAACAAAAAAAAAGAAAAGAAAAGAAGGAAAGATTTCTAGTACTTTTTATGAGGAAATGGAATTAGAATATGATCACAAGTGGCTCGAGTTAATCTAGTTTTACAAAAGGCCCCTTTTTGATTGAGTGGCAAAGCGTATAGTAAAAAGATGAAAAATATACAAATATGGCAAAATAAAATCATGTCACAATTCTTGGTGGGAATGAAATTTATATTATTCAACGCAATAATACGTGATGTTGTTTAATTCCAATTATTTTACTTTGAATGAATGCTGTTGTTGTACGGTAAATTAATTTTCAGTATTACAACAAATAATAAGAATAGGGTTTTTTTTTTCTTGACAGCGGCATATTAGTAGAAAGTATAAAATATAGCTTAATTAGCATTCATATCAAAGTTGGGGGGGAGGAATGTTTAACAACAGGATATATAACCTTAAGGTTAATAAATATCTCTGCCACATATGATTGCTTTTTCTCTTATTTTAATTTTTTTTAGAGTATAAAAAGAGCCAAAAAAAAAATCATGTAATGATTATCATGACCCTCTTCTTAGCTGTATTTTTTTTATTACTATTGTATTGAGTAAAGAATATGCTTCAGTGAAAAAAAAAAAATTAATGCCAGTCTTTTCGGATAAGTTAATAGTGACGTGTTTTTTTATCATATAAGATAATAAAAAAAAGGGGGGGAGGAGGAGGAGGAGAGAGAGAGAGAGGCATGAGTAATTCATTTTTGATAGCTTAAAATAAATAAATTAAGGTAATGAATAGATTTATATATTTTATTTAATATACATTTTTATTTCATTTTTTTTTCATATTATTATTATTATTGTATTATTATTATCATTATTATTGGTATTAAAATAAAAAAAAAAGGGAAGGAATAGCAAAGGAAAGAATGGTTTAATCAAGACCATTGGAGCTGCTGAGAGGACAATGATCAAATGAAACATCACCTCCGTTACCCCACCAATTAGGTGTATATCCTGAACCTTGCACGATACCCCAAATGATAAGTGCGGCAATAGCGCAACCAGAATCAAATGCAGCAGAGGTCAAATAGTTATATTTGATCCACCAATTATGTCTATATTTACGCAACCAATACATGGAGATAAAACCAAGAGCACACCACATAGAAAAGTTAAGGGGTACAGCTGGGGGCATCATACCGGTGGCATTGAAAATAAGTGGCAAGTGAACATACTTCCAGAGGCTGTTGGGATATCTCTTTGAAAGGTACCAGAATGGGATGGGCAAGAGGAAACCGATTAAGAAGAACCAATTCATGCTAGCATAAGGGGAGACGCCACCAAACATTTTACCAGGACCAATGGTACCCCAGATGATAGAAGCAGAGTAAAAAGTATGTGCACTAGGACAAGTAAAAGGATAGGCCTCTGGTGTACAAATGTTCTCCACAGTGGCCATTAACCATTTGGCAGTAGCAAGATTGATAACACCAGCAATGGCTGTTCCTACGATTTGCACCCAAAACATGGCACGAGGTGGGACTTTAGTATAATGACCTAATTTCAAATCACCTACAAAGGTAAGACATTGGGCCATCGAGATATAACCGTAAGTCTTGAAGGTGACATTAGCAATTGGGCGACCTGGTAAGGCATAACCAATGACAAGTTCAGTAATGATATTTAAACCAGGTTGTTGATTTGTTACAGCTTGAATGATACCAATAGGGAGAGTAAAGATCATAGGAATAGCAACAGCTAACAGAAAACCCCACCATGGTAACTTAATCTCTGGCCAACCATAGATAACACCAAAGGAAACACCTAATGATCCAAAAAAGATGAATGCATACCACCAAAACGGGACCTCTGGATAGGCACGCATTAATTTTCGATGAATATCTTCATCTTCAGTACGAGAGGCCTTGAATTGACGTATGATATCTTTACCGTGATATAAGAAAGTATGAGTAAGAATACTAGTGACACCAGCAAACATGATACCATAGGTAAAAGCAAAGAAACTTGTCATGTAAAGGGGTCCATATTCATCATAGGCTTCATGATTTAACGTCTTATCAGCGTTAAGGACAATCGAATTATTCCAGGCGCCACCATCACTAGTAAATAAGGCAGAGGTGATGATAGGGAAGTTTTTAGAGTTCCAGGTATTAGTGTAATAAAGAGCAGGAACGATCACCCAAGAGACAAGAGCAGCACCAACGGCGATATTAGCAATAGCCCACCAGGGAACAACAAAGGGACTACCAAGGAAAGAAACGATAGTAGACCAATCGAAGGAGATAGCGAGTAAACCAAGACCTTCAAGACCACCTGTCAATTGAGAAAGAACACGATTACTAGGTTTAATCCAGCAAGCCCAAGAAAAGAAAGTAAGAACCTGGAAAAAGTAACCAGGAAGCCAATAGTAAACGAACATAGCACAGAAACAATATAAGAAATATTTGTAACGAGGTACACCAGTCCATTCACCATCAGCAATATGGAAAGAACGGAAAAGAGAGATATTAGCGAGATTACTTGGCCATACCATAGCTGAAGGATAGACAAGATAAGGACGAAGTACACCTGCCATACCGAAACCAATTAATTGAGTTGTCCAGATCAGGAGAATATCACCTCCCCAACCCATATCTTGACCATACCATAAATTTTGAATTGTGATAATATCGATAGCATAAGCAGTACCATAAGAACAATTAGCCATTACTGTAATTAAAACATGTTCCTTCATATTGAATGGACCAGGATTAAAGAAACGAGATTTAGGAATTACTTTTTCCATAAATTTGCCGATAGGGAAAGAAATCAATTGAACAACAAGAGGAGATAAAGTCATAGCATTTCGTCTATACCAAAAGAACTGATTAACAAAAGCTAAAACACAACTGAAGACAAGACCGAGACACCACATACGAAAAGTATAAATTGGTAAAGTAGGATCATCCGTACTATATAAAAAAGAAGACTAGGGTTAAAAATATAAAATAAAATAATAGATAAATCTATTCATTTAAGCTTACTTGGGGACAACAGCACGAACTTCTTCAATAGGAGAGTCTTCATTTTGAAATGTATCAGTAGTTATATCACCAACAATTTTTTCATCATCATAATAGCTTCCAGCTTTTTTCTCATCAAAGGCAGACATTTGTTCAACTTTTTCCTCCATCCTAGAAGAATGAGAAGAATGAATACTTGTTTTTGATTCCATAATCAAGGATAAACAATGACTATGAATAAATTATAAAATGAATCAATAAACAAAAAAATAAAAAAGAAAGGAAAGAAATAACAGAAAGAAAAAAAAATAAATAAATAAAGTAAAGAAAAGTAAATAAATAAAATAAACACAAATTGACAAAGATCAAAAAGCCTTTTTAAATATCTCACTCTCCCTCACTCCCTCACTCACTCACTCTCTCTCTGTGTGTGTGTATGTGTGTGTGTGTTTATTAGTCGTTACATCAATGAAAATCAGATGACACAAGTATTTTATCTTGTGTATTGTATTTTTCAAATGAGAATCTAAATTTTTATCATAAAAAATAAAAAAAACATAAAATACATACAAATAAATAAATTTTTGTTCAAGTGAATAAATACATAAGAATTTAATCTTTATTCATGTATGAACACGTATTTTCTTTCTTCCTTTGAATCGATTTCTTTTAAAGTTACTTTATCAAGTAAATTCATTAATGCCTTTTTTTAGTAATTCTTTCCCAGAACGGTTCTCTTTTGCTTCACATGCATTGTCATCTTTAATTATTACCAAAAATATTATATATCACCTTTTGAAGTCAACTCTTATGTTACACTGTACCACGTAGAGCCTTCAATCTAAGTTATACTCAACTAATAAAGTGCAACTCGACTGGTTAAGATATGTTCTTAATTACACCAACCCTATCTTCTTGTAATAAAATAAAGATAGATAAATGAATAAATCAATGAACAGATAAAGAAAAGGAAAGATAGAGAGACAAAAATATATTATTTATATTATGTCTTTGCTGTATACTTTTAAATAGCAAGTTTTCTTTTATTCTATTTTCCCTGTAAAACATGATATTTATTCTTGCATAAACAAATATTTATTTATATATACATGATTGCCTTTCTTTCACATAATATCTATTATAATACATTTTTACCTTATTTATACAAAAAAAAAAAAAAAAAAAGAGTTTTTTTTTTAATAGTAGTAGTAGTATCAAGAGCGAAATACATGAACTAATTTTAGAATAGGTTCACGACATATTGGGCATTGGTTATTAGTTTCAATTAACTAGAATATTAAACGCAGTTTAGCTTTCTTTCTTTCTTTCTTTCTTTTTATGTTTTGTTATATATTATATTTTACCTTTTTAGCGCAGTCCATACAAGTTACCATATGTCCACAGTCTAAAAACACACAATTTTGTTGTGCATCAAAACATATTCTACACAAATTATCATCTTTAACTGTTTCATTATTTTGGCTCGTATGATCTGCTTTATACTGATCTACTAGTCTTTGTACAAGTTTAACAAGTTCAGATTTTTCTATTACATGAGATTGTTCCACGAAATTAGATTTCAATATGGATTTTAAGGTACGCACTGATAATGAAGAAGGATCAATTTTAGCTTTAATCATGTCATGGAGTGATAATACGTTATCGTGATTGGTTGGTTTATTATTATGAACTGGACTACTAGGTATAAACTCTTGTCTTTGTGTATTAGATGAAGAATGAAAGGTATAATTTGATCTTTGTTCGAATTGCTGCTGCTGTTGTGCTTGCTGTTGTTGTTGTTGTTGTTGTTGCTGTCTTTGTTGCCTTTGCTGTTGCTGTTGCTGTTGCTGCTGTCTTTGCTGTTGCTGCTGTCTTTGCTGCTGTCTTTGCTGCTGCTGCTGCTGCTGCTCAATAGAATTATTATTCCTATTACTACTACTAGTAGTGTTTAAAGGTGTAAACAAGTCTTGAATCATATTTGTAAATGAAAAGCCATTATTACTACTTGTTGTTGTTGTTGTTGCTGATCGAGTACGATGCTGTCTAAAATAACATTCACTTTCATTTGAAATAGGTCTCGTATTAAAAATAATTCGAACTAAATCATTTTTCTCAATGGCTGCTTTAGACGGAAGGTGATAGGCTTTGATATATTCTTTTAAATCTTTTGGTGCTAATTTTGCTAGTTCAATTGAGTTCATACTTTGCATCCGAATTAACTTTTCACAAGTATTACAACACCGCACAGGACTGAATGAATGAATGAATGAATAATAATAATTAATATATGCATGTATCATCAATAGATTTCACTCTTTCTTTTCAAGTGCTTACTTTTCATAACCAAATTTTTTTATTGGATGTCTATGGTCTGAACAGTTAGAACATATAACATAACCTATATATAAAAGTGAACACACATGTCATTTCCAAATTAAAGGGAGGAAAGGCATTTCTTACCGCAATTTCGACAATGGTATTTTTGCTTGAATAAATTAAACATGGCTCCACATTCAAAACAATGTTTAGTATTATTAAAGGGTCTAAGCTTTGGAATTACAAAGACTCCTCCGGGCCCATATCTTTCTTTATTTTCTTCCGACAATTTGACTATTGAAATAAATAACTAAAGAACTAATAATAATAATAAAGAAGAAGACTAAATATTGTTCAAGAAACATTATTGTATATATTTTTTTTTATTTTATTTATTTTTTTTTTTATTTGCTACTTAAAACCGGTCATATTTTTTTCCACTTAAAATGGTAAAAAACTTTCAAATTAATGAAAAAATGATTCCCAAAATACAATCTATTTTTCAGTATACTATTAAACATAATTTATAAAGCAACCTATGAACACACAATATCTTTGTTATACTGGACTGCCTAGGTCAGTTCAGATTATGCAAAAAAAAAAAAAAAAAAAGTATCTAAAAATTCTCTTACAGGGACAAGAGGTAAAAAAGGTAAAGGAAAGGAAGAGAAGGTGAGAAAGAAAGGGGGAATATTGCTAACAAATTTAAAGGGACAACCTAGTTGAGTCATTTCCTGCCTGGGTCAAGAAGTGGAGCGGGTTGTAGTTTGTCATGTATTAAGTAATCTGTTTCCTGTAGAATGGTGCACATAACTGGCCAACGATAGAACCAGGAAGAAACATCCTGAAAATTTTTGATACTTATGCTGAGGGAGATGATTTAAAAGAAAGGAAAAAAGGGGATCTGTTTATTGATCGAGACATGAATAAATGAGTGTACATGTGCAAGTATCCAGTGGCGTGTGATGAACTAAAGTGTACATAAGGACGATATGAGCAGGCTTTAGGTATTCCTCCTGATAGTCAACCAAGACACCATCGAATAGTTCGACTACGTTCACTGTGTGTCATGGGTAACCAACCAGAGTATCGGAAAATAATCAGATAGTATTACATTATACAATATATACAATAGTTAATCACACAATAATAAAAGAGTAACTTTTTTATCCAATTTCGAATAAATCAGTTTTGCTAAAAAAGAAATACACTTTTGGTGTATGATCGTTCTGCCTTCTTGGCGAAAAATGTTTCCTCCTACCTTTGAAGGCGGGAAATTGTATAATAATAGATATTAGCAATTCTGGAGTAAAAGCTTAAGAAAAAAAAGATGTTTACGAAAGTAATTCTTTTGTAGATATGCCTTTGTATCAGCATAAGAGCATATATATATTATACTATTTATCTAATTTACACAGCCTTTTTAATAACTTTTGAAAGTAGCAATCCTAGTCTTATTTAAAAAATACACTAATTTAATTATACGTTTATTTATATATCATTATATTCCTTTTCCTCATTACTATCTCTGTTGATAAGGTAGAGATAAAAATAAGGAAGACAGAATAAATCTGTGAAAACTTTATAAGATGAAGAAATTGTGTTTTGAGTGCAAAGATAAGGAAAGAGAAAAAAGAAAAGACAAGTCTGTGAAAACTTTGTATAGTTTTATTGAAGAAAAATAACACAGAAATTGTACAAGAAGAAAAATGACGAGGGCTACTTATATGTTTTGTAACGTAAGTCATATTAATAGGAGTGTGATTTAGATAAGTGAATATTGCTATAATAAAGCCTTTATGCACAAATATGCACAAATATTGTCTCCGAATAATTCTGCATACAGTATGTATATTTCTGCCTGAGCTGTTGCTGTTATTAAAAATATACCCGATTATCGTCTTTGGGATAAGCAACGCGTTAATATTAATTTACAGTGAATATTCCCACTATAACAATATTTAACATTATGGATGTATATATAATATGTATGACGTGTATAAATAATTATGTGATTGAATATAACAGTCATAAACCTATTGAATTCTTATAATTACATACTATGATGTATATAATTATTTTGTTTAATACTCAAATACTCTAACAATGACTATTATTAAAACTGAGTGTAGAATGAATATTATGCTGTGAAGCACAATACACTAGTTTATTCGAATAAATTCTTTATTATTTAAATAAATGATAGTTTATTTCTATTAACTTAGTTGTAAATACGACTACAATCATAACAACCATCTTCAGTGTTGTCATCCCACATACAGACATCATCTAAAATTGTCTTGTCTGGCCAGATAACCTTTGTTCCCCGTTTTTTCGATTCAACAATAGGGCTTGTATTTAAAAGGTTATCAATCTTGCTAACATGTTTCTCAATCTTAGCAGAATTGATTTGTTCCTTCATTTTAATTGCTGATCTCTATAATAAAGTACAAATAATTAAGTTGACTGCACTGTGAGTAATATAGTTATGACACACTACCTTAATATATGAAAGAACATTTATCAATTGCTCAATTCCACCTTCATTTATTTGTTTCTTAGTCACAGGATATGAAAAAGTGACTACGTTAACCAACATGTATTGTTTTGGCTTCACCAAAACAAGGTGTAGCAAGTGACAATCAAACCCCATGATCTGCATGAAGGGGACATACAAATCAGTTTCTTTGCACTGGAGATTCTGTACAAGCAAGTTTAAATGTAATTTTGAGATTAAGATCAACTTAAGCTTGTCAAGGTAGTACTTGTGGGAAGTGCATTTCTTCGCAAACTCAGCGAGGGAGTAATCTAAAGGTGATGTTAATGCACCCACACGGAGATCCATCTTTGAAATGATCTTAGACTTGCTCAAAGAGCTAGGAACGGTATCTCCCCTATAAAGTATATAATTAGTAATTATAATTGGAATACTACTTTAGTTTCAGTCCACTGAAGAAGGATAAGTAAATGGGATTTATTTTGCAGAATTTGGGTGACTGATTATAATTGGTTTTTAGAGACGACTTACCATTTCAAGCTGATGTCGCTGTATCCAAAGATTTCTTCGAAAATATGCGACCAGAACTTCAACTTAAAATCTTCTTCGGAATAGCTCTTTATGCTGCTATCGGAAAAAAGGTTTGCTTTATGTACATGTTGATTCAAACTTGAATAAAAAAGAAAATGAATACAAATAGCCAAAGTAATTTATTTAATTTTACTTGGCAAAAAAAAATATACTTACATAAATCGATAAACCTCTTTTTGAGCGCGTTCGTTATTATTAATAGCAGTAAACTTTTCAACTGCAGCAAGCTTTTTCTTCCAAGAAAGGGATGTATTCATTATCTTAGATAATTTGCTAAAAACAACATTCTCAATGTTGAATTGCTTCTTGTTTAGTTGGTCCAATTCAAATACTATTTCTTGAGATAAATTGTCAAAATGAGAGTGCTTACTCTTATCAGAACAATCATAAATATTATTTTTGGTGACCCTGGAGAGCATAAATTTAGTTAACAGTTTTATCGTGAGGTTTTGAAAACTATTTCTTACCACTCGAAGTAATCAAATTTCTTTGATTTCTTTTTGTTTTTTTTAAAAAAATATCGTTAATACATAATACATAGTTTCATATAAAAAGAAAATAAAAATAGTTACGCGTTTTATCGCCTTTAGTTAAAAAAAAAAAAAAAAAAGAGAGTTAGGAAAATCGTGGTTACAATGCAATACCATTGAATATTACCTCATTCTGCTTTCTGATTCTATTTCTTCTAATGTTAATATAAAGCTTTTGCTCTTCATCAGCAAGGTGTTCAAGGGATCTTAAATTTCTTTTAGACATGAATTAAATTCGTAGTTAAAACTTTTCAGTGGCAGTGCTATTAAATTACTAGTTGATCAGACTATATTTTAACTGAAAACGAACAAAAAATAATTTCCTTATCATAAAATTAGGTGCTTTTATATTTTCTCCTTTCTTTTCTCCTTATTTTTCTTTTCTCCTTATTTTTTCTTTTCTCCTTATTTTTTGATCTGCTAAAAGCCAATTTCTTGCTCAGATGGGGTAAGCTGTGTGTTCCAATTGAAGTTCAAACCTTATTTGAATTTCATTGGCTGAATGGGGGGTTTTTTTTTTTAGGGAAGTAAATGCCAGTTTTTAATTAATGTCCTTGTTTTATTTTTGAGAAACGTACCATCAAGTTTGAAAAATATACGATTTGGGAAGTGGAAGCACTGTACTAAACAGAATGCACATTGATAATTCTATTTTTTCTTAATGATTATTTGGCCTTTAACTATCACATCATATTATTTACACTATGGCGGAAATTATGGTAATGAGGAAAAATTGGTAGAAAAGCTACCAATTTTTTTTGAACCAGCCAACCACATTTAAGGAAGGATGCATACCAGATGGCTAGCAATGGTGAGATGTTTTTTAATCCCTAGAATTAAGCCTAGAAGCAACTAGGTGAATAGTAAAAGGTATATAGATTATTTTTATATGTTTGGGTGTCTTTTATTCCCTTCATTTAAGCCATGAACTTCATTTCAGAATTATGATTCTTAATTTTTTACGAAAAAAAAAAAAATTGGCAACAGCTACCAAATTGGTATTTTAGCTACCATTTTCAGCGCTTGAATTTCTGTCAGGGCCAAAACGGGCTTCTAATTTTTAATTGAATTTTTTATCTTTTCAACAAACAAGCTTTGAGCTGATTTTTTTTATTTTATTTGGAGCTTAATGGTTTAAATTAAAGAAATGTTGCCAACTGTTTTGCGAAGATTAGTATCGAAAACAAAGTATGGGGATATAACATAAAACTGGTTATCGACTCCAGGGTATTGTACAAGACCAGCTTGCCTATCGATGTCATACACACTGATAACAGCGTATTTTGGGTATATAATAGAAGTATTGCCAGTTTGTTCTTCTATTGGCTTGCTTGTTTACTAGAGGGACAGATGAGTCATGCGAAGCTGTGGTATATTGACTCATGACTTCAATGAACGCGAGAAATTGTATTTCGATTGTGAAAGCTCATGCTTGAAATAGAACAGAACAGAACCAACAAACCAACGTTTCCTTCTTCTAAAATAATATGTTCGGTAAATAAGAATTTATAGTTGTTTTAGTTTTTTTTTTTTTTAAAAAACTTACGCGTTATCTAAACAGGAAAACATGATGTACGGATTCCCTCTACTGGTTTCTTTTTTTAATCGCCTGTACATACAAGATGAATATACAGTTGAAGAAACCAAAAGGCGGGATGCAAGGGTTATAGAAGTGCTGGGTATATTAATGGGGAGTCTTTGATTATTTAAGCGAGTATAGAATCTCTTTATAGCTTTGACAATTTTCTTGCCGGGTATACCTTCCACCAATTGATCGTCATTCAGCTCAGAAATCGGGATGAAAGGCTCCCATAATTGTGGACCATTAGCATCATCGGGTATATTCATGTAGCTGGCATCGGTATATTGTCTGGGTTGAATCAGATTAGCCAGTTCAGCAATGTTTAAAACGCGGTTGACGTGATTGTGGATTGCCAGTCTTTCAATGACGTTACTTGCGTTTTTTCCACCCTCACGTTTCGACTTGATCAGCTTTGAAAAAACCCCAATCGATCGCTCCATTGACCTTGTTGAATACGCTCGAAGAGGGCCTTGCTTTTTATCATGAAAGGTATATGAGCTAGGTAATGTTGTACTGGTCTGAATACGCTGCGCGATATATGTTTATGGTTAACCTGTTGAAGGAGGTACTTATGCCAGTCGTTAAAGTGCCTAGTGTAGAAGGGGTTACTAATCAGTTTGTGTAATATTATAGAATTTGAGTCTTACCCATCCATCTCACTGATCAACTCATCAGTTAGATCCCATTGAAGGGCCAAAGAGCAACCTTTCACTAGCGATAATACAGCTTTTTGGACTGTTCTATTGGGTAAATATGGGGTAACTAAAGTTGGAATAATATAGAGCAGAAAGTCCAGCCAATCCACAGCACGAGTTCCTTCGGTTTTTGCAACAACATTGTCAAAACTGCCTTGAAATGAGGTAGGGATATATTGTCTTGACTCTGTTATGCTTTTTCCAATGTTTACAAGGCTTCTTTGGGGTATAAAAAAGGGTAGTTCTCCAACACCTTTGTGCCATCCTGTTGGATATAAAAAAAGACAGCGTTTTGACTTGGGTTAAGATCAACGGTAATCATGTCGTACATTTGTTTGCCGATGCCTCTAGCGATCAAATAGAGCTCATTCAAGCCAAAGAAAGGAGAACCAGAAAAGCTATTTAGCGTACTAAAGACACTTGGTTGATGGATAGATCTGGCCTATAAACAAAGTAGTAAGTAAACGTGATGGTAATAAGCATGAAGTTTTTTTTTCACTTTTCTCTTTAGCTTAATTCATTATGGTTCTTATTTAAAATAACTCTCAATCTCGTTCATTATTATGTATAGAAGACTCTTCATTTGAGAAGGTAGCAGATTCCATCTTGTTTTTGGTTCTTTTTTATGCTATTTATAATCTTGCACTCAATTCTAACATTCGTTTATATTGTTCATTAGTCATTGTTTTCTCAGAAAAAAAAAAGCCCTATACGCTACTTGACTCGTACAAAAAAAAAGGCAAATACATGAGTTGCCGGAAGCTCTTTGTTACTTCATCTTGCTAACATGAAGAAATTAGTTTTTCTTTTTAGTCCAAGTTTTAAAAAGGTAAGTTAGTTTAAACGTTTAGAATATTCTTCAGTGTTTATATGAAAAAACACATATATAATAAGCAGATAAGCATTATCCCACTATTGTTTTGTACTGTTTTAAAAAATAAAGTGTTATTTTATATTTATAAAAATATGATAAATAAGCAACCCATATCGTATATAAGCTACCAAAAAAATATGGTAGAAAAGCTACCTTTTGGGTGCTTATAGAATATCATTTACCATATTTTAACTGTCAAAATTGGTAACTTTGCTACCATATTTTCCGCCATAGTGCGTGTATTTCATTAGGATTTATTATGTAATATTTCTCTAATGTTCTTGTTGTGAAGGTTTTACTTAAAATAGCAAATAATTCACTAGATTAGGCTATAATTTATATTACTCTGCGTTATTGTTATATAATAACATCTATCTATATATAGTGGGCATAAAGTCAACACACCATATCATTAATTGCTAGTTTATCTGGTGTTATTTCACTGCCGCTATTATGCTAAAGTATTTACTTGGTGCACCATAAAATTATTCATAATAATGTATAACTTAAAGTCTTATCTTAGAATGCTGAATTGATTTACTTTCATTCAATCACTGTAGTTTTACAAGGCTCTCTATTATTACTTCTCCTCTATTCTTTTTATATATCAATCGTTTATCACTGTCTCGGTGGTCATGTCCACTCACTAGCAATTCATTCTTATATTTATAATAGTCTGTTTAGTACTTGAAAGAATTTGTGTATAACAATCATGTATATAATATAACTAGGGACAAATGTTATTTTGAATTTTATAATTTAACTCCTAATAAGCATTTATATATAACACTCCATTACACCAACAATCATATTTACTGGATTCTAGTATGTCTTTTCCTTCCAGGAGGATACTTTCATACACAAGAATTTATATAAATCCATATCATTGAAGCATTAGTAATTATTGATAGAATGCTACATATTAGAGTCAATTATAACAGCTTTAATAATAAGATTTAAACTTTTCAATTTTACTGATTAATAGCTTAGTCTTAGTATTTATATAGCTAAACTATTTTGTAAGTAACCAAATCTCGATAAATAGAATTAATAGATACATGGGATCGATATATTGGAAAAAAGATATTTGGTAATTCTCTTAATCCCATTGTTAAAATAATGTTGCACAGGACTAACCTTCCTAGTGTGCAAAAGCTGTATTTATAACATGAAGACTAAATTTCTTTGACGTTCGTTTTCATGATCTTCCAATATTTTGTCAACTAGAATAGTATCTTCTATATTGGGCTCTTCTAGCACATGTTTATCATATTGGTTTACTAACATGCCTATCTAGAAATAGTGTCAAATTACAAATATCTCTATAGAGCTTAAGAAGCTTCTCTAATAGTTTGCGCATTCTTTTTGTCTCAATAATCTTCATTTTTACATGTCATATCTCTATTTACACTATTGTTTATAGTTACTAAATAATGTAATTAGGAAATATTTGTTATTTCTCTTTAATAGGTATCCATTACTAAAATCCAATATTTCTCTAGATGAGTATTTAGATTCTTTACTAGCTATCATTTAATCATATTTTCGATAAACTTGATTACTTCTAGTATAGTAAACTAACACCTCTTTTAAATTATCTTTGTCAATTATGACCAATTTGGCTGCCTTTTCTCCCTACCTGCGCTTATTCCGCTGTTTTTTTACTCTTGAACTGATAATTATTTTTTTTTCAAAAAGAAGATTACCCCCACTTAAACCAACCCGTCTCGGGCAGTTTTTGAATGTAGTTATTATGTTGTGTCCATTGGGGGTTTAAAAAGTTAAATTTATTTTTGTATGCACACATAAAAAAAAAAAAAAATAAATGTATTTATTTATTAAAACGTATGGCGTAAACTCACATAAATATTACAACTCCTCTCCTTTCTTTTTTTTCTTTTCTTTTTTTTTTTTCTTTTTTTTTTGTTTTTTGCTTACAATTTATTTAATTTAAGTTGAATTATAAACAAGTACAATGTCTACACCAAGAAGAAGAATTGAAACAGATGTTATGAAACTGTAATATTAAAAAGTTTAAATATTAGTCTTTTAAAATGTAGTCATTTAAACTGGTTTATTTTAAATAGGTTAATGAGTGACTACGAAGTAACATTAGTTAACGATAATATGCAAGAATTTTATGTTCGTTTCAATGGGCCTAGTGATAGTAAGAAAAGAGATAAAAATACGACTGATAAGATTAATGTAATTAATATTTGGTAAAGCTCCTTTTAGTGGAGGTGTATGGAAAGTTCATGTTGAATTACCTGATCAATACCCATACAAATCACCGAGTATTGGTTTTATGAATAGAATATTTCATCCAAATATTGATGAAGTGTAGGTTAAGACTATTTGTTTATACCTTTTCACTCATTCTTTTCTTTTTATATATAGTAGCGGTTCTGTTTGTTTAGATGTCATCAATCAAACTTGGAGTCCAATGTTTGGTAATATATTATATCCTTGCTTAAAATATATTTATTAATCACTTTTTTTTCTAAAAAAAAAAAAAAATACAGATATGATTAATATTTTTGAAGTATTTCTTCCACAATTACTTCGTTATCCCAATCCAACTGATCCCTTAAACGGTGAGGCTGCTGCCTTATTAATGAGAGAACCTACTAAATACGAATTGAAAGTTAAAGGTAAGAAGTCTTAACTAAAATGTGTGTATGTGTGTGAGAGAGAGAGAGAGAGAAGAGAGAAAGAGAGAGAAAGAGCCATATACATACATACATACATACATAAATACATATATATATATGTGTGTGTGTGTGATTATATTTATATATGATTATTTATATGCGCATATATTTATGTGTATACATATTCATAGATTATGTCTCAAGATACGCTACAAAAGAAGCTGCTGATGCTGCAGCAGACGAAAGTTCTGAAGAAGATGATATGAGCTCTGTTAGTTTTGATTCTTCTGAAGATGAAGCAGCTGGTATGGAATTATAAATAATATTTACATATGCTATGTAATCTATCCAAAATAAAAATAAAAAAAATAAAAAAATAAATAAATATTTACTTCAAAGCAAAACTTGATTTTTTTTTCTCATGCATTAATATTTCGAATACGTAAAATTACTGTAGTTAAAAAATGTGTAATATTAAAGAAACGCTGCCCATAATGAGGGGAATGAACAAGGGAAATAAAATTATATTTTCAAGTTCCTTCATTTATTTATTTTTTTTTTTTTTTTTTTTTGTTTTACAAATGAGGAGAGATGTGCGTATTCTTCTTGTTGGCGATGGTAAAAAAATAAAAATCCGTTTATAAGATTACGTGTAAAAAAAAAAAAAGTAGACTTATCCTTTATAAATAGAGGGAGTAGGTAAAAGTACACTTATTGCCTCATTGATAAAAGAAACTTTCATTCCAAATGTAAATATTTCTTTATCAAATATTTTAGAATTGAAATTAACTCTTGATTTTAAATTTATAGGTCCAACATCTTATACCTGAAGTAACAATTCCACCAGAAGTTACCCCAGAAAATGTTACTATGCATATTATGGATTCTTCTGGTAAGTCTGCAAAAAAATAATAATAATAATAGAAATAAAAATAGAAAAAGAAAAAAAAAGAAAAAGAAAAAGACAAAAAAAATTGAAAACAAAAAAAAAAAAAAAAAAAAAAAAAGAAAAGAAAAGAAATGTATATTTGCAAGCAATAATAATAATAATAAATGTACACTCTTTATTTAGCACGAACTGAAGATCGTGAACAACTAGAAGCAGAAATACGTAAAGCACATGTTATATGTATAGTATATGCTATCGATGATCCAAACACATTCAATCGACTTTCGTTATATTGGCTACCTTACATTCGTTCTTTAGGCGTTAATGTAAGTATATGTTATTAACTACATCTTCTTTTTTTTTAAAAAAAAAACATCATTGTATATAGGTTCCTGCTGTATTAGTTGGTAATAAGATTGATTTACGCGGTACTGATGTTGCAAATCAAAATCTTGAAGATGAAGTGATACCTATTATGAACGAATTCAAAGAAGTGGAGACTTGCGTTGAATGCTCAGCTAAACAGTTATTAAATGTTTCCGAAGTATTTTATTTTGCTCAAAAAGCAGTTCTTCATCCAACTGCACCACTTTATGATTCAAGAGAACATGTATTGAAACCGCAGTGTATTGAAGCATTGAAACGTATATTTAAATTATGTGATACTGATAAGGACAATATATTAAATGATAGTGAATTAAATGAATTTCAGGTACAATGATTGTCATAAAAGGAGTTATTTAGCTAATCATTATGATTGATTGTCTTAGAGGAAATGCTTTAATGCACCCTTACAACCACAAGAACTTGATGGTGTAAAAGATGTTGTTCGAGAGCATGAGCCTGATGGAGTAAATGACGTAGGTTTGACAGAAGCTGGTTTCATATTTTTACATTCGTTATTTATTCAACGAGGACGACTTGAGACTACTTGGACTGTATTACGTAAATTTGGCTATGGTGATGACCTTTCTCTACGCGAAGATTTCTTGTTACCATCGTAAAAGTGTAATTGTTTGAAAAATAGAAATTTAATATTGACTTGTCTATATAGATTTGATGTACCTTCGGAATGCTCAGTTGAATTAAGTCCTTATGGTTATCAATTTTTCGCTGAATTATTTCAAGCATTTGATAAAGATAAAGATGGTGCTTTAAATCGAGTTGAGCTTGATTCTTTATTCAGCACATCCCCTGGTAATCCCTGGGCAAATACAGGATTCCCTCATACAACAATCACAACTGAAACTGGTGCAGTTACTTTACAAGGATGGTTAGCACAATGGAGGTAAACTTGGTAAATCATCATTCTATATTAATATACTTATTTTCTCCTTTATATATATATATATATATAGTATGACTACTTTATTAGACCATAAAACAACATTAAAATATTTAGCTTACCTTGGTTTTGAAGGCGACACGCGTACAGCTCTCAAAGTTACTAAACCAAAAAGAATGGATCGTAAAAAAGGAAAGATTCAGCGTAACGTTTTCTCGTGTTATATTTTTGGTGCTCCTGGTTCAGGAAAGGTAAAAAATAGATATATTTATAATATAAATATATAACTTATTATAACTAAGTATACAATTTAGACTTCATTATTAAAGGCTTTTGTTCATAAACCATTTTCTGAAAAATATCAACCAACAACAGAACCTTTTCAAGTCGTTAATTCTGTAGAAATGAAAGGAGCAGAGAAGTATTTAGTGGTAAAATAAAAAAGTAACAAGTTAATGTTTTATTATATGCACATTTGTAATACTTTATTTATTTAGATGCAAGAAGTTGAATCAAATCAAATATCTGAAATCTTGTCCAGTAAAAAGAAACTTGAGCAGTGCGATTTATTATGTTTTGTTTATGATACAAGTGACGCAAACTCGTTTGAATATGTGGTATCATTAAGGGTAAAGCAGTTCAAGTATATAACCTTCATTATTATTTAACAAAATTGTATAGGAAAAATATAAAATAGATCATGTTCCTACAGTTTTAGTTGCTACCAAATGTGAATTAGATTTAGTGACTCAAAGGTTTGAAGTGCAACCTGATATTTACTGTAGAAATTTAGGTTTAGCTGTACCACTAAGTGTCTCTGTTAAAGAAAATCAAATGGCTGATTTATATCATATTTTAACTGGTGTAGCGATGAATCCGTAAGTTCAATATTTACAAATAACCTTTTTTTTTTCACTATACTTACACATATATGTATATGTATATAGTACAATTGCTACTCCAGGTATAGCAAATAAAGAGAAAGGGGATAAATCATGGTTAACAAAGAATTATCTTACGCTATCTTTAGTGGCAGGTGTTGTGATATTGACAGGTTTAGCTGGATATAAATACTTAAAACATCATTCTGCTATTTTTTCTGCTAATCAAGGAGTACATGCTGCAGTTACTGTAGCATCAAAAAAGAAAGAAATTTTATAATGTATATTTCTACTATAAACCACATACAGACTTTATGAATAAAAGTAAAGTTTAATAATAATAATAATAATGAAAAAAAAAGAGAGAGAGAGAGATTTTAATAATAATCCATATTTTTTCCATTTTGATGGTTATTCCCTTGAAGGTTAGCTTGATTAAAATAAAATTCAGAAACCTATAAACAATATTTATTATATACGATTGCCAAAAAAAAAAAAAAAAAAAAAAAAAAAAAAAAAAAAAAAAAATTGCTCATCTGCTTACCTGCTCGCTTGTAGTAGCCGATTCAGGATCCTTGTCTTCACGAACACGAATAAATCGAGGGAAACGTAACGAAATACCTTTACTAGGATCAACACGACCTACACCTGCCATATATCGAGGACTTACACTTAAATCAGCACACTTTACTTCCCACACTTGGACAGGTTCAAACCATATATCTGGCTTCACCGCATTTTCACCCAAACAATAAAATCTTTTAGGTTTTTCAATGACATGATCCTTTAAGGTATCATAGAACATTTGTAGATTTTCGTCTGAAAATCCTGTACCTAATTTACAAATTGTTTGGTATTCCTCTGTCTCAGGATCATAACAGGCAAGTAAGAATGCGCCATAGACTGAAGTTCGTTTACCACGTCCATAAAAGGCACCAATCACAACCAAATCCATAGAATCGCCAATACCAGTTAAATAATCTTTCTTGACTTTAAGCCAATTACGTGAACGTTTTGAAGGCTCGTAGGTAGCTTCTGAACCATCGAAGGATTTAACCATCAATCCTTCACAATAATTTGCAATTGATACATCTAAGAATGTTTGAATATCTTCAATATTATTCGAATCCATATGCTTTGCAAAATAAAATTCATTTTCAGTTTCTTGAAATGATTCATATAATTTTTCTCTTCGCTTTTGTAAAGGCTCTCGAATCAAAGACTATATAAATTGTTTAGACATATTTATGAAAAAGGATATTTTTTTTTTTTTTTACCTTTCCATTTAAATATAGACAGTCAAATGCAAATAAAGCAACACGAACTGTAATTTCTTCTTCTTTTACGTCTTTACGTTTTCGTGTACTCAATACTTGAAATGGTAAAATTTTACCTTCTTCCTTATCCCAGGCTACTGCTTCACAGTCCAAAATAAAAGATGTGGTTGAAGGCTTAACCCACTATATACAAAACAGTAAATATATAATATGCATTCATTCTTATTAATATACCTTATCTACGGCATTCAAAATATCTGGATATCTAACAGACATATTTTCAGAGTTACGACTATAAACACTAATTGTACCATCTTCATGTCTATGAATCTGTTTACTGGTTATTAAATAATATACAATTTACTAGTTTTTTTTTTTTTTTTTTTTTTTTTTTTTTTTTTTTTTTTTTTAAAAAAAAAAAAAGGAAATTCTAGTTACCTGTGCTCGTTCTCCATCATATTTAAATTCACAAGTAAATGTGTTATTTTCAAATCTATCCAATACTTCTGTTAAACTCTTTGTAGGATGCGCTAACATAGGTTTCAAAGGTACACCAGGATGCATAGTACAATGTTCAAGTAATTCTTCGATAGGATATTTTAGTAAGGCAGGAATGATCACATCATATGTAGGCAATTGACTATATATATATATATATATATAAAAAAAAAAAAAAAAAAAAAAAAAAAAAAAGGATGAATACATATATTTAATAATTATACTCCGTAGTTTGTTTACTTGTAAACATATTTTACTGTTTCTACAGCTGATGCTAATAATTCTTCCTTTTTTAAAGTAGATAATTTGCTGTTGTCTATTCAATAATCAATAAAACTATCTAGATAAATATATACAAGAGCATACCTTTATTACTGAAAACAACAGCTTGTGCTAAAGCAGATAAAACAGTTTGTTCTGCTAACCCAATTCGAAGTTTACCCTCAAGATGTCGAATAATAAATTTAGCTTCTTCATCTTGACAAGCTACTAATAATCCTTTGATTTTATCAATTTTTTTGGATTGTGCCTGAAATAAATGTTGATAAGATATTAAAGATGAATAAGATTTAAATAGCTTACCGAATTTCCAGTAATTATAGCAATTTCTTTCAATGTTCGAAAAACATGAGGAACAGTCAACGCTTTTGGTTTGAAAAGTGTCTTTTGAGATCCTTTACTATTCTAAAATGGGGGGGTTAACAACGAGCCATTATAGGTTTTTTTTTTTTTTTTACCTTAGCAACTGTGCCAAGATCACCACATTTAACGTAATCTGATTTAAGCTGTTTCATATCTCTTCCTGTGGACTGGGCAACTGCCTTCATTAATAGAGATTCACCAATACCAAGTTCAAGCCCTTCATAATCAGGACCCAACTAAAGGAAAAAAAAAAAAAAAAAAAAAAAAAAAAAAAAAAAGAGCAGAAATTAATATATCTGTTCCCGTACTTTCTTCTTCTTCTTTTTCAACTTACTTTATTGATACACATATACAAAAGCTCTAATAACCCATCTGGTGTTAATTCAATTACTTTGACAAAGAGTGTAACAAGATATTCTGTAATTTCTAATCTCTTTGTTGTATTTTCGCATTTTTCAAACGTATTGCATAGTATAGCATAAGGTATACTTTAAACACAATTAGTTAGTTGATATATTCGGACATTTTATACTTACGGAGCTCCCTTTTTCCAGTCCATAACACCATTTTTACCAGTTCCAGAAGATGCACTATAATCGCCATATAAATAATTAGTAAATATTTATCTGTATGTTAAATCTTAACTTACATTGTATGAATGATCGACATCATCTCTTTCTTTTCTTTTTTTGCTTCTTTTTCTTCTTTAGCAGCTTGCTCTACTTCTTTATCAAAATTTTTTTCTTTAGGATCTTCTTTTTCAGTTTGTGTTATATCGTTCATATCAATGTCTTGATCTTTTTTTTCGATGGGTAGATCTGCTTTTTTCTTGACTGTTTTTCGTTGATCATCCTCATTTCCTGACTCTTCAGAATCAGAAGTAATAATTCTTTTTCTTTTCTTTATTATTTCAGCCTCTGTAATCATGGTTAGATAATCATTTACAAAAAGGCTTGTTTATATATATTGTTTACCATTATCAGAAGTGATTGATTTTAATTCTTTCTTTACTGGTTGATCAGATCTAGATTTGTTTGCATTATTACCAAAAAATAAGCTAATAAATAAATTCACCTCAACACTGTTAGTCAGGAATAATGAATGATTTTATTGTCTTAATTTTACTTTAGATTTGATTGTTTTTTTTCCGACTTTTTTGTGAACTCATGTTATAATGTTTGAAAAAAAAGCAAAACACGACACATGCACTTTTTGATACAAATTATTCGTGCACCTTCAGGAAAAAAAGTTCGTGAAGTTTAAAAATAAAAATTAATTCCGGCTCAGGAATAAACTTCGGCCATTAAAGGAAATAGTTCTGTGCAATTAAAGAAAGAAATTTCGTGCAGTATCAGAAGCCTTTCTTTCTCATTTTTATATTCAATTCAGTATGGACTTCTTTATTCACGAAAACGGAGAAGGCAACATGTTAGACAACCAAGGAAATAAAGTTTTTACGATCGATATGGGAGTGGATGATGAAACTTATCCGCTTGAAAATGTAACAAACTTGAGCCAGTACCTCGACGTAAAGCCGCCTGAGAGAATGGAACAAGAAAAAAGAAGAGAAGCTGCCCGAGGAGTCCAATAACAATTATCAAATCATCTAAAAAGGGCAAGAGAATCAACAGACGTTACAAATCTGAAGGTAAAGAGCGATTTTTTTTTCTTATTTATTTACGAGAAAAACATGGGCGTAAGAGAAGCAGCTAAAGCCTTTAAAATACCAGAGACCACTGCTCAAAGTTCGTACAAAAAAGAACGCCAGAATCCGGAGGAAGTGATTGAAAGAAAAAAGGGTAGTGGCAGACCTGTGGAAAGACCAGCTATCTTGAAAAAAGAGCATGAACAATTCTTGAAAGAGCTTATTAATGATAAGTCAAGTTTAATTTTGGAGGAGATGATGGACAATTTGACAAGCAAGTTTGAGGACCTATCTATTTCAAAAACTGCTCTTTACAACTTTGTGACCGAAAAGTGCAGAATTAGTTTGAAGAAAGCACACTTCCACTCAGTAGAGTGAAACAGCCATGAAAAAAATTCAGGAGAGACACGATTGGGTAGTAAGGTGGAATGATACAGACCTTAATTTCACGAGTAACTGCATCTTTATTAATGAGGCAGCTTTCCATATCAACAGGAAGCGCTCTGTAGCATGGTCAAAAAAAAATGAAGCCATGTCGTTGTGGTTGTAACCAAGACAAGAGCCAAAACAACAACTATTTTGGGTGCTATCTCTTCTGTTATGATTGTAGTCGCCCTTACAACTAAGTTGATAGAAATAAACAATCATTTATTACATAATAAAAAGGTTATTCAACTAAAACTAATGTATTGTACTTCACAACATAATATTCATTCTACGTTTAGTGTTAATAATAGTCATTGTTAGAATGTTCGAGCACTAATAATTATATACATAATTCAAACAGGATTATGACTGGTGTATTCAATTACATAATTATTCATGAGTCATACATATTATATATACAATGATAATGATAGTAACTCATAAATAATTGATATAGGTTGTAGCTAGACATATTCACTGAGAATTAATATTGATGTGTCGCAGTCCAATAATAATGATCCGTTATGTTTCTAGGAGCAGTGACAATTCAGGGAGAAAAAAGAATAAAGATATATCTTATTGATCGCAGAATTATTCGAAGACAATGTTTTATGCAAAACACTATATTATAGTAAAACTTGCTTATCTGAATCATATTTCCATCAATAATATTTACCTTGTAAAAACATATAAATAGCCCTCGATATTTTCCATATAATTTTGAGTTATACAATTTTTGTATTATCTTTACTAATCTATATAAAGTTTTCACAGACTTGTCTTCTATTTTTTTTTTCTTTCTTTATCTTCTGCTAATCAAAATAGACTTATTTCTTTGATCTTCGCTCCCTGCCGGGAAATGGAAACAACTCTGGTCACTCCAAATACCGTTGAATGCTCGTAATACTTGGTTTCGTATAATTCATGAAAAAAGTGACAACCCGCCGTAAACTACACCGCTAACTCCTAGATGTCTTTATTCCTTTCTGTCCTCATTGTCATAATGCCTCATCCTCCACCACATTAACAGTTGAGAACACCGAGCATTCTCCCTTTTCGTATCCGATGAAAATCATTGTATGGCGTCAGATCCTCGTTCAATACATTTCCCCTCATTACATTCACTTTACTTACGAGGAATACGTTTCCCTCCTCCACCTGCAATCGCCTCCTGACCGTTCTTCTTATCCCCTTTTTTTTGAATTATCTACTCTTCTAGTCTTTGCCTGCATTCAACAATCTGTTTGAGATGCCTGTTACTGTCAAGTCTTCCAGCATGTACCGTTTAACTCTGAACATGTTTTATATATTCACCGGATCATATCTAATTTATCCTCCTAACTTTCTTTCGACACCACTAATCAACCCTTATGTATCCCTCCATATACCGTCTTCTTTTCCTCTCCCTCTATAAAAGGTGATGTTTTTAGGACATTAAATAAAAACTGGAGTTTACTCCCCTAAAAAAAAAAAAAAAAAAAAAAAAAAAAAAAAAAAAAAAGATTATGCCAATTCTTATTTATTTTATAGAAAAAGGTATAAAATTTATGGATTGACGTTAAGAACATAATAGAGAAAAAATCCAGATTTCAAGTCTACTCAGTGAAGAAAATTTGGAAAATAGATTTAAAAAATTAAACCCAAAGAAAGAGATAGTGATTATTTACGTTAATGGTGGGGTAGAAATTGAGGAGTTGGGAGATAGCTGGATTAAAGTCTGTAGACCATTAGATTAGTACTGATTAATGATAAAATACTTGGAAGGAGTGGTTTGGCTGGCAGGTATAATGGTGAAAATAGCATAATTAGTTTTTAAAATCGGCTTTAAAATAATTCCAAATATTTTCAATTATACATTCATTTCCATTTTTCAAACCTGCTGTTGTAAAGTCAGCTACATTTCTTAAAACACTTGCCAGGTTTGTGTTTCCAATAATGTTTAATGTTTCCAAGTCATTCCCAAATAAATTAATTATTGAATCCAATGATTGATGGATTGATGTCGTCTTTTTCTTTTCTGGGACAAGCTTTGTAAAATCCCCCTTTTTAATTTGTGGGTTTAAAGGTTGTGTATGCACAGCATCAGCAATAATAATCATGATCTTGGATCCCAGAACTGCATCATTTGTTTCTTTAGAATTGCTATTAGCAAACGTATATATTGTATATGGCTGTAAATGGCTAGATGCAGTGAAATCACTAAAACATCTGGCAAGACAAAACGTGCTGATGTGACAGAATTTGGATCTAAGTTGCCGAATGTGATTGATTGGATCCACGTCCATTGGCAATTTATAGTTGTTTCCTTCGATAATAATTGCTTCAATTTTTTTTACTGAGTTGGTGTCTAGGTAAATTGATGTTTTGTTTGATGGAGTAAAATTTATTGTCGTAGGACCAACTTCAGGTTTCATTTGTTGATCGATCCTTATGCTTGAAATGACTAAAAAGTTGGCTGAGCGTGAACTGATTATTAATTTTTTTGAATTATCTTCATGTAGTGTTGTAAATCTTAATTCATTCGGATATGATGACGTAAGGTTTGGTACAGAGGATTGATGGCCAACACCAATAAATTTTTCACAATGTGCATCGACGGATGGAGATCGAGAATATGATTCGATCCCATTAACCAACAGCATTTCATTTTGATTAACAAGGATCGATCCAACCAACAATTGTGATAGCGCTAAGGATAGATAGGGCTTCGAGCGCCAAGACGTATTTAATAACATTAACTGCATTTCATTTATTTCCGAATATTTTTTAAAAGAGAGTAATTCACGGTATGGGCTTGTTCTAATTATCTTGTCAATTGTCGAATGTGTTTTCGGTATATGAATGCAATTGCTGGCATGAGATGATGATGGTGTTGATGGCAGGGTCAATTTCAATTTTTTGTTGTTGTTCTTGAACATGTGAATCTGCTGCGGATCAGGAGTAAAGCAAATCATTCTTTGCTTGTCTTCATCTTCATCCTCCAAAATAAATGGCTTAAGGTTCAAACATTCAATTATTTTTCTGGATTGTTCATTTATATTGCATTCATTATACAAGTCCGTTAAATTGACGTTGCTTTCTTCTACATCTGTTACTTTATGTTTCAATAATTTTTCTGTTTGACTACTTAAACTTGTCTGACATCCCACTAAGCCTCCGTTGCCTTGAAACGTGTTTATTTCAGTTGGAACTATAAAAAGGGATCAATCTTTCCGTTTTTTTATAAAAAAGATGTGTATCTTCCATATGATTTTGCTGAATATGGAGTGAAAGTAATTCCATTGAATTAAACGAGAAAAGACATCCAGGACAAGCGTACACATGTCTACACGTCTAAAGTAATTATTAATGTAAGTTTCGAATTTTAATAATTGTATTAAATATTAATGTAAAGTTACTTGTTCATTGTATGATGATGTTTTATCAATGGCAATGCAATTCCTATTATAAACTAATCAGAATCAAAAGATTTTATAATACTTTTAATATGGTAGTTTACTGTGGAATGATTGTCTTTAATCCAGTTGGGAAATCCAGATTCTTGATCGTAACTATAAACGTAATAAGTCTCAATAAAAATTCCAACGAATTTGTTTAAATGTGTACCTTCATGGGCTTTCAAGTAATTGTCATGGTTGTAAGATTTATAACTTAATTCAATGAGATAAATAGTCATAATAGAATGTATATAGTGCACTTGTATGATAATTCTGTCTATAGACATATTAAGAATATATTTACTCTTGTGTAAAAAAAATGATTAATAAAAGTCCTGCATCTAAAAATATATCTTGTTCTGCTGAATATTAATTTATATCAAGTTAAACTGGAGTAAATCAAGAATAATGCAAGTACGCGTAATAATTGATTTCACTCAAAGTACGCATATTTGTTATAAAAATAAATATATACAAAAGACATGAATCTATATCTATATCTATAATTATAACTCTTAGTAATCATTCTATAATTATAATATCAAATACAATTTGTTATATTTTTATCTTCTTATTACTCATCATCCTTATCCACAAAATATATAAATACTCTTACATTATTCACCCTTATTTTGTATAACTCATAACTTAGAATAACAATATTTGTATTGAATTAACTTTTAATAAACTTATTGACAAGTCTCAACGTACTTCTTCTGTCTTATCTTCTTTTTATTTTTATTTCTTTGACTTCTATTTAATTATCTAAACTTACCTAAACCACAACAGTAATGATCTCTTAATGATTGAGATCTAGAATATTCGTGTTGACAAAGTGTACAATAATGTACAATTGTCACTATTTCGGCTACTTCAATCGTCATGTAAAACAACTTTCTTCTTTGAAACAAAAAGATGTTCGTGTGGGCTTTTTTGTTTATTTATTTTAAGTAGGCTACTTAAGGTTTTTCATTGGCTGAATGCTTTTTAAGTAGGCTACCTGAGTAGGCTACCTGAGTAGGCCACTTGAGTAGGCTACTTGAGTAGGCTACTTAAGGCTTTTCATTGGCTGTTTCTTTTTATCTTTGGGTGGCAAATCTTACAGACGCAACTTAAAGAAAATTGAACATCATGCTTGAAAAAGTTTGCCAGACAAAAAGGTAACCAGACAAAAATGGTCTCGTTGCGAAAAAAAAAAAAAAAAAAAAAAAAAAAAAAAAAAAAAAACTAGCTCATAATTCAAGCATAAAACAACAAGTGTAAAACCGTTCAGATTACTCAAATATTTTTGCTTTTCACTTGTTGTCCTGTTTCTAAATAAGTGTCCCATACGTCCGTTGACGAAGACGAGGATGAAAATGTGGTAACAAGCTCCAAGAGCCGCGCTTTATTTTCCTTTTATAGATAAAAAAATAATAATAAAAATAAAAAATATACTAGAATCCCCTTTTTCCCTTTATACCTTCAAAAGTCGGAAGAAAACTCAATTGGTTTTGATATAAGGGAGGGGAACATGAATGAAATAAATATAGAATTAAAAGTAAAACATAAAAAGATAGTTGGAATCAATTTTTCCAAGTTTCTTGTAGCCAAGAAAGCCATGTGGGTCGGGTTGTTACCACATTTTCATCCTCGTCTTCGTCAACGGACGTATTGTTGGTCGTTCCTTCAACAATCCTTGTTGACTGCGACTCGGACTCCAATGTGGTATTTTTTCCTTTGATAGAAACAATTGAGTTTGCTATTCTGGTGCTGTCGTTAAGTTGCGTGCTTGGCTTGAGGTAATATCGTTCAAATGTATTGGAATTATGACTCCAATTAGCATGTTGTTTGACCTCCGAAATCGTTATTCCATTTTCAACTGCTTTGGTGCTTGAAGCTGACCTGATAGAGTGTGGTTTGTAAGAACTAGTGTCAATACCCGCTTTTTCCATTGCTTTTGAAACCCATGTAGCTACAGTAGAAGGACTAGCGGATTTCACCTTGTCTGGTTCGAGAATGAATGCCAAAAACAAACTATGGTCTATAGGAAGGTTATTGCGAAGATGGCTCGACCTTTGTAAAAAGTCGAAAAGTGTGGAAACAAGGCACATGTCATTGTCATCTGCCAATCCTAGTATAACAGATTTCACTTGAGTCTCTTTCGCTTCTCTGAAATGTATAAGAACTGACACTGGTTCTTCGTTTCTAAGCTCCATTTGTACATCTCTAAACTGCACTCTGCCAACATCTGATCTTGGTCTTGCCATAGGCGTCAAGCATAACAATAAAATTGTTTTTTGTTGTAATTCATATAAGTCGATAGATTGATTTTTTGGCCATTCTTTTGCGATATAGTCCACCAGTATATTTGTGTCCCATGTTTGGAGATTTTGCTTGGTAGGAATGTTGACTTCTGATCTTCGTTTTGCTTTAAAGAATTCAACTATGGGTTCTTTTGCAGCTAACGGTCCCTTTTCTGGATGCAACACTTTAAAGACAGATGCTAAAGCTGATCTCAAACTATTTAGGTATTGGTATGAAAAGTGTCGATTTTCTAACAAAAAACGTAATACATTGGCTTCGTCGTATGTGGTAGGCTGTATTGGTACTGGTTGTGCTGCGCACCATTGTGACCATTTTTTCCACCCAGTATTATAGTTCTTTTGTGTTTTACGTCTCTGGGCATGTGTCAAAAATTCCACTGTGTCCTCTTCCAAGTGACCAGCGGTTTTCCTCTTGTTGCAGATAAGTGCCATGCGGTCATCTTCCATCTTCTTATCTTGAACATCAGAGGTTTGTTGATGTGTTTCATTTGCAATAAGGACGGGAACCAGAACTGGGTTGGCCAATACGGTGTGATTAATACTGCCTTCTGGATTCGTTGCTGTTTTATTATCTGCATCACTTGCGGTATGAACTTCCATGGAGGAAATAGGTACATTCCCTGTTTTTTCCACGTTTGTTGAAAAGCATCTGTTGCTGCTGCCTCCGGATCTGGTCGCATGCTCCAAAATATTGGTAGTTTGGTGTTCATCCTGTCTGCAAATGCATCTACTGTTAAAGGACCCCATCTCTGGTTGATCATTCGAAATAGCCGTTTCGGTAATAGGGCCTCGTAGAGTAAGTTTTTTGTTGCGGTGTGATGCTGTCTGCTCAGCCAATCTGCTCGAATATTCTCCAGTCCTGGTATGTGTTCGTATTCGACTTTGAGATTGTAGTGGTTGCATAGATTTTGTATCTTCACTGCTAGGTCCTGTAGTGTTCGAGATGCTGTGCCTCCCGACTTGCTGCTGTATTTCAAAGCAGTCATGTTGTCTGTAAATATTTTGATGTGTTGATTCTTGAAGTCTTTGGCATGTAGTTTTAGAGCAAAATATATCGCTGTCAGCTCCCTTGCATTGATTGACATGGTGTTCTCTTCGTTCGTCCATGCTCCAGTGGTTTGCATCGTGCCAGAGCTCACACCCCATCCTAGGTCTGACGCATCTACATATATTGTTGCCGCCTTCGGTTGATTGGGTGCTAATTTCTTTATTGGCAGGCCGTTCTTCTTCACCATCCAACTTGTCCACCATTGCAGTTCTTTCTTGCTGTCCTCCGATAGTGTCATTGGTGCATTCCAATTCTGTAGATGTCTGTTGAGTGTTAGGGAGAGATCCCTCTGCATGTATCTGATGTGTAACAGGGCTTCTCCGATGGCTGGAATCATGGAAGTCATCTTCCCCATCATACTGGCATACCATCGACAATTGTATTGGTGAGGTGTGGCTTTTATAGCTTGTTTGGTTCGAACCATGAGTTTTGAGATCTTCTTCCCTGGGACTGCTATCTGCATGGTCTTCGTATTGAATTTGAAGCCTAGGAATTCCTGTTGTTGAAAGGGGATTAGGACACTCTTCTGGAAATTTATTAGGAAACCCAATGATTCCATATGTGACAGTACTATTTGTGTGTGGTTCGTTGCCTCTTCCTTCGTCGCACCCAGAATACATATGTCGTCTAAATAATATACTAGGCGTATTCCCTGTATTCGTAATGGTTCTATTGCAAATCGCATCATTTTGCTGAATACTCTGGGACTGACACTCATCCCAAATGCTAGAGTTTTGTACTGATAAACAACTCCTTTGTTCTGGAAAGTCAAGTATTTCTTTGAGTTTGGGTGAATTGGGGTGACCACATAAGCATCCTTTAGGTCCAATTTGCAAATAAAATCGTTTTTCTCGATGATTTCCCTCAATGCAGGTACCCCTTCCATCTTGAAGTGATGACACTGGATATAGTTGTTGATCATTTGGCAATCCAAAATCGGTCGACGTTTTGTCGCTTCCTGTATTGTGAAGAAATTGGATAAATAATCTGTGTTCTGTGTTGGTGATACCTCTATTATCCCCGCTTTGATAAATTTGTTGACTGCCTCGTCCACTGCCAATTGTTCTATCTGGTCTAGCTTTATACGACGTAATCTCCAAGGTGTTGGTTTTTTTAGCAAAGGTATCTGATAACCCTCTCGTATCACTGACAATGGCCATGGGTGTTTTGTAATCGACTGCCAATTCTTGAGAAAATGTTGTAGTCGACCCCCTGGCGCTATGCCGTCTGCTGGGATGCTGTAATTCGTCATTGATTTTATTGGGGGTTGGATGTGTGATTGGATTGGTGGGGTGATTGTTGTTGGGCTGAGTTGTTGTTGTGCGGGGTTCCCCACCGTTGTGAGGTACCCTGTCCAAAAAAAGCACCTCGTGCTCTGTTACTACCTCTTCCATATCCGAAGCTTCTATTTCCTCGTTGATATCCTCTACTTGAGAATCCATTTCCTCGTCCTCCTCCACGATTACTACTGGCTTGTTGAACGAGTTTTCGTTCAAAGTTGGCTTGGTGGTATTTGTTAAGAAATTCGTCACTGTAGGCGTTCTTAGATTTACTATCCTCTTCTGTTGTTTCCAGGTGGCGGATACTAAATGGGATGTTAAGTGCTTTGTCTGAATATTCTTTTGCTTCTCTTTCTTGAGCTTTTGCTGTGGCCAACCCAAAGACTGCCAGTCGTCGACTTTGCTCCCTGCATCTGCTGATGATGTCTTTTGCTTCGTCATGGTCTGCTTCTTCCAAGACGTATTGAAGTTGTTCAAAGATTTCCATAGCAACCTTTGCTTGGAATCTGGTGTTTTCTGTGATTTTATAAATGGAGTTGACAACCAAAGCTGTTTCTGTTGAGTGTTTTTTGAGATAAGGGGCAATTGATTTGTTGATCTTCTCGGGTGTTGTCCATTCTCCCAAAGCGTATCGTTGGGTTTCTCTTCTAAACTTTTTGAAATTTTCAGTAAGTTGATGCGTGGGAGTGTTTTCCAATTCCTCGGAGACCTGTCTTGGGATTTCGACTCCATTGATTCTTTCTTCTTTCTCAATGTCCATTTTTTTGACGACATCTCGGACAATTGCTTCCATTTCGCTTTGGGTGTATGTTCGTTCATTGCTAATAGTTGAATTGATATCACTCATAATTTTTCCACGAATGCGCGGCTTTTGAAGGTATAAAGGGAAAAAGGGGATTCTAGTATATTTTTTATTTTTATTATTATTTTTTTATCTATAAAAGGAAAATAAAGCGCGGCTCTTGGAGCTTGTTACCACATTGGAGTCCGAGTCGCAGTCAACAAGGATTGTTGAAGGAACGACCAACAATATTTTCTTGGCTGGCTGTCCCATTTTGGGAAAAAAAATGCTGTTGCGCTTTAAAAAAAATGAATGCAATCTATTGAAAGTAACTTATTTATATGATGGCCACCTGCTGAAATACTAAAATCTGCTCATATAGACAATACTAGCTTATTAAGACCCTTTTTATGTAATAAATTAGCCTATAGTTGTATTTACTTCTTTCTACTATCACTAACATTCCTAATTCATATATCCGAAATATGCTACCTTAGCAACCTTCTGAACTTTTTTTTAATATATGCTCTTCTTAAGCATCTCTCTCAACTCACAGTCCAAAGATGGCTCTATTGTATCTTACTTAGCCTTCACTTTTGCAATATAGTACATTAGACTACACCCGTACTAGTGCACAAAAAAATGAATTTACACTCATAATAAAATATTTATAACGACGTCAATATTAAGTCATACTGTAGGTATTATTTGGATTGTTATGTTTGACTATTATAAATTATAACAATTTAATTTTATTATATGGAAATTAAAGCATAGTCCCTGATATATATATTGATCCAATAATAGATATTGTGAGAATTATTTTTTTAATTCTTCTTGTTAATCAAGGATATTCAAATATATAGCTTGATCAATTAAATATACAGTTGCTGATAGTTATTGCTCTTGTATATTTTGTCTTGTGAATGTACTTTTGCATTTATTGATGTTAAGTTTCTTGGTATTATTTAATGAAAGCCATATGCATTTATTAGTGTGTTTATGTCTGGATAATAAATCTAGATATGAAAATATGAAAGCTAGATCATATATCGTTGTATTTAAATCTGGAATGACACTCTAAAGAACAAACACACAATCTTATTTTTAAAAGCGCGACAGCATAATTTTTCTAGCGCGTAACAAGTATGTAAGTTTCTAATTAAGTTTTTTTTTATGGTCTTTTATTATTATTATTATTATTATTATTTATGTACGCTGTATGTTTCGAGGGGCTACATCACTATCCTCAATAGTCTTAATAAATATTGTATCTGGAGCATGATCTCGTTCTCCTTCATCATAAACATAACTACTAGCAATAGCTAACTTTTTACCATCAGGTGAAAAAGCTAATTTTGCAATTTCTTCTGGATATCCTGGAAACATCTTGAGTCGTTTTCGATGAACACCATCCCAAATACAAACTACGCAATCTGATCCACCTGATGCAAATGTACCATACCTATAAAAAAAAGAAAAAAAAATCAATTTCATAATTAGAACCATTATCAATTGTTTCAACTTACTTGGGATGAAATGCAAGTGCATTAACTGGATACACAACTTCATTATCATTAATTGTTTGACGATGGGATTTAAATGCATACTTCTTTGATTGTATTTCAGGTGTCATATCAAAATATTCTATGGCGACTCGACCTTCAATAGAAGAGCATGCATATCCTTCACCGTTTGGCATTAAACGAACACATTTTAGCATGTATCGTAATGTTGTCTCTCTTGATTGCCAAACTGAAGACATGTCTAAAATGTTGTAAATAAGTGTTTTACGATCACTCATTGCTATAGCTAATTTGTCGTTTTGCACATCCATACTATAAACTTTGTGCTCTAATTTAAATATTTTTTCTTCTGTTAATTTAGAAGGATCCCATATACGAAGTGTCTTGTCCCAAGAACCAGTATATATTTTATCTACAAATAATATAAGAAATCTAAAATATATATTCTACTTTATATATAATTACTTGTTAATTTTCCCCAGCATACACAACTAACGGCTTCATCATGTGTTCCAATCACTTTTTCCGTATTTGTATTTAAATCAATCCTAAATTATAACTGTTAGTACATGTATAAAAAAAAAAAAAAAAAAAAAAAAAAAAAAAAAAAGGGGGGGGCATACATTTTAACTTTCTTATCTAAACCTCCAAAATAAACCGTATCATTGCTGCCAAAACAGCAGTCCAAAATGACTGAGTCGGTATTGAACACTTTAATCAACTCATTTTGTTCAATGTTATATACTCGTAATGTCTAATAAGCTTCATTATTAACAAATAAAAATTAGAATTCAGTAATAATAAAAAAATACCTTATCCCAAGAGGAAGCCAATAATATATTAGGGTCTTCAGGATGAAAACAAATATTTGTTATGCCATCTCTTGGTGGATCTCTTAATTCTATTTGTGTTGGATCCTTCATTTTTTTTTTTTTTTTTTTTTGTCACCAAAAATAAAAAAAAAAAAATAATTATAAAAAAAAATTAAAAAACACTTAAAGGATTCTATTGTGACTTTATTTTATGCAACTATTAAAAATGCAAAAGGGCATTCACTGTTCTCAATTTTGAAAAATGTTTACGTTTTTTATAGGGATTGGATTCTATTATTATTTTCTCATATTCTATATTAAAATCAGATAACACATCTAATAGTGAAGATAGTCGATATTCTTCTATTCTCAAGTCGTTATCAGATAAAAACCTCTTGATTTGTTTACCTGAATGTATATGATTGGTAGTAGTATTGCTTGAATTTAAGGTGGTTGTTAGATTATTCTCTACGGATGTTTTCGTTATAGAGATTTGTGAAGAAGGTATAATACATTCTTCATCAGGTATAATTGTCATTGCATTAAATCGAGCTTCTACTGTTTTTTGATACTCTTTAGCAGATATTAAATGGATACATTTAGGTATTGTAGACTTAATCGTATTTTCAGAGTGTGAAGCAGCTTCTGTATTTGGTTTTGATAATTCAGGTTCATTCTTCTTTCCAAGTTGTTGTCTTGATGTTCTTTCTGCTTCATTAGAAACGTCTTTTTTATCAGCTACGCTTTGTTGTGAAATGGATGCGTTTATCTCCTTTCTTTTCTTTGGTTTATAATCATAATTTGCAAATATATCATCCATAATTGAACGCTTATTGGTCTTTTGTTTTGGTGCAACTTTTGTTTGCGATCCTTGTTTTTCGTGTAAAGTTACTGATGCATGTTTAACATCCTTTTTTATTAAATTTTCAGTTTGGGTTCTCTTTCTTTCGTCTTTCGTTCTTCTCATTTCGTCTTTTCCCACTGACAATTCTGTTGTCGAATATGGTTGATTGACTGATTGTTTAGTTACTGTCGTAGAATCATTGTTTAAATTTTCGTATAATTTAGATAAAATGAATTCCAACATGGGTTCAATTTGTTTAAAAGTTGGATACTTTTTCCCTAATTCTATAAAATATAATGAGAAAAATGTTACATGTTTTTTTTTTGTTCTTTTACCTCTTGATTTGAAGTAAGTTGACAAAGGTCGATCAAGATGTTGTACACTACGATTCAGATTATCGATCCACTCTTTGATTTCATCATTCTTATACACACATTGTGCATTCCTAAAAGGCCTTTCTACTGCCTTTGGCTCATAATTGAATTCTAATATAATCAAATATGGGTATACTTTATTGTTAACACAACACACACCAATCATGTGTTTACTAATTTCCACAACTTTGTCTTTTAATTCTTTGAAATGTTCTTTATTTAAATCCGGCACACTATTTTTTTTTTTTTTTGGTTAATCATCAAGAAAAAGAAAAAAAATTCCCATTTTACCTAAGCTGTGTTCTTATAGCATCTGGCTCAAAAATGGCAGGTATAGCATAATCGTCATTAATTAACTCTACAACTAATATTTCAATCCAATCTTTTGGAATATTTGCATGGACAACCTTTATCGAAACGATTAGATTAAGTATTTACACAAAGTGATTTAATCAGTACTTGTTTTATTTGGAATTCTGTTGGACTTGATTGAACTTCAAAAAATCGATTATCTTTAATGTCAAGTATCCATTTTAATATATTTGAAGCAGTCATTATTCAAAGATAATAATAATAATGATAAATAGAGGGAAAGAAAAGAAAGAAAGAAAAAAAAGGGAATTTAAAATAAAATTCTTTTCAATTTCATAAGCAGAAAATATGAATAAATGCTTCTTTAACCTTATTCGCACAAATATTAACTCCCAAAAAGAAAAATCTGATAAATGAGATTAGTCTAGGATATAATCACCTCGATTTCATTAAAGTTTAAGAATTTTATTAGATACTATACATCAAATCAAAAAAAAGAAAAAAGCATAAACGAATAAACATAAGTCTTTTGGTAATAGAGACATTTAAAGAATTAATTGTCTCTGTAAAACCTTACAATAAAGTTATTGGACTAATTGATTTAATAAAAAGATGTATGATTTGCAAAGGATAAATTAATAATTAATGAAATTCATGTAGAGCAGAAACTTGTACATACAAAAATGAAGAGGAAAAAAAAATAGCTATGCGTCATAACTTTATACTTGCTGTTTTAATGACGAATAACTCTAATTTTTTTTTTTTTTTTTTTTTTTTTTTTTTTTTTTTTTTGATGGACAAGGATAAAAGAGATCGAAATTGCTCAAATACATTGTTACTTTTTTTTTTTTTTTTTGAAACCAATTTTTAAACACCTCTAAAAGGCGACTCTTAAAAAATTGTCGACGTCATGATGTAGAATTGGGAATGCATCCCCAGGTAAAATACTGTCCTGACATTTTTTTTTTTTAATTTTATTGCTTTTGACTTCAAACAACCCCACTCTAATTCTTAATTTCATTAATCACAAAACATGGGACTTTCTGAATTCTTTTCCAGCTTCATTCCTACTATTTATGCTGATGAGGAGCCTCAAGAAGAAGAGCCCGTAGAGGAAGTTGTCGAGGAAGAGGAAGAGGAAGAAGAAGAACCCGAGGATCCTAAGGAAGCTATCATGGAAGGTAACAAATGAAATAGTTTATAGATAAACCATTTTATATTCATTTTAATCTGTAGAATGTACTGAGAAATGTTCCGCTTTAAAGAAACATCTTGATGAATGTAATGAACGTGTTGAAAACGGTTCAAGTGAAAATTGTAAATTAATATTTATATACATGTATACGAATGTCAGGACTTTTTATATTTATTTATTTTATAGGTGTTGAAGAGTTTTTCCACTTTATGCATTGTGCTGATGCTTGTGTAAGTAGTTATTTCGTATTAAAGTTATGGATATTGACCCCTTTTATTATAGGCTGCTCCAAAAATCATGGCTGCCACTAAATAAACAACCCTTTATTTATGAAGTATTTATTTTGTTTTTTTTTCTAAGAAAAATATGTATACAACACATATATAATATACAAGGCCTAATATAGATGTATACACTGTCAATCATATTGGTTTTTTTTTTTTTGTTTATTTATTGTACTACGATTAAACATTTTTTATTTTTATTATTTTTATAAATTAAAATTTATAAAGTGACTTATGGGCGCATAATATCTTTGTTATATTGGATTGCTCAGGTCAGTTCAAATTATGTGAAAAAAAAAAGTATCTAAAAACCCTCTTACGGGACAAGAGGTAAAAAGGTAAAGGAAAGGAAGAAGAAGAGAAGGTGAGAAAGAAAGGGGGGAAATATTGCTAACAAGTTTAAAGGGACAACCTAGTTAAGTCATTTCTTGCCTGGATCAAAAAGTGGATTTATTGTACTACTTCAAATTCAGATAATGTTAGTATTTTTTTGGGCAAATCAAAATTAGTTTTCAGAAGAATAAGAAATGAAATTGAGACAAAAAAAGGAATTAGTTTTCAGACGAATTGAGATTTATGTTTAGACTTTTTTTTTACCTGTAATGATCTTAATACTTTGAGAAAAGGAAACCATTTTTAATACGGCGATACGAGTTTTTTTTTTTTTTAGGCACAAACGTCTTTCGGATAAATTGGTAGTATTCTTCTTTGGCTTAAAAACGTCTGATCTTCCTTGGCCTGACCAAACTGCCTTCGAGATTGTCTTCATGTTTAAAGCAGCATTGACATCCCGTTGCCATACTTTTCCGCATTCGGGACAACTGAAAACACCACAGTCCTTGAAACCGGGAGTGTTTATGACTTCTTGCTTGTCGAAAAAAAAAACAATGACTACATGTAATGGAGGTTTTAAATGCATTGATCGTTGTGACGATCCGTTGACCTTCAGTCTCTCACTTTTTCAACGTCTTGAACAGCTTGCCTACCACCCCGCAGCGGTTCCCTTTTAGCTTGACAAGATCTTTTCCGAACATACCGTCACCGAGGACGACTAGCTAAACTCTTGTTTTGTCGTTTTTATAAACAAGGGGTCTCCATTTGTTCAATCTTTTCAAAAAAAAAAAAAAAAAAAAAAAAAAAAAAAGTGGGGAAACAGATACTTCGGTCGGTGCTTTAATTTATGAATAATGCTTTTTGAAGAGTAATTCTCTATTAAGTTATAATTTAATAAAAAAAACTACTCTATCGCGAGATGCTATTTCGTCCATGAAATCTGCTTTGTATAAATCAAGGAAATAAAATACCTCTCCAAAAATAAGAAGAAGAAGGAAAAGGTAGAAGAAACGATATGCAATAAAAAAAAGAGAGTGAGAGAGAAAAAGATAGGTAATCTGCATGTTATTTTCTTAGGATTAAGTAAAAATGGAGATACACGTCTTTTATATATATAAAAGTAGTTCCGTATGTATATAAATATGAATTCCATTTTAGAAAGGAAACTGATCTAAAAGAAACAGTCAATGGTAACTTATTTTGCATGAGTAGACAGTACGTTTTTTATTCAAAATTTTGGATAAACTTTTTATATTTAAAATTAAGAGAGAATGCAGTAAGAGTAGTGTGTTTAAAAGATGGTTAACATTGTGTATAAGCTCAATATCATTCTTTTATTTAACAATATCTATCAGTGTTTTGGACAATTCTAAGATTGATTTCATAAGAGTAATTAAGTAAAATGTGAGTTGATATCTTTTTATTTTTTACAATGCATAAAATTTCTGTGAAGCTTTAAAATATAAGTGTATCCATGTTTACTATCGAGGCATTTTTTGATATAACGAGTAAATGTGTTATTTAACCGAGGAATATATACTTGGCGTAATTGGAGAAGTATACATGTAAATATCATCGTCATAAAGATACTGATAATCAAAGCTTAGCATCAGCAAATTCTTCTATCACTTTAACATTTCACTTGACTTTGACTATTTTTAAAGTGAAAATGAGCGAATGAATACATAATTTATTCATTTTTCTAAATATGTATATACATATATCGTCAACTATTTCTTAAGCAAAGACTTATAGAACCACGTGATGATCGCAACTTGAAACTATGTATCACTTGTCTACAACCTTGCCCTACTATTGATCTCATACTTAAACCGCCCAAGTCCTATAATGAACGTAGTAGCCGTGTCATTTAATAGCATCTTGATTGCTGGTGCGTCCCTCCAAAAAAAAAAGAACATGCTGTCTTTATCATCTGTACTCTCATATGAGTCGATCGCATGTTATTGAATATCAACACATACACACTTGTTTATACTTGTCACCACCAACAATTAAGGGCCCTCCCCCCTCTTTCCTTTTAAAATCTTTTTGCTTCAGCATAAGCCTAGGTATCTCCCAAGATATATATTTGCATGGCTTTACCGCAGACCAATTATCTGCACCATTCTTCATAAAATGGATTAGTTAGTATCTTCATCTCATTTTTCACTCTGGCAGAAAGAAACTAATTCCATTGGTTTGTCCAACAGGGCTTGATAGTATAAATTTTCTTTCTATTTCTCCCTTTTCTTTTTTGTTTCTTTTCCTTTCTTTTGTCTCTTAACATGGTTTTATAATATTTTCTTTTCTCATGTATCTTAAACTGACTTGGATAATCCAATATATTATACATACTATGCACTTACTGGCCATCTTAATTTTTTTAATTTTCTTTTTTTTTCTTTTTTCTCAATAAATAAAAATATTTAATACAGTTTTTACATTTCAAAATCAGACAATGTTAGTATTTTTCCGGACGAATCAAAATTAATTTTAAGACATTTAGCTTACCTTTTTTGGAAAAAGTAAAAATGGAAATTAGATGCATGTTTAGACTTTTTTACCTACTAGACATCCAATAATGTTAGAATGCTAATTAATAATTGCCAAATAATAATTTCTAGTCCTGCGCGCCGAGAGACAGTAGATGCAGGTGGCTCTTTGAGACTGAATTTATTTGAAGAAAGCTTGAAAGCTTAGCTTGGAGGGCAAGTAGGTGTGCCTAATTTTATAATCATAAGCCAAATAATCCTTTATAAACATTTTGCTTACAACACAACTAGTGATAGCTTCAAGCGTTTGAACCATAAGCAAAGGTCGAAAAAAAAAATGACAACCTCCGCTCGGCGAGATCCCACACCACACCCACCACCAGTAATAAGATAAATGTTGTCCGTATAATCACCTTTTTTCTTAAAAAAAAAAATCTTAGATAAACTGGTTTTCTTTCACTTTCTTACTTTATTGAACATGTCTAATGAATATCGGTCTGGCATTATTAAAATAAAGAAAGAAACGGTTTTCAACAATCGACTGGTATTTAATGAAGGTCAGAACTTAATAAAAAATGTATATAAAAGTTTTTACTAACTGATATTATAGCAAACGCCAAGTGTACCGACTGTGAAGAAGTAGGACATTTCAATAAAAACTACTACAAGTGCAAGTTTTACAAAGAAGCAGCCGCTGATGATGGTACGGCAATTTAATATTATACTATTTATATATAATAATGATTACGTATAGTTGGAACTTCAAGCAAGAAAAGAAAGCAAAGCAAAAATTTGAAGCAAGCTAAACAAACAGCAAAACGACAAAAGACCACAAATGATAATGTGACCAATCTTCATTGTAAGAAATGCTGTGGTGATAATCATTCTACAACAAGATCTCCCCTATGTCCATACAATATAACACCTAAAGCTAAAGTATTAGAACAGAACCTTGGCACTAATTACAAGGCGTTCACAAGAAAATTACTTTTTGATAGTTGTATCAATCAAGCTCACCGCCATATTAAATCTAACATCATACAGACATGTGCTGCCGTGAGGGATATCACAGTTAGAGCCAAAATTTTTGTGAATTACTATGTCTTGTTGAACCCAAGTGGACAAGTCCACAATGGTATCTTTAAGAAAAACTTTTGGTACAGCATGTGTCAACTGATAAACAGCCAAAGAATCACAAACCAGAAAGACATACCAGCCGAATTAATTAATATTTGGAACGATTTTCATAACAGATACAGACATGCCAGAGTGAATATCACACTTCTTCCAGGTGCCAGTCAGTGTATCTCAGAAGCATGCACTGAAATCGAAACGCTGTATAATAACATGATTGTCGAAACATTCGAGCTTAAGCTTCTGTCTTTTCTTCGCTACAAGGTCCAAATGCTATTACCGGTAAGTGTAACATTTCATTTTTCTTTTTTTATGACAATCACTTACATAACAAATCAATAGAATGTCACAAAACGCTCTGTAATTGATTCAATCTCTCGTGAATACTGCTACCAATTCATTTGCCAAGGGAACTCTATCTGGCCTGAAGATGACTGCATAAATGAAGGAGTAAAAACAGTCATCCGCGATATGTGCATACCTTTCAAGCAGGCACTAAACAGAAAAGTTACCTTGAACGAACTTGCAAAAGATCCAGGTGCATTTGTCTAATTTTTATTATTTCTCAATGCCGGATTGGAGCGCGAAATCGAAGAACATAATCCTTACGATGTGAGGCGACTCCCACTGCCAAAGCTCATTTCGGTGTTACCAAAAGCATCAGCACATTGGAGATCAATCACAATAAGTGTGAACGCTTTATCATGTTTTACAAAAACGTCACTGCCACGGGGATTTCAAAGACAGCTAAGATTGTTTTATGATGTTTTCAATTTTGGGAAACTGCGATACAGAGAGTGAGTATAGATAGAGATTGTATCAAATCAGACTTATGTATTTCTTACTTTTATATTTGTAGCATTGCTGAATTAACACCAGATGGAAACAACCAGATCCTTTTTGGAAACTTGATACGGACTGATGGGTTTGTTGTGGATTTTTTGTTTTACAAAAGATGTCAAGCCAGTTACGGTCCTTCTTTGCAACGCTTTGAGTTGACTCTTCGCGACTTCACTTTACCAGAAGTAGCAAAGGATTATCATCCAATTTTTGTTGACCCTGGGAGAAAGTCTGTATTCACTGCTGTAAGTGGTTTAAACGAGTCTAGGCACCCAATAATCCGCTGCAGTACTAAGGAGTATTATCATCTTACTGGTTCGACTGTTTTTTCTGCCCAGCAGCAATTTTTGAAAAGTCAAAACGGAATAGAGGATATTGAATCAAGAATCCCCACAACCAAGACATCAAACCCGGAGCGTTTTTTAGACTATGTTCAATATCTGTTTGATAACATAAATACTTTATTCAACTTTTACAATTCCAGTACTGCAAAAAAACGCTTCCAACTTTATCAAGGGAGGCAAAAAGTACAAGAAACTATGGTCAATATGCTTATAAATGGCGACACCAAATATAATCGAAGTAGGAGAAACAAGAAGAGGCAGAAAAAGAAGAAACAAAAGAAGAAAAGAAAGAAGAAACCAAATAAGAACGATACTATCAAGTATAAATATTTTCTACTTGAATATATTCAAACAGTTATTAATTCAATTTTTTTTTCTTTAGAGAAAAACTGAACAAATGGAGACCCATCAAATACAAAGAAGACAAGACAAAGGTTCCTCTGATAGTATTTGGAAGTGGAATGTTCAATAAGGACACCAATAAGATCAGGACGCTCAGATGTGGGGTGACGGGTATTTTATGGCGCGCGCTGAAAAGGCGAGAAGCGGCTGGACAACTTATCACAATCACAATTGACGAGTTCCGAACATCCAAAGTATGCAGTAAATGCCAAACTCTAACCTTGATGCCAGCCTCGCCTGTTACTAGATTGAGTGTACTGGTCTGTTCTTCTTGTCATACTCTTTGGCAAAGAGACATTAATGCCTCCCGAAACATGATGACAATCTCTATCAGCATTTGGCAGAGACGAGAAAGACCAACACCTTTTCAACGCACTACCACCACCACCACACCGCCACAGTCATCGCTGTAATAAACACAGCTTACCTAGTGTATTTAGATGACCACATTCACTCAACTTCTGTTGTTTGGATGCTTTACAGGTAAGCGTCTGAAAATTATGTTTACTTTGTTTAAAAACTAATCTCACTTCTTCTTCGTTTGTCTAAAAAAGGTAAACTAAATATTTAAAAATTTATTTTGATTCGTCCAGAAAAAAACTAACTTCGTCCAAATTTAAAGCGTAAAAACTGTAGTAGTCCCACGTGGGAATACTGGTTGCTGTAGTTTTTTTAAAAAGTGCCTTAAAATTAATTATTAAGTGCCTTAAAATTAATTATTAAAGTGCCTTAAAATTAATTATTAAAGTGCCTTAAAATTAATTATTAAATGATATGTATAAATTTCCTTTTCCCCATCAAGATAGGAGGATTCTTAGATACAGCTCAACTAGTACAAAATAATACTAACAAAGCCCTACAAACAATGAACCAAATGGCATCTATTGGGGTTAATCCCAAGGGATTTGATCGGTTACTCGCTACTCGCTTCTACACGCAGATAGTCCGACCACAGCTCGAATATGGTCTAGCTATTAGTCTACTTAGTGCAAAGAATATCCAACAACTGGAATCTTGTCAAAACACATGCATAAGACGGATATTTGGTGGCTCTAGTCGATCGTCAGTAAAGGTGATGCTTCATATGGTAAACCAACCATCAATGAAGGTTAGGGTATCCATTCTGCAGGCCCAATTCGTTTTCCGTGCTATTGACTTACCGGATGATACCTTGCTCGCTAAATTACTTCCCGAACTTCACGCCTCCGCTTTCAACACTCAATGGTATAAACTCATTCAAACATCATGCTGGAGACTCTGTGCCGCCAATTCCATTCCGTTAGACAAACGCTCCTTTCGAAAACATCGTCGAGAATTTCTTGAAGAGAGTTTTCAACAACTACGTGACGAGACACATTCTGTTTTGCTTTCCTCTTGCCGCCCTAATCTGATTATTGACCCGATACTCTGGTTACCCATGACACACAGTGAGCGTAGTCGAACTATTCGATGGCGTCTTGGTTGGTTACCCGGAGGAATACCTAAAGCCTGTCCATATCATCCTCATGTACACTTTAGTCGGTCACACGCCACTGAATGCTTGCACATGCACACTCGTTTATTCTTGCCACGATCAATTGCAGATCCCCTTTCCTTTCTTTTAAATCATCTCCCTCAGCATAAGCACCGAAATTCTCAGGATGTTTCTGCTTGGTTCTATCGCTGGCCAGTTATGTGTACCATTCTACAGGAAATAGATTATTTAATGCACGATAAACTACCCCCTCCACTTCTTGATCCAGGCAGAAAATTACTCAACTGGTTGTCTCTTTAAACTTGTTAGCAATATTCCCCTTTCTTTCTCACTTTCTCTTCTTCCTTTCCTTTACCTTTTTACCTCTTGTCCCATAAGAGGGTTTTTAGATACTTTTTTCACATAATTTGAACTGACCTGGGCAATCCAATATAATAAAGATATTATGTGCCCATAGGTCGCTTTTTAAATTTATAAAAATAATAAAAAAAAAAAATGTTTAATCGTAGTAGTCCACTACACTTATACATATACTTTAACATTTTCCCTTTTATCCCAAAAGGGTTTTTCTTTCCTTTTTTTCCATAGCGATCTGACCAGGGCAAAACAGCATATATAAATGCTATGTGCTCATTGGTCATTTTTAATTTTTTAAATAAAATTCTTCTTAATCGTAGTAGTCCACTAAATCATATGATACTAACTTTTTTTTTTAAAGCACGACACTTTATTTTATTTTAATATTTGTTTGGCACAAGGTGTATAATGTATAAGAAAATAGGGAAATCTGTCGTTTTAACATAAAAGCAAAAGTAGTTTTTTTATTTCTGTCTTGTATTTCTCGTCATATATAAACGAGTCTTTTATTTTACTACTACAATGATAAATTAGGACATTTTTTTTTATGAACAAGTTTGAGTGTGGCGATGGAAGAAGTTGATTCATAGATTTTATTCGCCAAATTGAAAAGCAGGGTTTTTATTTTTTTTTCTTTTGCCAAGAAATAAAATAAAAATGATTAATTACCCTGTTAGCATGCAAGTTCAACGTGTCCTTTAGTCTTGACATTTAGAAAATATAAGTATATACTTGGACGAAATGAAACACTGCTATATCGTAACAGTTAATAATGAAATTTAAGATAAAAAAAAATAGTTAGTTCAGTCGATAAAAGTATGAAAGCTTATCCACATTAGATAATTAAGTCAGGCAGGCAAATGACGACATAAAGCTAGACAAGAAACACCCCCCCTCCTCTTCCTCTCTTCTCCTTTTCCTCCTCTACCCTCCCACGGTAGCTTTACTCCAGCTAGTTAGTTGCTTAAAGGGATGTTGTAATCAATTACAGCAACGAAATCCCGATTGCAGCTAGTAAAGATCACGTCTGGTAAAGAACTTTTATTTTATTTTTATTTTTATTTTTAAAAAAAAAAAAAAAAAAAAAAAAAAAAAAAAAAAAAAAAGACAATATCAATTTATATGAAAAAAAAAGAAAGTTATTGGTATCTATTTTTATCAAAGGACGCTGAACAGGAAAGCAGTAGAAGGAAATAATCACTTGAATTTTTTTTTTGGTATAATAAAGAGAAGAAGGACATAGTTTGAGACGTATAGTAGGCGGAGATCAGCATGAATTAACTTGAATAATTGCGTTTTCCTAATAAATAAATTATATTTTGATGATGCTAACCTGACTTGAAACCAAAGATGAAGCTCCTATTGGTACCCGAGCCATCCAAATTAAAGCTCAATTCATAATTAACAACAATAATGCCTATGTTGTAATCTCTCATGTCTTCCTCTCCCCAGGGGCCTGATGATGATTGAAAAAAATCAGCTTAGGAAACTTTGATTTTTTGTTCAGCTAAAGATAGGAAGAAGAAAAATAAAATAAATAAACGACTAATAGTAATAATATAAAAGGAAGAGCAGGGAGATACACTATCATTTATAAAAAGCGTTATGGACAACAATTTAGAAATGAAATATTTATTACAACGATGACAGGATAACCTATTAAATCATACTTTGGACGAAGTTGAGAAACTCATTACTGGAAGAGAATATATGAATACATATTTATCTTCTGATTCTTCAGAGCTAAACCTAAACAAATTACTTTAGTTCAAAAATGTCAAGAACACCATTATTAAAAGGAAATATATTTCAGCAAATGTAAGCTTATCTAGATAAAAAAAAAAAAGAAAAAAAAAAGAAACATCAAAGACTTGTCATCATGTTAAAGAAAGTAATTATAATGACTTTACAAAGCATTTTATAAATCACTTTATAGACTATCTTGACGAGAATATAAGTTTTTTTTTTTTTTTTTTGGTGAGAAGAGATCAGAAAAAGTGTTTAGATAAGATTTCCTTAAAGAAAAGACATGTTTTCAAAAGATGAGTCCAGAACAATAGAAGAAGGAAAAGACTTTTGCACAATAATAAAATTATCGTATTGATAATACACTACACTACACACTTTCTTTCATGTTTTTAATGACTTTTTTTTTTTCTTTTTTTTAAATTTCCTAGATAGGGATTCAGTACAGAATGGCTTGACAATTTTATTTTATTTTTTTAAAGAAAATGTACCATTTACCCAGCTAGCAAGAATACAATTGGTGATATTTAATGTAAGCAAGTTGAATTCTCATGTTAGCATTAGTAGGAGAACAATAAGATTAAGGTGTAAAAAAAAAAAACGGATGATGATAAAATTATTGTTAAAAGTTGGATCAAAAAAAAAAAAATACGGTTCTAGAGGAGGGCAGCAACTGCATCGTATGATATTATTAATATCAAACTAGAAAAACTTCCCCTTCCCAAGACCTTTCAGCTTATGGAAGTAAAATGCTGTTCTTGGTGGCTTACGAATTAAATTTGCATCGAAAAGAACAATTCGTCAATTATTATTTTTTTTTAAAGAAAAAAGAAAAAACCCCATTAATTCGGATAGAAATGAACAAAATGGATGAAGAAGTCCGTAGATATGACTGCTTACAGCTTATTTGTCTGAGTTAAACTCTATTAAATAGTTTTAGTGTTATTTTATTTTTTTTTTTTGTCAAAAGTAAAAACTTAAATTGATAAGGGAAAATTTTTTAAAGATAAAAATTTACTGAAGCATCAAAATAAGATTATTTTGGATTAAAATATTACTAAATAAAGAAATAGAAAAGTTCGAGATATTTGTTTCTTGTCAAATAGTGTAAAGACGTTTTGGTTAGTAAAATCTCTTCTAACAATGTGTGAGAACATTCCAGCTTTTGGATATTCTTTTCTTTTTTCTATGATATTTCATAAAATTAAGTTGATTGCACAATAGAAGAAGTCAGTATATTATTGGTACTGTAATATGTATACAGTAATACAAAAAGCTATACTAAAGTAAGTAGTAAAAGTTTAATTAAAAGAGAAAAGCCAAAATAAATAAAAAATAAAAATTCGATTTGTAATATTATTTCTTTCTGCTAGATAATTGTACCGATAATAATAATAACCTTACTTGTTTGAAATATACTAAATATAGAAAAAAAAATAAATATATTATCTTACAGTCTTAATTTAATTTAAAAAAAAAAAAAAAAAAGAAAAAAGAAAAAAAAAAAAGAAAAAGAAAAAAAAAGAAAAAAAGAAAAAAAAAAGAAAAAAAAAAGAAAAAAAAAAGAAAAGGAGAGAGACTATAAAATAGATAAAAGCATTATGTAAGAATGAATGCTATGTACTTTTAATAGAGTTTGGAGATTCATCTTCTATTGTTTTAAGTTTAGTAGTATCCGTAATAGAACTACTACTACTACTACTTGATGAACTAAGTCTAGTGGGATTTGTTCGTCTAACTGATTTGCCTTTTGTGTTACTCATTGCTTCAAAATTTTGCCAAATATAATTTTTACATTTATCAGCATCAGGTAAATCTTGAATCATTTTTGCAATCGTATTCTTTCGTAGTCCAAAGAAATCAGGTCCAACTGGGTTATGTCCATAGTCCATATTACGAATTGCGAATGCCCTAGTAGTAATAATAAAGTGAATAAATAGTGTTCATAGTAAAAAATAAAAAAAAAATGGGAGAAAGGAATCAAAGCTCTCTCATACCTCCTCACTGCAATGGTCCAAACTGTAGTAGGAGTTGGACCTCTCCAACATTCATTTGGATTATCATCTGCAGTTAATTGAAAAATGGGTTCATCACCACCGTCTAAAATTTCACAAGTATATTGTGTATCACTATGAGGATCTACCATACTTCTATACCATCTAATAATTTAAATTAATATCTATTTTTTTCTTCTTTTGTATACCATTCATTATTATTATTTACTTTTTAACTCGATATCCTACAGGATATATATATCTTTGATTATGAAATGCTGCTTTATCCCATATAACTTTACCTAAACTTAATACTGTCCAAGAATCAACTTCTGCAGGTAAAATATATTTACCATCAGGTCCCTTTTCAATTTCGACAAAAGGACGAACATCGTTCACATTAGGAGGCTTTGTATCTCTCTTTTTTCTTCTCGATTGATGATAATAGGTATCAAAGGTGGGATTTATATGTGGTGTTGATAATGAGGTTCGCATAAGATTAGGTAAGTTTGGTATCGATTTAGATGAAGTCTGTTGTTGATTTATTAATACTAAATTATGAGTATCCATCTTCTTATTATCTTCATTATCGTCATTATTAGGGGCAATTTTTCTTCTTTTAATCGCTTCATGCTCAAAACTATTTGAATCATATCGACTTCCTGGCCAATTAGGATCTAATGCAGGTGGGAAAACTGAATAATGGCCTTCATTTTTATGTAAATTGAGAGATGGTAAACGATCTGGTACAGGATGGGATGTTCTTGAAGATAAAATAGGTGAAGTTGAAGATGAATCTGTCCAAATGGAGCGCATAGGGGGAAGATAATACTCTGCATAATTTTGCTGTAATGGTGAATGATGTATCTATCATATATGTATATACGTATAAATAATATATGTACATGTGTCATATTATATATGTATATAAAAAGGGGAAGGGTTAGTATGCGTTATATTAAATGCTTGATGTTCCTTACAGGATGAAGTTGAATAAGAACTTCAATGTAACAATGATATCGACTTGATTTATCAGATTCTGTTATTTTGCCTGTTACTTGAGCCTCATTATTATCATCATTCAAAATATTCGATAATACACCATGACCTTCCCAAATTATGTTTGTTTGTGAATCATGAAGAGGTGTCCAATTTTCTGCAGTTAAACTATCTTCAAAGTTTGCACTGTAAATAGCTGCATTGTTATTCATCAACTGATCGGGACTATTTAAATAAATACACGCACACATAGAGAGAGAGAGAGAGAAAGTATGTGTGTGTGCGTGTGTGTGTGTGTGTGTGAGATAGATAGATAAAAAAAAAAGTTATTTTTGTTGAAATTATTATTATTTATATTTACCATGAAGAACAAACAGCTTTCAAACATTGTTTTAGAGGTATACTGATCCATTTTCTATCTTTGTAATTATCAAGCTCAAAATCAAAAGTACATAAACAATGTGTATTAGATCCTTTAAAGGTATAAAATATTTTAACTACAAGAAATTGAATTATTTAGTATTTAATTCGAAACACGTAAAAAGAAAAAAGAAAATAAATAAATAAATAAATAAATAAAAATAAAGAAATAAAAAATAAAAAAAATAAAATAAAAAAAAAGCAGCAAAAGATAAATTTTGTGTACCTTTTCCGAGCATCTTCTTCTCTTCTTCTCTTGTTGTTGGTTGTAATATTTGATTGATTGACATAGATTGATGACCGTTCATAATTACTGATAATGACTACTGCTTAACTATAAATGTATGAATTAAATCAGGATATAGGCGAAGTTCTTAAAAAAGAATAATGAATATTTATTTGCTTAAAGCGAGAAAATAAAGGGGCTATCGAAAATACGTTTTAATATGAAAGAAGAAGAAAAAAATAGAAAAGAGATTTATAGATATAAAAAGAAAAAGAAAAAGGGAAAAAATTGGAATAATGATATTATTTACTACAAAAAAAAAAAAAAAAAAAAAAATAAAATAAAATAAATAAATTTTAGGACCCAATTTTATGTGCTTGAAACCACGACTAAAAAGCGGGATTTATGTTTAAAATGTAGGGCACACATATAACTTGTCTTTGTCTTTGTATTAATAAAATAAAATAAAAAATAAATAAATCTAGAACAATAATAACATTTATTTACTGGAAGTGGCAATGATGTTTAAAGAAACTGTGGAATATGTGTCTTTCTTACAATGATTACAAGTTAATGCTAAGAACGTTATTAGCATTGATTCACATGTCTTTCCATTATTACTCGGTTGATTTATACTGAATTTATCATATTAAAAAAAAAAATTGGATCGGTTCTCTAAATAAAAAATTAAAATTATTAACATATTTATCATAGATCTTTTTAATGTTAATGTATACATGTATGTATGACGTTAATATAATAAATTGATTTCATGCTTGGTAAATAGAAAAAAAGAATTTATTTCTATCTGAGGGGAACAAGTTTTTCCGTTACTTTAAAATAGGAGCACGTCATTTTTTTAATGTTTGACAGGATTACCGGGTTTAGAAAGCCTGTACATGTAATTTACCATTCTTCTATTTACATATTTCGTTTTTTTTTTTTTTTTTTTTTTTTTTTTTTTACTGTTTATTCTTAAATAAATAATAAAACTATCTATTTCATTGAATTTTATGCTTTATAATTTTAGGAAGCAGAAAGAGAACTATACCGTTATTTCCTATTCAATTATATTACATTTTTACATTCTTATTGTCGTACCTTGATCAAAAAAAAAAAGAATTGTTAGTTTAGGAAATTTATTTTATTTTTTTACTAGCAACAATGGATACTATAAAAGGAGATGATATCGGTTCTAACCGACTTATATTTTATTTGATTTTTTTTTTTGTACTTCTTTATTACATAATACATGGTAGTAGTGAATAAATTTCATTTATATACAGTATGTATAATAGTAATAATAATAGTTATAATAATATATAATGTACAATATAATATATTATAATGCATATAAAATATGCTATCATGTATTTATTAATAACTATATTAGTGTAATATTAAATGTTTATTACTTGCATACATCCAATATTTATTATAATAGGTATTATCTTTGTTGTGGTATAAATGGTAAAATGGTAAAATTGTAAAAATTGTAAAATTTAATTTGTTTAATTTAAATAAATTTTTTGTAAAACTTACGTAATTTTGTATTTTACAGAGGGAGCCAATCATCAATGTAGATCACTTTTTCAGGAACAATTGCTTATTTTTGCTGTAGGTCAAATTTATTTGAATTTCCGAACTTGTTTGTGCCACTAATAATTTTAAGTTACATTTTGTTACCTAAATTTTTTTTATAAAAAATATTATTATAACAAGCTGTAGTTTATCTGATAAAAAGTCTTTTTCTCTCTTAATTTGCATTTTTTTTTTGTATAACAAATTGGTCCTACTTTAATCTCTTTCTCTTTTTCTACAAAGTATAATTGTGTTGATTCTCTGAGAAATGTATTAGCATGATTTCAACTAATTCTTGAGTATCTGTCATATCTAATAAAATTTGATAGCTATTTCTTTGATTTAAAGAAACTTTTCTTTCTTCATTAATTTATATTGTAAATAAGAAGACAGATAAATGAAGGAGTATAAAATTGAAATAAACTTTTTTTTTTTGTTTAAGTTATAATGTTTCTTTTTTTTAACATGTATTATTCAATAATAGTATTATACAATTGACATTTATCGATTTGTTTCCACGAAAAGGCGGTCATTAAATATATTGCTACTGCCAAGCCTTTTTTTTTTTCTTTGAAACAATCCAATGTTAGCAATGTGTTTCTCTTTAATTTTATTACAATTGAGAATTTGTCGTTGTTGTTTCTTTTATTTTTATTTTATTTTTATTATTGAAAAAGTGGAACCAGTGTGAGTGCATAGTAGTATGGAATGTATTGCTTAGGCCTCTTTAATAGAATAGATTAAGAAGCCTTTCAAGAGCGAAAAGGAGTGAGCAAACTTAAAATACTAGTAAAAGGGAAATTGTCAATAATTAGTAGAAAAAGAGGGTTTATCAACAATGCTAGCATTAGCAGTCAAGTAAGAGACCTTAAGCATTAAGTTTATTACGATTAAAGAAGAATTTTATTTAAAAAATTAAAAAATGACCAATGAGCACATAGCATTTAAATACTGTTTTGCCCTGGTCAGATCGCTATGGAAAGAAAAACCCTTTTGGGATAAAAGGGAAAATGTTAAAGTATATGTATAAGTGATGATAATTAATTATCAGAAATTCGTTTTTGTATTGAAAGAAGATGATTGACTTTAAGTTTATTACAGTGTTCTTAAGTGAAATTAAGACTAGTTAAAAATTCTGTTAAATGCAATAATATAAACTTGAGAGATAAATTTGGTCAGCATAAAATTAGACACATCTACCTGTACATAACTTGATTGTTTCCACTAAGAAAAAAAACTGTAATCAAGATGACGATATTATTGCTCTTATTAATGATAGAATATAAATGGGCGACCTCAGTTAACTAATATTTCATAAGAAATGAAATGAATACTTTTAGCATTATTATAATTACATTGTAACAGCCTTTTGCAAGCTAAGACACCATGTTAATCTATTACTGTATACACTAGTTTTCTTCCAATGCACATATAGAATACCTACTTAATTTGTATAAAGAAAATGCGTCAAACTGGTATCAACAGAGAAGTAATAATGTTTTGATTTAAAGATTCTGAATTCATGTATAGCAGCTACAAATAATGTATCATATTTTTATCTATTCAACAAAGTTTTCCAGAATAGATAGGCAGTTCCTCTCCACACATTTTAAAATTTGGAAGCATATTTATGATTGACTATTTCATTTCCAAAAGCTATCATTTGATATATTATCATTTAAAAAGAAATCAGCTACACTTTTCCTTTTTTGATTTACATTTTATCTTTTATAAATACTCTTCTATTTTTTCCTTTTTTTTTTTTTTTTTTTTTTTTTTTGTTGGTGACATCTTTAAGAATATTATTAACAATTAAATACTGTAATAAATCGATCAACAATATTACCGGTTGGAACTCATGGTTACTATGATAAAGCTCTTACTCTCTCCTAAACAAATCATCGAAGTTGGTTACTGCTTTTTAAGTCTGTTCGTAAATAGATACTTTGTTTTGAATGTAACACTATCATTACTTTAAATCATAGAGGATATAGAGAACAAGATCCTACTCAACCTCAGTTACACCTGTACACTAATTGTAATAATATCTTTAAAGCACTCTTGAAATACCTTGATAATATCAACCAAAGCTCTCAGTTATCTGCTTTTACTAGTCAATTGATAGCTTCACCAAATTTTGACAAATATAGAATCTTCTGAAGCCTTCCATCAACAACAATAACCTCATCAATCGGTTCTTAGTGTATTAACAATCATTCAAGAATTTTGAAAATATAATTCAACTCCTTACCTCTGAGTTTGTAACAAGTTACATAATAAAGATCTATCTATCAATTTAATCACACAAAATACCAATGTAACATGACCTATTACAACAATAGGTAAGTGTTCTCCTCTTTCTCAAGTATCTTTAACAACATCATCCTTTTCATCATTCTAGCGCAAACCTCTAACTAGTTCTGATACTGTTTTAAAGTGTCAAAAGCACGGTCTCAACTACAGCAAGCATCCGTTGCTGAACAATCCCAGACACCACCCCAAAAGCCGGGGATTCTCCAGCACCTTACTAACTGCTATATGTTTTTACTAAAGCATATGCTCCAATTGGTCAACTTTGTGCAGAAAAAAAATTACATAAAGTTGGATCTTATATTTAGGTATTCCACTATCCGCAACATTGCTGTAATATTAGAAACTCAAGCCAGATTTTAATCTTTAATAAATTTATGTTTCTTTCTATTCAAATTCCTTCTTCATTGACTCATACTTCATTACTTTTTTCCTCCAGCGTAAAATTTGGAAAACCTAGCTTTCTTTAAACAGGAATTAAGCACCTCTAGGAATCAAGATAAAAAAAAATACCTGCACAACTTAAACTTAGCTTTACTTGCCTTAATCGTCTCTCCCATTTTTTTTTCCTAATAAGCAGTCTACAAAGAAGTATATTAAAATCAATTATGTTCCACTTTTTTTACTAAACACTTGATTCATGTAGATGTTCGCTTCTCACCTGTAATAATATCCATAATAGAAACTTTCCAGCAACTGAAATGACGACAACCTTTGAACTCAAGGGATACTATTATCGGTAATGATTAGATTAATCTGACTAGAACCTATATCAATAAACTAAGACTAAAATGCCTCGACTCATGCTGCAATGAAGATGTAACGATTGATAGCAATTCTGTCATATAATAACTGTATAATAATGTATTGAAGCATTTGATAAATCTAGCCTTATCCCAATGTATAAATTAATCAAACTTACCTTTTTAACAATAGAGAATCTGCAACACACCGTAAATAGGATGGTCCATTCATATCCAATCTATGTATTCGGGTCACCTCTTACCTACAAACATCGACAACCCTTGTCCGCCTTCTGATTTACCCTTTTAACTAGATTCTTGTATTACATTACTACAGCTATAAGCATACGGGATGCTATTAAATCATAATATCGATTTGTTAAAAAAAAAGGTATTAAAATTGAAATACTTTTACTATGAATAGATAAAATTAGTTTTATACTTGTATATTTGTTTCAACTCTATTAAGTATGCTGTTCATATACTACTTTATATTGGCGTATTGCTTAGATTATCACTATTCAAATAAGAAAAAAGGTCCATCAATATTTTAAAAATTGTTTGAGAAAATAAGTATATCTACTTTTTTTTTCTTCTAGCAAACAGTTCTCCACTGGATATTTAACAGGGCGTTTTTTTTTTTTTTTTTTTTTTTTTTTTTTTTTTGAAGTTTAAAGTTCTTTTGATCAAGCCCTCCTTTGCTTGGTAGAAATAGATAGCATTCTTAGATATATAGACTAGAAATGAATTTTGCTTTAGTTTTCCTCAACATTAAAACAGTATATGACACTGTGGATCAAAAACACTTGTAGTAAACTCTACAAAACCACCTTTCTATTTTATCTTTATTAAAACCCCCAAAGTTAGAATTTAATAAGCTAATTGTTTCTTGATTTTATGATGCGTAACTTGTTGGATCACAGCCAGAGTATAACTTTGCTATCAACACATTTAACGCCAAAGCTATAAAATTCTTAAAAAAAAAAATAACTGTTAAAATAGTTACTTCCGCTATATATCTAGAGGCCATTCTATATCTTCTTCCACAAAGATGATATTGCACCTCACCCAAGCTATCTACTATACAAGAACGTATAAATTCACTACAAACTCCATTTGTTTTCCTTTTCCATAAGATGCATTACTTGCAAAGTCGGTGCCTTATCTTTAACAATCTGGTGAATCCTTCATATGAATACCAACTATGCAAAATGTTATAGCAATTGGAAGCAAGATATGAAAAAAGAAAGAAAAAGGATTAACAAGTTCCAATTTATTGTTAAAAAGCATTACTATACTGCTTGATATTTTAGGGCAAATTTATAAATATTTAAAACTTCGTCGGGAGATTTTTTTTTTTTTTTTTTTTTTTTTTTTTTTTTTTTTTTTAATATTATTCATGGATTTTTTTTCCCTTCATTTTACTTTAAAAGGTAAATGTCGTTAATCAATAACATTCTTCCAAAATTTCAATTCATACGTGTATTATCAAATGATACACGAACAAAAATAGTATATTTACTAGGAGAAGTTGATGGTCAAGATTGTATCCTATCTTTTGAAAAAACACAATATGAAGACGCCATTCTACCAACATTAGCCAATTCTGTTGATACTTTAACCAATGTTGTTGAAAATAACATTTACGCTTGGTGCACGGCCATGATGTCTAGCACTGCAGATACCCGACTTAAAGTAATTTTCCCTGCCACTGATGTACACATCGCGAAATATGAAGCACAAAAGCGTATTATGCTTTTAGAGACACCCCAACATTATCAAACGATTACTTTACCATACATTAAATCAATTCCACAAAAACGTGTTCAATGGGTTTATAACATCTTGAATGGAACTGCTGAAACAGATCGTATTATCTATCATGATCATGATCCAGAGACAGGGTTTGTCATTTTACCAGATATGAAATGGGACGGTAGCATTGAAACACTTTATTGGGTAGCCATTTCAATGCGCACAGATATCTTATCTTTGCGTTCCTTAACGGGTGATCATGTTTCATTTTTGAAAAATCTTCGACAAAGGTGCTATGAACTCGCAAAAGAAAAAGTCAACTTGTTACCTTCAGAGCTTCGTTTATTTATTCATTATCAACCTTCTTATTATCATTTTCATGTACATATTACAGCTGTTGCCTTTTCAGACGCTCCAGGTGTTGTATCTGGTCAAGCGCATCTATTAGATACTGTAATTAATAATTTAGAGCTGTATCCCGATTATTACCAACGTGTAGATATTCCCTTTGTCATAGGTGAACGTCATACTTTATATACTGATTATAAATGGAATTAATAAATACAACGTAATAATGATAAAGACCTTGTATGTATGTGTAATGTATGAATATAAGAGAAGAAGAAAAAAAAATCAAGTTATATTTAAATTCACAGTAATTAAAAATGATATATACCATTTTATTACATAATCAAGTAAACACAAACTTCCAATTTTACTATTATGTTTTTTTTTTAAAAAAAAATATATCTCTACAACACAAGCAACAATTAGGACAATAAAAGTTAATCAAAGAGTTCTAAATTTCAATATATTAAAAAGACTAATATAAAGAAAAGGAAAGAAGAGAAAAATAAAAGGAATACACTGTTTAGACGAATAAATAGAAAAATACATGTGTTTTTTATCTAAATCTACAAGCTCACTTTTTAAACAAGTCAAGAAAAGATTAGAAAAGGACTTGGTAAATGAGGCTATGAAAAGGAGGGGAGAGAGAGAGAGAGAGGGAAAAAAAAGAGGGGGGGGGAGGGAGAAGAGAGTAGAGGTAGGTAGGTTTGTATTAAAAGATATTGTTTGTGAGAAGGAATGAGGAAGGGCAAATAGACAAAACATAGCAGGCTGTTGTATGCTAAAGAAAGGAAACAATGACCGAAATTTATGCAAATAAAAGCTGATGCGCAAAAACAGTTAAAATTAAAAAAAAAATGTAATACGTAAATCTAACGTGCGAAACTTATAAAAGAGTCTCCTTATTTGAATGTCTCCTTTTTATTATTATTCTTCTTCTTTTCTTCTTTTCTTCTTTTCTTCTTTTCTCCTTTTTTTTTTTTTTTTTTTTTTTTTTTTGGAGAGAAAACAGCAAATGGATAATATCGTTACAACGGGACAATCAACAACTAATAGCACAAACGCCATTAATCTTTCACTGTTCATATTAAATTTAATAGTCATTTTTTGTATCAGTTTTTATCGTTTATGTCTTGAAGGACCTCTATTGATTATCAAGAGATTTTTAAAGCATCCTTTATACGTCTTTATTATTTTAGTTTTTTCATTCCCAATCTATCTCTTTTTTCAATTACTTGTTTGTTTTTTGAAGCTCATCTTGAAGCTTTTCTTCAGTAGACATCCTTATTTATTTTCGGCAATAAAATTCTTATTTTTTAATCATACTAATGTCGCAACTGATTCAACAGAAGAGAATGATAATATAAACCAATATCAAGAAAAATGTTCTATTTGCTTTGATGCAAATTTGGATTTATGTCTTAAATATTGTAGAGATCAATTTTGTTTGGACTGTTTCCAAAGGTATAAATCTATTATATAAATGTATATATGAATATGCACTTCTTTTATTTATAGCTAGTAACTCATTCTCTTCATATATACATATATATATTTATTATTAAAAAAAAAAAGATACATATCCGAAGTAGTTAAATCAAGTTGGGGACTCAATGTTACAAAAATAAGATGTCCAGTTTGTAGTATTCTTATACCTCAATCTGAATGGACACAGTTCGTTTCGGATTCAATTGTAAAGACTTATTTTAAATTCAATAGTCCTTATCGTAGCTTTTCAAGATATTGTCCAGACTGTGAAACAGAAATCATTGCATGTGATTTCCCAAGGAATTATGAAAAGAGGTTTGTTATATAGAGAACATATTATATTATTCCCTTTTTTATTTTATTTTTCTTTTTTTTTTTTTTTTTTTTTTTTTTTTTTTTTTTTGTGAAATAATCATCATTCTATCATAGTCAATCTAAAACAATTGCATCTTTACTTCGAATCTTTTTTGAAACTTATGCTCCAAAGGAATCATATATGCCAGCTATTGAAAAACAGGAGCATTATATCCAACTATTTGAGAAAATGATGTGGAGAAATTCAACTTTAATTGATATCCATTATGAACTAATACAACTATTGCTACTATTGATATCTCAATCTAGTTTACATGATGAAGATCTCGATAAAATTAAACTAATCTCTCAACATATTTTACAATTAGAAGTAAGGCCTGATACTTGGAGAAAATTACAATTTGATTATATCGCATTTTTCCCGTTTATGAATTGGTATTGTTTTATATAAATATATATATATATATGTGTGTGTGTATGTATGTATTGCATATAAATATTTATCACCTCTCTTCTCTCTTTTCTCTCTTTCTCTCTCTCTCTCTCTCTGTGTGTGTATATATATATAATAGTCCGACATGTAATATATCAATCTGTTTACAGTGCGGAAATCACGCTCATCCAAATATGTCGTGTATCGATGATATGAAACAAATGATTATGCAACATTCAAATAGAGAATTTGTTGAAACACTCAAATGGAAAATTGAAAATAGTCGCTCTTGTCCAAGCTGTTCTATCATGATTCATCGTGATGATGGCTGTAATAAGGTCGACTGCACATTATGTGGTTTTAGCTTTTGTTGGGAATGTCATTTTTCGTGGGCAGAGGTATATTAGATAACAGTAAAATAATACGACTTTATGTATGTTTACATGTCTACTTTTTTTTTTCAACAGAGTGGCTGTAGATACTTTTGTTGTGTTAATATAAAGAAGAAGGATTCGTTGGAATCACAATACTACAATAGTAGTAGTAGTAGCTCTAAAGTATGTAAACAATAAACAATGCATGAAAAAAAAAAGAGAGTTAACATAATAGTATATTTTTAGACAGAATTAGGTGTTCCTAATGTAGATAAGATATATTCCAAATTTAAAAAATAAATATTTATTATTATGATTACGATTACTACTCATTAAAAATCAAGTAATAAAGAAAAAGAAAAAAAAAAAAGAAGGGGAGAATTAGCTAATCTTCAATTAAGGAAGCAGACGATTTACAGCAAATATTAGAAGGACAAGGAAATTCCTTTAAAACAGCTTCATGTAATTTACGAATAATTGAACTTAAAAGTACACCATCTCCTTGTTGTTGAGTGAACTGGACAATAACACAATATGGGTCACCTGTAATGAGATCTATTCTACATTTTACTTGCCTACATTTTATGCCTATATAATGTTTATTTATTTTATTTAGAATATGCTTATTTATTTACTTTTTTTTTTTATTTATTTATTTTATTTGTTTGTTTTATACCTTCTTGGGGTTTAGTTTTTATTTCGGCTTTATATCTCGCAGTGTCTGTACGATCATATTTTTCATAAAATCGAGTATCTGTCATCTTATTCATTAAACGATGTAACGTTCTTAAAATATCGGATTTATGAGTGCTATAAACAACAAGTGAACATACTTTAGGTTGCTTGAAAAAGAAGAGTTGATTTAGCCACGAGGCTTTGCTGATTAAAGTATCATGCGATGAAGGATTAGAAAGTGAATTAGTTGTTGTAGGCTGAAGTATATCTGTGTTTATGGGACTCCCCTGTTGACTGACAGATTTAAACGATGCTTCACTACTAGATAAATCGGATGGATTTCTTTTATTTGCCATCATCACCTTAACATGAGACTTCCCTGTGATTGGATAATAGCTACTGTGTGTGCTCGAGCATGTATTGCTACTACTACTACTACTTAATGTACTACCATCAGATAAGGTAGGTGGAGGCAATAGACCGAAATCATGGGGCGTTGTTTTAGACTGCTTTGACTGTTTATGCTCAGTAGATGGAATTATTAGATCGGAATGCTGTTGGAAGATGGATAGATCAAGTTGTTTCCTTTGCTTACGTTGTACAGAACCTAATGTGAGGCCGAATTTTTTAGTATCATTAGATGAAGTAGCGTCATTCCGTAAGGCATTACGAAGAGATAGTCCTTTAGAGACCAATGTGGCAGACTTGCTTGGCTTACATTTTTGACATAACTCTCTTTCTTCTTCTTCCTCTTCTTCTTCTTCTTCTTCTTCAGTAGGATCAATTTTATTGCGTTGCAGTATATGGCTTTTAGGGCGACTTATTGATTTAAATAAAGTAGTAGAGTTGGAAGAATTAGTGAAATCATTTGAATGAATAGGTGCACGATGAAATGGGTTCTTAAGTCGAAATGTTCCTACCAATGTCGTATTATTATTATTATTAGTAGTAGTAGTAGTTGGCTTAGAAGTTAAAGAATCTTTTGGTGTTTTAGTTTGTTTACTGTCTGGTTCACATTTTTCTAAACTAATAACTCTATATCAAAATAGAAAGCAGTGATAAGTGAGTATAGATCATGTAGATATCTTATCAACTATGCAACATACCCAGAATCTTTACTTTGTCTACGTGAAAGAAGAACATTTTTGACAAATCGTGTATAAATTGTATTACTGCTTTTCATCTTGGATTTCTTTTCATCTAAAATGGACATGGGCAATGGAGGACTGGTAGGTAATTCATCTGTGAAGAAGTGAGGTGTTCGAATGGTTGCAGCTGAATGTCGACGTAAGACTTCTTTTTTTATATGTGCTTCAGATGTCACCCAGGGAGTTATAGAGCGTGCTCCAGATGTATAACTCTTTCGCGCCCTAATAGAAGTATGTGCTTCAACTGCAGAAAAGCTTTTTCGTTGTCCAATAGATCTATACCTACGTCGGAGAGTATCTAAAAAAGAAAAAAGAAAAAAAAGTGAGCAAACATCTAGAAAGAAGGTAGATTTGGTTTTACATGTACTATCTATTTCTTCATCAGATTCATCATGATGATCTGTTTGCCAATATCTTTCTGCATGTTGTTGTAATAATACATAAACAACTTTTTGCATGTTGTGTCTATATAATCATTTAATAAATAAAATTTTGTTTATAGTTTATTTTTTGACTTGAACTTACTCTTTTCGAATTAATGCATTAATTACATTTTCCTTGTTAGATTCACCCCATAAGAATTTGATTGTTTCCAAAATGCGATCATCAATTTCAGATGCATCACTTACAGGTTGTCCAATTTCATTTTCTGTGGGAGGAATAGGAAGGCTAGCTATGTTTGCTGGTTCTGTTTCTCGAAACCATGGATGTGACATGATTTGTCGCATCTAAATAAATAAATAAATAAATATGTATAAGAATATAAATATATGTATATGTATTGCTTTAGTTATAGTTCATGTGTTATATAATGTATTTACATTTAATCTTTTGGATGGCTCAACTACAAGGATGCGACGAATAAGGTCTTGTGCTTGAAACGATATATTATCAGGCATAATGTATTTTCCTAATTTTACTTTTTTCAAAAGTTGTCTAATGTTCTCATCATCGAATGGAAGATGTCCTGTCAATAGAGCATATAGAATCACTCCACAAGACCAAATATCGCACGTTGAACCATTATATGGCATACCCTATAAATATACATATAATTAATCATACAAATATAACTGTATTTACTTGATAAACTTACAGCAACAATTTCAGGACTAGCATAATGTGGGGATCTAATTTGATATTTTTAATATTCAAAGAAGGAGAAGCTATATTTATGTCTGTTTTTTTTTTTTTTACCCGCAACTAGTTTCAAGCATTGATCCTAAAGGTTGCAATGATGCCATGCCGAAATCGGCAATTTTGATATTGTTCCTTGAACTCAATAACAAGTTTTCTGGTTTTAAATCACGGTGACTATAGTAAAAAAAAAAAAAAAAAAAAAAAAATAGGAGGGGATGATGAGAAAGTTACTGTTATTCATTGCTTTCAGGAATAAGACTTCATTCAAGTAATTACCAAATTAAATGATGATGACAATAATCTAAACCCAATATAATTTGTTGAAAATGATGTCTTGCCTCTGTTTCTTCAAGTCGACCTTTACTAACAAGATATTCGAATAATTCTCCACCTTCAATGTATTCTAATATAAGATACCTACGTGTACATGTATATAAAAGCTAATTAATAAACATCTTATAAATATGACTTGTAGGGGTTAGTAAAAGGAGGATGGTGTATAGGGGATACAGGTGTTGAAGAAAAAAGAAAAAAAAAGGGGGGGAGGAAATAAATGATATACGTTACAAATCAGAAGAAGCTGGGTCATCGATAACATCTATAAGTGACATAACATTAGGATGATGGATAAGCTTCATAATGGCGATTTCTCTTTTAACAGCTTTTTCAATTGCTGGATTAGCTGCTAAGTGTGCTTTACTAATGATTTTTATTGCAACTTGTTCACCCGTATGTTTATGAACTCCTAATTTAACTCGTCCTAGTATTTTATGTTTGTTACTAATCAATTGATATAAATCACACTGTATAAAATACCTGATGCTCCTTTCCCGAGCGTTTTACCAACAACATAATCTCCAATGCATTTCTTTGGCTTTTGTTGTTGTGAATGTGTCGATAAAGTTCCTGAGCTTCGTCTTCTGTCTTTAGACGAATGATGAACTATGGTTGCGGTTGAAGTTCTTCGTGAACTTGCATTCGACCTTTGTTGATCTGACATATTGGGCAGATAGGAATAAATTGGATCTGGAGCTATAATAGACATTGCACTTTAAAAGAAAAGAGAGAGAGAAGAAAACGAATATGTAAACGAAATGTTAAAAACTATTATGTACAATCAAAAAAAAAAAAAAAAAAAAAAAAAAAAAAAAAAGGAGAAAAACAGCAATTTTATTTTATTTTATTTTTTATGAAATAACAAGTATTATAATGAATACATATAAAAAACAGGAGACATGTACAATAAGAGGAGGACTACTGTATAGCATGATCAGATATATATAATTCATTGAATATAAGAGGATTAGATTACAAAAGGGGAAATTGATGTTAAAGGAGGAGAAGGAGAGAGGAAGAGAGAGGAAGAGAGAGAAAGGAGAAAGGAATTTAGAGCAACGAAAGTAAAGAGTTAATAGTTGACAAAGAATATTATAGTGTGCATAAGCTTACAGTCAACTGCCAGTAATAAGCATAAATTTTACTTTATGGCATATAACAGAATAAAATCTATCTGATAAAAAAAAATTATAATTCTGACGATGATAATTGTTATTACTGTGCCTTTGACCGAACATACAAATTTATTAATTTAGATCACATATAATTAAAAATATATACATATTTATTTATATAACACAACATAACAAATACTGTCAATAATTTGTATATGTAAGATTCGTTAGATTTTGATAAAATGCATATTAATTCGCTTATATTTATCACTATTCTGAGGGGGTAATTGAACTTATAAGTCCTCAAACTAACAGTAATAAAAATCAACATTATTCATAAATAAATTTTTATTTCACTGAATATTATCTTCATTGGCTGGTTTCCGTTTCAAGTAAGGAAAGGGATAATAGCAGTAGTTAAAAAGCCAATATTAGACTGAATACGTCTAGTTTCTATTTTTTTTTAAAAAAAAAAAAAGAAAAAAAAAACATGCACATACACATACACATACACATACACATACACACAGGAAAGATAGAGACAAATAGAGGAGTAGCTAATGTACAAATTCTAGTTTAAAAATATGATAACGAATGGGTTTTCTCTATAGGAGCTCCCTGTTTTCATAGAAATACATTCAGAATTAATATAAAGATAGGTATCCATTTATTATCCTTCCCATCTTTGTTTAGGGTTTTGAAAAGATAATGAAGTCCTTTGTTTTCAAAAGGTACAAGTTTATGATGAATAAACATTTGTTAGTGGTGAAAACAAAAGTTTAAAATTCTTGAAAAGTATTGAGACATATTAGATGGGATATCTTTTCGAATAATTGAGAGCACGGACATAGTACTTATTCTTATTATTTTTTCCGTCAAAAGCATCTTGAACTTGTTCTTTGATTGCACTTGTTGAAGTTTCTTCTATTTGAGCACCTGTCTCTCTTGTCTACATGCAGTATAAAAAAGAGTCTGTTATTTTTCATAATAATAAAATTATCCATTATCATTTCAGTAGATTTACTATAAAAGTAGTAGCAGTAATAGCAGCCTCTCTATATATGCATATACATATACATATACACATAAGAATATAATGTAAAGATTATATATTTTGTATCATAAACGTTACATAATAACAACTAATAAAATCGAATACATAATACATTATGGCTGAAAAACACAAGAAAAGTTCTAAATGATAACAAACATTAAAATACACATTTAATAGACTATGCTTCTCCTTTATATCATACATATCATTTAAAAGTATCAAGAATCAAGGGAAACAATGTGTTGAAGAAAGTATATAAATAAATAAGCAAGCAAGTAAGCGTTTATTATTCTATTATTGTAAGGTATATAACTTCTTTGGAACTCTTAAGAGAAAAACCCATCACCATAAACAACCCATTCTAAGGAGGTAAGATATTCAACCCGCTGATTTATTTTATTTATAAAGCTTTCTATCGCCAGCGTTGGTTGATCTTTATCTTGATTCTGCTTAATCCAATCTATAAGCATAGTCAAATTTTTCTTGCCCGATATATACCACCATCTCGTAGTCTCCTTTTCTGTATCATAGCCTGGTCCAATAAGAATAATACCATAGGCCCAATAAGGTTCACTATTTCTATAATCACTTGCTGTATGATCTAAAATATCACTAAACACCCAATACTCATTGCCAAACTTATCATGTCCAATCGCTTCCATTCGTTTTTGTATCTTAGCATTATGTATGGCTAATTCAAGCTTCTTCTTTTCAAATTCCATCCGATCATCACGAAGCACTGTCTCTAATAAATCAAGCTCACTCTGTGCCATCTTTAAATCTTCTTCTTTTCCTTTGAGCATCCTTAACTGACTGATACGTGTTAATAAACTATTGCGTTGGCTTTTTTTCTTGGATTCTTCTACATGATAATCCTTTGTATATTTTTTGAAATTTAATTCCATATCTTTATTCTCTTTTGTTTTTGGCATGTTCAAAGAGTGTCGTGACAGTGTTTCAAACAAAAGCAATTCCAGTAACATATGAATCATTTTCAATTCGTCCTGAGTGGATAAAAGCGAAGAGCTTCGACTTGATTTTTGAAAACGCCTGATTCTTTTTTGTAACTCTTCAGTATCATCATCTATATCCATGGAATCATCATCATTATTGTTATTCTTATTATGTGGGTTTAATTGATTGATATCACGTGACGTAGGGACAGGAATATCATCCAGATTTGCTAATGCAAGTAATTCAGCTATATCTTGCCATCGTTTGCCTGTCATTCCTTCCAGAAACAAAATATCAAGTAATGCTTGTTGTCTAGATACTACATCCAAATAGAGTCTATAGATTTTCTTTTCCATCATCCAATCATTAAGTATCCTTCGTGCCCGCTGTGGAACACTTTCTTCTTCTACTGAACCAAGTAATTCATAGTGTCCACTTCCATTTAAAATGATTAAAAATTTCCACACAATATATGCTCCTAATCTTTTAATCTTCCAGTCACCTTGTACATTTTGTAAACTGTTGACTAATCGACTGTCAAAATCATATAGACTTCCAAAACGAAAAATAAATTCCCGAATCTGCAAACGAGTCCATATTTCTTCTTCAGAGTATAACAACTGAATGCCATTTAGATCTGGACATGGTGTTGTTTTTCTTTTGTTAAATGATAATCTTGGAAGATTGAGTCTATTTAAAGAATAACGATTAACTTTTGAATTGAGTATTATTATTATTATTTCATTTATTTTCAACAAGTTACTCTTTAGAACATGATCTATACAATATAAACATTAATATATTTTGTTAATTTTTTTTTAAAAAAAAAAGAAAAAAAAAAACCTTACTCGCAATCACATAGACCTCTGCAAATTAGACAAGCCCATTTTAGTCCTGTTAGATCAGATCGATGTTGAATTGTTTTACCATTTTTAGCAATGTAACTGGCTTTATTATTCTTTATCCATTCTAAATTCTCATTCGCTTTTTTCATAATGCAGTTCTCACAAAAACTAATATTGCATGGCTTATCTGAGTCCTCTCTTAAAGCTGTGCATTGTATTCTTGGTATTGATTCCTAAATTGCAAAAAAAAATTAATAATATAGTTATAAGTTCGTCTTCATACACATGCTTACATTGCAATTTTTGCAAGGATCTGAATGTACAGACTCTTTTTTCTTAACACTAATCTCCATGTTTTGTATAGATTTCTCTAAACTATTTGCATAATCATGGCTTATTTTGGTAACAGGCGTTGAAGAAAAACAAAGTCTTTATTGAACAGTTAATCATCCTTATCTATAGTGTAATTTATTGTTTATAGAATACCTCGTTTGATGATATTTTGTCTTTACAACTACCTCTTTTTGATTGACTTTTTTGGCCATTGTTAAAGGTTCATGAACAAAAAAAAAAAAAAAAAAAAAAAAAAAAAAAAAAAAAAAAAACGCCAAAAAGAAAGCGCGTGTCAATGACAACACGAATTTTTTTTAACTCAGTTTATAATTACGATTAAAGAAGAATTTTATTTAAAAATTAAAAATGACCAATGAGCACATTGCATTTATATATGCTGTTTTGCCCTGATCAGATCGCTATGGAAAAAAAAAAGGAAAGAAAAACCTTTTTGGGATAAAAGGGAAAATGTTGAAGTGTATGTATAAATGATGATAATTAATTATCAGAAAATCGTTGTTGTATTGAAAGAAGATGATGGTCAGAGGGTTCAGGGATTTGGGAGTGAAGCAAGATAGTCCATCTCCAAGCAGAATTACACATATGGAAGGCCGACGTATGAGCCAGACATCAATTGATTTTCTCACTTTCTTAGTATGGAATATTGATGGTAATAGGTTCAAGAAATAAGAGAGTGAATCTTCAATAGATCTGGGGCATTTGAAGGCGGTTATGCATATGCAAACAAGAAAAACTATATGAGCGTGTGAAGAGTTCATTTGGGTGGAAGGGGCCAGGCTTGGGGTTTTACCAAAAGGTAACCAACCAAGTCGCCATCGCACGCAACGAAAGCGTTCACCTCTTGTCATTGATATCGTGAGAACAGGGATGACAATCGGATTATCATGGCAATAGGATAGAAGTTTATAATTATTAAATATTTTTACTTTGAATTCAGACGACGTTAATTTTTTTTTTTTTTTTTTTTCAACAGTCTTTACATTTTTAAAGGTATGAATCATTTCTTGTCGGAACTCGTCTAAAACTAACTTTTTTTTTTATCTGAATTTCCTTTTTAATTCGTCTAAAAAAAAACTAACGTCATCTGAATTCAAAGTGTAAAAAGTGTATGTGTATACCCTCCCCTTTCTTTCTCACTTTCTCTTCTTCCTTTCCTTTACCTTTTTACCTCTTGTCCCATAAGAGGGTTTTTAGATACTTTTTTCACATAATTTGAACTGACCTGGGCAATCCAATATAATAAAGATATTATGTGCCCATAGGTCGCTTTTTAAATTTATAAAAATAATAAAAAAAAAAAAAAATGTTTAATCGTATGTGTATACCCTCCTTTCGAAAACATCGTCAAGAATTTCTTGAAGAGAGTTTTCACCAACTACGTGACGAGACACATTCTGTTTTGCTTTCCACTTGCCGCCCTAATCTGATTATTGATCCGATACTCTGGTTACCCATGACACACAGTGAGCGTAGTCGAACTATTCGATGGCGTCTTGGTCCGTTACCCGGAAGAATACCTAAAGCCTGCCCATATCATCCTCATGTATACTTTAGTCGGTCACACGCCACTAAATGCTTGTACATGCACACTCGTTTATTCTTGCCACAATCAATTGCAGATCCCCTTTCCTTTCTTTTAAATCATCTCCCTCAGCATAAGCACAGAAATTCTCAGGATGTTTCTGCTTGGTTCTATCGCTGGCCAGTTATGTGTACCATTCTACAGGAAATGGATTACTTAATGCACGATAAACTACTATCTCCACTTCTTGACCCAGGCAGGAAATGACTCAACTAGGTTGTCCCTTTAAACTTGTTAGCAATATTCCCCCCTTTCTTTCTCACCTTCTCTTCTTCTTCCTTTTCTTTACCTTTTTACCTCTTGTCCCATAAGAGGGTTTTTAGATACTTTTTTCACATAATTTGAACTAACCTGGGCAATCCAATATAACAAAGATATTATGCGCCCATAGGTCGCTTTATAAATTTTAATTTATAAAAATAATAAAAATAAAAAATGTTTAATCGTATGTGTATACCATTCAAGCGAATTGATTTCTGTCAACACAACCAAAATCTATAGCTACTATGAATCAACTATCAGCAACAAGCGTTAATCACACGGGCTTTACCAAATTTCTTTCCTCTCGCTTCTATGTCCAAATGGTCCGCTCCCAACTTGAATACGGTCTAGCCATCAACAAGTTCACCTCATTCTTATACAACAAACTCAAAGATGCTCAAAAACAATGCATTCGAAGACTCTTCGGTGGCTCCACTCACTCCTCTGTCCAACTTATGTTTCACTTAACTCGTCTCCCTTCGATGAAAGAAAGGTATCATATATTACTAGCTAAATTCCTACTACGCTCCCTCTCCTTGCCTGACGATGCTCTTCTTACGAAACTATTACCCCACATCCGAACCTCGTCAAGCAGATCACAATGGTATACGCTATCTAAAACTCCACTGTGGAAGGCCTGTCACCCCCAAACTACACTCCTTAGATCACAAACGATTTAGAAAGTTACAACAGCAATTTTTTACAAGATAACTTAAATACACGTCGTAGTGCTCTAAATAACTCTACACTCCTCTCTCTTTGCAGGCCTACTATATCTATAGATCCTATCCTTTGGTTACCGATGTCCTTTGTTGAACGCAGTCGATGCATACGTCGGCAGCTTGGATGGTTCCCAAACAGTTACTTCACATACTGCCCCACTCATCCCTCTCAACGCCTCACTCGACAACATGCAGTCATATGTCTCCAAATGCACCGTTGGTTACAGTTGCCTGAAACTATAGAAGATCCCCTGTACTTCCTTCTTAATCAACTTCCCACCAAGAAACCTGCCTCATCTCATTCCGTTACCCCTTGGCACATTTGATGGCCCTCTATCTGCTTTATCCTTCATAAACTTGACCAGTTACAACATAATAAGCCGATTCTTCCTACCCCCACCCAATTCTGGTCAACGTCTCTTAGATTGGTTTCCTCCTACTCCTACACTACCTGTATAATTTTTTACATTACACCTATCACACCCTTCCTTTTCTTTATATTTTTCCTCTTGCTCCTAAAGAGGGTTTTTTTTTCGTTCCTTATCCCTTTAAACTGATCCGGCCCGAGCAAATTTGATGTATTTAATAACATCTCGTGCTCAAATGGGGTCATGTATTTTTAAATAAAAATTATTGCTTAATCGTATGTGTATACCGCTAAACCATATATGTAAAGCTGCAAGTATAATTCATAAACTATTGTCATTCCTATGATATAATTCTATAACTGCTGTCATTATTATTATTACATAATTATGCATTAGCATCAAGTAGAAATCATATCTACAAGATAACTTGAATAGTATTAGCTTAAATTTGTGATAAATAAATGAATATACAAAAGACAGTGAGAAGCTATTCTGTACAATAGTATAATTGTAAATGATTGCAAAAGAAAGCTTGTATCATCTATCAGCCTTTGATTAATTATGTGAATAGATGTAATAATTGTGAATGATTTTTTTTTTAAAATAATAATAATAATAATAATAAACTTTATTTATTATATGTCCAAATGGAGAGTGGATATTTTATTTTACCAAATTCGTCTGGATTAGTTCAATATATATAATAAAATATATACAAATCCATAGCCTCCCTTTTAGGTACAAGAGAATATATGAAAGAACAAAGGTAAAGTGAAGGGAGGAGAGTACATATAATATATTTAAAGTATTTGTTGCTATAGAATGAAAGGCACAATGAATAGTTATACAATGTTTATGACTTAATAGCCATATAATCCTTTATCAGATCAATAAATTGTAGCGTTTACCAATAAGTTTTCTAACTTGCTAGTCTAGAGAGCATCATTAGGATATACGAAGATAGTGTCATCAATAATTATAAGAACATGTAAATAAGGATGTCGACTGAGGCAATATATGATAAAGGTTTTAATAAGCTCGTACTGTTGACATGAGCCAGAGTATGGTATCCCACTAGATAGTCATGGTAAGCAAATGATTTTGCATTCTGAAGGAATTTTTCTTTTTTTCATATCGATTTTTTTTTTTACGTATGGCTAGCTTTTCTGAATAAATAATAATATAATTCAACAAAATAAGGGTTTTAGCTTGTTGCTATAGTCTTTCAAGTACGAAGTAAAAAAAAAAAATATCAAAGAATTTGCTACACTTAACTTTGCCCTTGACAGCCGATCAAAGTCAATTTATAAAATTGGATTTAGACAATAAGAATAGAAATTATGTACATAAACACTCTCAAGACCTGAGCTACTTAATAATGCCATTAGGCTTATGAATATGTGCATTACTTATTGTTAAGTCATGGTTTGTTATTATATGTTTGTACTTTTTCATTTCATTTATTGTTGTATTCTGTAATATTATCAGCTTATTTATTTCTCCTCGTAAAGATTTTATTTTTTTATAGGCAGAACATATACCCTTTATACTCTTCTTTCTTATCTAAAAGTTAACAAAATATGAATAAAATCAATGATGATGATTTTTTTTTTAAAAAAAAAGAGGTACCCTAACCTTGTAGTATATCATCTTTACTGAAACATAATATGCATGTTTTACTTATATCATCCATATCAGGAACTTTTTATGCATTTAATAAGACAATTATCCCGAGGAATCCACAGTAATACGAGTTTTTAGTTTAGTATATAAAACATTTATTAATAGTTATCTTTAGTTATTCTAGTGTAGCAAAGCTTGGACATATTTTAATTTAAAAGCAGGATATATACAAGATTTGTTTGTTTGTTATTTTTTTTTATTTTTTTTTTAGATATATAAAAAAAGTAGAATTAGTCTTATCTCTATTATCTTTCTCTATGATAGCAGCGATTTAATTAGAGGACAGTAACCAAAAAAAAAAAAAAAAAAAAAAAAAAAAAAAAAAAGATAATTTTTATACATACCATATATCTTTTTTTTTCTACCTGTTTTACATCAAATAAGTCTATGATATTGTTTTTGATTTTAATGTAGTATAAAGTGTATGAATGTTATTAGAACAAAGATTATAAAGTAAAAAATAAACAATTAAAGTAAAGCGCAAAATTCATCTACTCTATCTTCAAGCCATTCCCATCGTTTCAAACCAACTACCCATTCAGTAGGCAATTGACTATAACCAAAACGTGCACCTAATAAAGCACCTGCAGTAGCAGCATTTGTATCAGCTTCACCTCCTTGCATCACGATATCCATTAACATTCTTTTAAAATATTCCGTTTCAGATTCAGGAGGTACCTCTCGTGTTAAACAATATAAGGCGGCGCTTAGACATTTAAATGTATTCCGATCATTTTCGCTATTATCAAGGTCTAATTCGCTTAAAGAACGAGGTACGCAATAATCTACAAGTTGATAATAATAGTTTTGCATTTGATCTAAATTCGTTTCTGGAGTTATAAATAAAGGATCTGAATGAGGAGAAATAAGCATTGATTTATTAGTCTCTATGACATTTTTAACTAGTGCTTGAAGTCGATCATTCACTGAGAGTGAATCTATAAAACAACCGTTTTGTTTGTCATTGCTGTCAATAAGAAGCTGGTGATTTTTATTCCTCACTGTCGGTGGTTGATTTTTTATTTCTAATTCAAGATCTTGTCCTCTTAATAATCTGTCAATTTTTTAAAATATAAAATAAAATAAAAGAAAAAAATAAAATAAAATAAAATAAAAAAAAAGCTTTTTGAATGAATTATGTATGTATGTATAACTGCTTCATATTACTTGTAAATACCTTGCTATTAAAGTAGAAACTATAACACATGATATCATACAACGTGGATCAGGATGGGTAACACGACAGCATTCTGTCGTATTTTCAATCACAGTAGTACCATCCCAAAATTTAAGGATACCTAATAAAGGAGCCCTAACTAATGCGCCATTAGCACCTCTCAGGTTATTTTTAGTTTTCCAAACTTCAGCAGCAGCTTGTTGCTATTGTCATTATAATTAGAGAATTAGTCATATAATTGTGTGTGTGTGTGTGTGTGTATTTTTTTTTTAAAAAAAAAAAAAAAAAAAAAAAAAAAAAAAAAACGTATATTTACAGGACTCGTTTTAAAAATTGGACTTGCTAAAACAGCTTGATTTGTTGCATTCATACCCATTGGGAGTTTATTCAAATTTTTAATACCATGTAAATGATAATTAAAAAGTCTTAAAGCGAAATCTTTTGATAAAAAGTGACCTCCATTTTCCAATAAAGATTCCATGACTAGTAACACTTGTTCAGCATCATCTCCAAAGTCACTATTATATATATGTATTAGTTAAGACGAAAAAAACCCCTCCTCCAAGTCTGTCATATATAAATATTACTTTTCTTCAAATTTAGATCTATACTCGTCACGATAAAAAGGAATACCACCTTCATCCATACCGAATCGTATAGGACCTTTACCATAAAAATTACTTATTTCTGACCGAGTTAATCCTTCAGTAGCTAACCCAAGACTATCACCCAAGATAGCGCCTGACAAAGAAAAAGAAATGCTTTAGGAAAATGTAGTTATAAAAAGAAAGCTTCAAAGATGAAAACAAACCGAATATTAGTCCTTTCACTTTATCAACAATAGTTGCCGTTTCTAATTTAGAGCATCCTGATGGAATTCGCATAATAAACTTAAACAGACAAGTTTTTTTTTTTTCTGTTGATTTTGTTTTTTCTACTGATTTTGCAGAATTTCTTGCCTTTTCTTAACTAATAAAAATAAAAAAAAATAAAAAAAGGGGGGAAAAAAAATAAAAAGGTAGAAAATAAAAAAAATAAAAAAAGTAAGATCATTTTAAAGATCCTCTCTTTTTTTTTTTTTTTTTTTTTGTGTGTCATCCGCGCATTGTAAAACACTAATTAAAGTTTTTTTTTTCTTTTTTTTTTTTTTATAAACAACCTAATTTATAAAGCCTAGTAGTAATAAATGAGTCATTGGATATAGAAATGTAATGAATGCTTATGCTTTGTAAACTAAAATGTCAAATTAGATAATAATTTACTTACCCCTTATTTCCTCCTTAGTTTTTATTATTATTATTATTAAATTCAACTTCTTTACTACAGTTGTTTTATATGTATAAGATCATCCATTTGATAGTATGATGACTTGTTCTCTCTAAAGCATTATGTACTACGACTCTCTATTCAGATGATAGTTTGTATATGAATTAGTATCATAAATGATGACTTATTATACCATGACAATATATATGAATGATATAATTTACATAAAGTAATAAGAAAAATCATTTCTATCCCTATATGACATACAAAGTCATAATTATTACTTTCTTCTTCTTTCCTTCATATATTGTATGTGTATTCATATTTTATTGATGGCGCCCAGCTAACTGTTAATAGTTTCTCTCTAATACATTAATGAACTTTCTTATAACAATCTTTATTTTGGTATCTATTAATCAGTTTATGTAACTCTTTTATCGATCTATTACACACCCAAAGACATATTTAGATATTTATAGTATTTCATTGACGGTGGATATAGTAGTGGTGGGAGGAGGGGGTTTCTTTTTGTCCGTTTATGAGCATCTATAAGTTGACTCACTAAAGTAAAGAAAAAAAAATAATAGCATGTTTATTGTTGAAAATCTCGTGTGATAATGAAGGGTCTTCCTCTGCCATTCAAAATTTATTCAGTAATAAAGAACATGTGATTCACTGTCAAATATACCTATCCTAACATAGTATATTTATGATAACTTTATAAACGTATTTTATATCCTTCACTTTATAGCGTATAATAGACCTTGTAGATGATAAACTATGAATAAAGGAGACATTGAGCAACAAAAGATAAGAGATATGCAATAGATAGGAATGAATATCTTCTCGTCAGATGATATATGAACAAAGATAATGTGAATATTATTCACTTTTTTTTTAAAAAAAAATATGTAAAGCTTATTTTCAATAACTATTAAGAAGAGCAACAGTTATTACAAGGTGGTAAGTATATTACTAAACAGTAGGAAAAAAAAATAGAATAAAATAAAGCAAAATAAAAAAAAAATGGATAGACTAAGAATACATAGAATAGCAGATAAATTAGTTCCTACCACTAATATCTTGGAAATTAAATAAAGGTAAAGGATTAAAGAGAATATTTATTAGATGTTATTTAGATGTCATATACTATAGCTATCGTCATTATATATAATATCTAGGCTTTACATTTATATGCATGACAAACATAGTCTATTAGACCTGTCATAAATACTATCAAGAACTTATGTCAAGTACTATTCAACTTCTATTAAAAGAACTTTTATGGTATGCTTTTTATAGCAGTAGATCGAAAAGTATGATTAAAATAGTCTTTTCTTGAAAAAGACATTTACATATATGAAAGACTGTTCTGACTTGTGTAGTTGATAATTCATTTACGTCCTTTTATAGTATTTTATTCCTTGTAATTGATTATTTTGTAGTAAACAATTTCAAAAGTTATACAAGGAAGGTAGAACAATAGATGTCATAGATAGGTTCAACTACATTATTCTAAAAATTACATGTGTTTGTAATAGAATAAAAATAGAGTTATTATGAATGCTTATAATAGAATTAAATGTCTATAACCATCATTTAAAGCGTTTAATCTTATATTGGTAAAAAATGCAAGTATAATAAAGATATACTTGCACAGCATAAGATACATTTTCCCGTCAGGTTTTGTGTAATCGTTTTAATTTAATATTGACCTTCTGTACTATGTTGTTGGTCTATTACTTTTCTCTTTTCTTTTTCTTTTCTTTTTTTTTAAAAAAAAAATAAAGATTTACAAGCTTCTTATTCTATACATAAATACGTTAAAGTAGATAATGAGATGGACTCAATAAAAAAAGTAAGATTTGCTATGCATGGAGGATGCAAGTCAGTTCCGAATATGATGAGCTTTTATTAAAAAAAAAAAGTTGTATTACATATTATTGTTATACAATTTTTTTTTTTTTTTTTTTTTTTTTAAAAAAAAGACTTTATAGTTTCAAGTTAATAATAAAGGGTATATAATATATAAATACATATATATTTGATTAAAGCCATGGCCTCCAACTTTTATATTTCTTTGGTTTTTCTTCTACTTCTTCTTGCTTTCTCTTTTGTTCATCTTCATCCCACTTTTGAATATAAGCAGCAGCTGTTAATAAGATATCAATTGATGTTAAAGGAGTACTAGGAGTTGACCAATAATTAACTTTAATTTTCTTTATATTTTCTTCCTGTTGTAAACGATCACGATTTATTTTAGCACGACGATTTTGAAACCATACCTAATTTATATAAATGAATAAAAGCATAATACTATTATGTAAAAAAAAAAAAAAAAAAAATCATATTATACCTGAACTTCTCTATTTGTCATGTTTAAACTTTTAGCTAATTTTTCTCTTAATTCATGATTTGGTGTATCAGTTTGTTTAAATGATTCTGTTAATAAACAAAATTGTTCAGGTGTAATTCTTTTCCTTTTTGGTTTATTAATAATATCCTCTAATAATAAATATGAATTACACTTATTTATTTATTTATTTACTTGACTTACCTTTTATTACTACAAGTGATCTTCTTTTTGATCGTTTACTATTATTATTATTGCTATTATGATTGCGTTCATTTATAACTATGGAAGTAGTATTAAATGTTGTCATATTAAAGAGAAGCAGAGAGAGAAAGGGAAAGAGAAAGAAAAAGGGGAAAAAAAAGTTTTTATTATTATTATTATTATTAAATTTAATATTTTTAAAAACATTTATATTATTACATTTAGGGAAAGTTGGCATCAAAGTTAAAACTCAATATTATTGTGTACATGTACATTAAGCTTCTCATAATAAGTATTTGATTGCCATATATACTGTTCAAGGATAATTTCCTAATAATTCTGCATATAAAAAAGTGGTGAAAGATGATGATTTTAGTATATGCATATACAATTATTTTTATCGTATATATGATAAAAAGTTGTTCAATTTAATACTGACTAGTGGGATCACAAGTAAATAACTGATAAGGTGCTCGTATAGTAACCATGGGGAATAAAATTCGGTTCAAAAGTAGTATAAATAGTACACTTTAATCTGAAGCATTATAATAAAAAGGAAAATCAGTTCTCTAATTAAAGTTATTATGCAAAACGTATAATAACTCCTTCTTTTAATTATATTAATAATGAAATATAAACTATGTACATACTAGTTGAATCCATTATCTATATAATATATTAAAGCTTAAACAGAGAAGTCTTTAATGTTACTCATCTTTAATTTAGAAATATTAATTTTTATATTCCATTGTAATCTACTATCATAGTCTCCACTTTCATTATGGAGGCGGACTCTATCCCATATTCTTCTGACTATATATCAAGTTCTGTCATCCTATATAATAGAATTACTTTGTAATACCTTTGATGTCTTATATTGGCCGAAAAGAAGAGAATAGAATAATTATTTACATTATTTATGGATGTTCTGCTAAGCATAATTTGATAGTAAAATACTTTATCAATATATCCCTGTGTTTAAGATAAGGTAATATAGCGTCAATCAACTCGAATAATAAAACTCCGTAATTAAAAGTATTTTATTATTAAGAAGAATAGCAAATTCTTTTATTTAATTCTATTTGAACTAATTCCAATAAACCAGGATAAAATTTGAAAAACAGCAACCCTGAAATTATAGTTTTCACACTTCAAATTCAGGCGATGTTAGTTTTTTTTTTTGGACGAATCAAAATTAATTTTCAGACGTTTAGCGTACCTTTTTTGGAAAAAGGAAAAATGGAAATCAGATAAAAGGAGAGACAAAATGTTAGACGAACTAAAATGCAACTGTAGGCTAACAGGTCACTTATTTTATTTTTTTTACCTCCTGCATACATGGATACTACTTGAGAACAACCTTAAGAAGGTTTAACTAGCGTATTATATAAAAAAAGATCCATCTTTTGGTATTGATTTAATTGTACAATGGGAAACCAATCTACGACTGCGCTGAGCAAATTTAAGGATTTTTTTTTTCTTCGATTTAGGGGTGGATTCTTAAAAACAGTCAGCTTCTCAAGCATTCGTACCATTATAGCACTACACGATGTAAGAGTGGGGCTCAAAACTCGTTTTTTATTCATAACCTACATCAAACCTTGGGAGCCAAAAAAAAAAAGATCCGAGATCTCTTTGTCTCTTTAAACTGACAAGTTCATATCTGTATTCAGCCAGTCTAAGAAACACACAAATAAGTAGATAGTCTGCGCTTGGACTATATAACTAATAAGCAAGACGTCTTTAGTGATAATCTTGTGATGTGATTTTCAATACATCATATCTTAATCCTATTGTATTGGATCCCAGATCGATAATTATGTACTGCATTTTTGCTATACTATTTCTTCCTCTCTCTTTTGCTGTTTGTCTTTTATTTTTTTTATCTTTCTTTTATTAATGGCACGTACACCCATATATCCTGAAGCCGAAACACTCATTGCAGCAAAAAAAAAGCTGGCAAAACTAGAAAACATTTCGAAGCTTTGGAAAATTTACCGCAAAAGAACAGGCTATTTCTGAACTCTGTATACACAGATGAATACACTTGCAGAGTCTCATTTTGTCGAAAGACAAGTGAACCTTCTGAAAGTGCTTCTCTTCAGTTAGATAATTTCAATCAAGAAGAGATTAATAAATATTTCAGACCGTGCACCGTAGACCCCGGCCGTAAAGAATGTATGTGTATCTTATCATGGAAACAATGATATTCAAAGTCTTTCTAGTGCATAGTATTACAATAGGATGGGAAATATGAATAGACTCAAAAAAAGAACACAAAAGAAAGCAAGAATTAAGTTTAACTAAAATTGAAACTGATATCCCAACACTAAAAACAGCATCATCAGAAGATCACCTTCAACATGTGTTATACATGATGGAGCATATGAGCCACTTATTTGAATTTTATGGGTTTTAACACTGCAAGATATCGATGGAAAAAAAAAACTATGTTGGCTCTCAAATCGCTATAGAATCAAGTGTCCATATTTTGTTAAATAGAGGTAATAAGTACAACAAGAATAAACGAAAGAATACGAAGAGAAACAGAAGAAGAAGAAAAGCCAGAAGGGTTGAAGACAATCAAGAGGAACGAGCAGCTGCCAATTCACAATTGAAAAGGTGTAGGAAGAACAAGAGCTGTTTCGAAGAAGGCGATCGCAAGAAAATGTCTCTTGTAATCTTTGGTGATGGCCTTCAAAACAAGGATCACATCAAATTCAAAGGTCTTTGACGCGGCATTTCAAGCAAGATGTATAGTCAATTAAAGCATAGAGAGAGATTTGGAGAGTTGTTACTTTTAGATATTAATGAGTATAAAACCTCCAAGGTTAGTACAACGATGTCCATATATCACATGTTCTAAACAGTATCCTTATAGATCTGTAACTCTCGCTTGAGTCAAGACCTCAAGAGTCTGAAATGTGGGGAAGGCGACGATATCAAACAAATCCATCAAGTATTGAAGTGCAACACTTGCAATATTTTTTGGAATCGTGATGTGATGGCATCCAAGAATATGTTTCTGATTGCTTCTTCAATTTGGAATGGGAACGATCGCTCTACTGTCTTCATATAACAAAGCGCCACCTCCAATGTAATTGCCACATCTAACTCCGGTGAGGTGCTGGCTTAAAGATTTTACAGGTAAGAAGTCTTTACGAAGCTCATCTAACGTTCTGTCTCCATTTAATTTCTCCTTTGTCCCATTTTTGCGTCTGTATCTGAATTTCCTTTTTTCATTCATCCAAAAAAGGTAAACAAACTATCTGAAAATTGATTTTAATTCGTCCAAAAAAATACTAATAAACATCGTCTAAATTTGAAGTAGAAATATTGTTGTATAAGCAAATTAAAAGGATTTTTCTTTAGCGATCTGACCAGGGCAAAACAGTATATAAATGCTATGTGCTCATTGGTCATTTTTTAATTTTCAAATAAAATTCTTCTTTAATCGTATACTCAAATTCAACAAGATATGTAGCCCGTCCTATTCATTTTACTAAGCAACCATTTTTGAACTCCGTTTTTTTTTTTTTTTTTTTTTTAAATATCTTCACATAAATTATCAGTTGCTAGATTCTTATATCATTATTGTAAATATACTACTGCATATAAAGCTTTCAACTTTTATTCAAAAATCAATAAACGATTAAAGCCTACTAAAAGTAAAGTTGAAAATAAAAAAAAAGAAGTTTAGGTACTCAATTTCAATACTCGATGAATGCAAATTCAGCCAATGTTGTTTATATTTCGAAAACAAATGATGAATCTTAGGCTATATAAAAAAGACAGACACATACATTTATAGCAAAACATTATTAACCCTTTTATTTACTTCAATGTTGATGAAGATTGATTATCTAACGCAATTGTTTATTTTCATTTGTAATGAATGTACATATTAAAACTGTAAAATAAAATAACATAACATATATCACTTATAGAATCGAGATAGTCCCATCTCCATCAATAAGGTTATTATTACCCGCTTACATCATTCCACAAATGTGGGACATTTAGAGGAAGAATTTATATCAAAAGAAGAATACAGAAATGATATTTGTTTAGCTATAACTAGACTTTTCGGGATATACTTTGAGTAGTGTCTATATTTATATATATGCATATATGTATATGTGTATATTTTTAATATGATACAATACAACTAACTAGCCATTTATATTTCAGTAACAAGAAAATAAAAAAAAAAGGAAACTATTTCTTTTATTAGAAATTATATTCATACATGTAAACTCAGAAGGATATTATTTCACTATATCTCTATTATTATCATTTTTTGTATGAAATTAGATACTATTACTTTTAAGCGAATAATTTCAAATGTATCTTAAATGAAATACATTCATGCACAAATAAACAATAAAAACGTCACTATACTTTTTTTCTATTTTCTCCTATTCTATGTTTTCTCCTCTTTGGCACACGCCCCCTTTTTTTTTTTATTTTTTTTATTCTCACACAGAAAAAGTTTAAATGTGTTACTTTTTTTTTTTTTTTTTTTTTTTTTTTTTTTTTTTAAAAAAAAATCTGTATAAATACAAATATATTTTTATTTTTTAATCTTTTTTTATATTTTTATTCTCAATTTTATATATTTATTATATAATTCACATCTACAAGATAATATACACAAAATATAACGAATTTATGTAAATATATACATATACAAATACATATACATTTATATATACATAATAGATATATACACACATACATACAGACATACATATAGACACACATTATTTATTTTATACATTTACATATATAAATTTTTCTTACAAAATATATTATAATATATTTTGTTCAATTTTTTTTTTTCTTTATTTATTTATTTTATTTTATTTTTTTTTTTAAAAAAAAAAAAAAAATTCTATAAAGGTCAGAGCGCTAATGAAACGTTCTTGTGCAGGAGATAATTCACCACTTATAAAAAAGAAAATTCGTGATAATTCAGAAGAATTTTCGTCGTCAATTACTCAATCATCTGCTAAACTTAAATCTAACATGAGCTTACTTTCTTATATTCACGATCTTGTACATAATCTCGAACAAGGTGATATTGATCACTGTTTATCTAATTCTATAGACACTTCGAAACTTGGTGACAAATTATCAAAACAGGACTCTGAAAAATTATCTTCAATAGACCTGATGCTTAAAAAAATTGCACAACGTCAGCTACAGTTAGAGACTGAAAATTTAAGAAGCCGAATTATGATCCAACAACAGCATCAATTATTAACCGCACATGATCACGAGGAAACATCTCATACAAATAATCGTCATTCTTCTAATCATACCATAACTTCGGATGAAGATAATTTAACTACTATTCATGACTCTTCTTTATTAGAAAAATTAGAAAATTCTTATCGTCAATTACAACCGGAAACACCAACTGGTTATTTTGGTAAATTGCAAAGTACATTTTATTTTAATAAACTATATATTTATTGACAAATATATCTTTTCGTCTTTTTATATAAATATATATATGTATATATATATTTATTTATTTATTTTCTAATTGTTAGCTGATAACGTCAATTCATCTTCAACATCATCAACTCCTGCTGCAGTAGCAGGTTCTAACTCTTCTGTTCTTTCTACCCCACCTTTCAATATTTCATCAACAGCTACAGCTTATCCTGTTTATTTTACAAATGCAACAAGTTCAGATAATATTGTTTGTCCTGATTGTGTTATTCAGGCTGTTAAAGTAGCTTCTGGTGTCTTTAACGGAGACCTCGGTCGTCGTATTACTTGCGAACATGAGCGTTGTGTCATACCCGGTTCACAACTTGAACTTAATGCCCCTATCAACACCCTCAAGAACGCTGTTAACGCAATGGCCGATCGTCTTCAACTTGTAACGGATGAAGTTAATTTTGTCGCTCATGAAACAGCTGTAAATGGTAAGTTAGGTGTTCAAGCTCGTTGTGTTAAAGAAATGAAAGGTCTTTGGCATGATTTTGTTGTAAATCTGAATAGTATGACAAGGAATCATCTTGAACAAGTTAGAGATATCGCTGATGTTTCTACTGCTATTGCTCGTGGTGATCTCAGTAAGGCTATGACTGTACCTGTTAAAGGTGAAACTTTGGTTCTTAAAAATACATTTAATACGATGGGTAACAAAAAAAAAAAAGATCTATAATATAATAACAAACATATATCTTATATCTATTTTTGTATATACATATACATATACTTATATAAAGTCAATCAATTGAATTTATTTGCTTCTGAAGTTTCAAGAGTGGCTCACGAAGTAGGTACGGAGGGAAAACTAGGTGCTCAAGCTAAAGTACAAGGTGCTGATGGAATTTGGAAAGAATTAACGGATAATGTCAATACAATGGCTGCTAATTTAACAAATCAAGTCAGAGATATTGCTCAAGTTTCAAAATCAGTGGCTCGTGGTGATTTAACTAAAAAAGTCACTGTAGAGGTAAAAGGTGAAATGCTTGATTTAAAAAATACGATTAATACCATGGTCGATCAATTATCTATCTTCGCTACAGAGGTCACAAGAGTTTCATTAGAGGTAGGTACAGAAGGTATCTTGGGTGGTCAAGCCGTTGTCAAAGATGTGGGTGGTACTTGGAAGGATTTAACAGATAATGTAAACATGATGGCTTTAAAAATTACAAATCAAGTTAGAGATATTGCGGTTGTTGCTAAAGCTGTTGCTCGTGGTGATCTATCTAAAAAAGTGAAAGCAAATGCTCAAGGCGAAGTTTTGGAATTGAAAAATACAATGAACAAAATGGTAAGTCATATATATAAATATGTATATATAAAAATATATAAAGAGCCATCCCCTTGTATATCTTAATTTTTTTTTTTTTGTAGGTGGATCAGTTGATTCTTTTCTCAGCAGAAGTGCGGCGTGTTTCATTAGAAGTAGGTGTAGAAGGAAAACTAGGAGGTCAAGCTGTTGTTAAGGACGTTGGTGGGACATGGAAAGACCTTACAGATAATGTCAATACTATGGCTGCTAATCTTACAACTCAAGTACGTTCAATTGCTGAAGTGACAAAGGCAGTTGCTAAAGGTGATCTATCTAAGAAAATTGAAGTAGAAACTCGTGGTGAAATATTAGATCTTAAGAATACCGTCAATGACATGGTGGATCAGCTAAGGGTATTTGCCTCTGAGGTCACCAGGGTGGCTAGAGAAGTGGGTACAGATGGTAAACTTGGAGGACAAGCGCAAGTTCCCAATGTGGATGGTACCTGGAAGGACTTGACAGATAATGTAAACACGATGGCAACAAACTTGACTACTCAGGTACGTTCCATTGCTGTCGTCACTAAGGCTGTTGCCAACGGTGATCTTTCTAAAAAGATTCAAGTGGATGTAAGTGGTGAAATATCAGATCTAAAGGATACAGTAAATAACATGGTGGATCAATTGCGAGTGTTTGCTTCAGAAGTCACCCGTGTTGCTCGAGAAGTCGGAACAGAGGGCAAATTAGGTGGCGAAGCAATCGTACCAAGTGTGAGTGGTACTTGGAAGGATTTGACGGATAATGTAAATACGATGGCAGCTAATTTAACTACTCAAGTAAGATCGATTGCTGAAGTGACTAAGGCCGTAGCCAAAGGTGATCTCTCCAAGAAAATAGACGTCGAAACACAGGGCGAAATTTTAGATCTTAAAAACACAGTCAATAGCATGGTGGATCAACTAAACGTTTTCGCAGCAGAAGTAACTAGGGTAGCCAAGGAAGTCGGTACAGACGGTAAATTAGGTGGTCAAGCGCAAGTTCCGAATGTGGATGGTACCTGGAAGGACCTGACGGATAACGTCAATCATATGGCTACTAATTTAACAAACCAAGTAAGATCTATTGCAGAAGTGACAAAGGCCGTGGCTCTAGGTGATCTATCTAAAAAGATTGAAGTTGAGTCAGGTGGTGAGATACTAGATCTTAAAAATATAGTGAACAACATGGTGGATCAGTTGCGTGTCTTTGCCTCTGAGGTAACTCGCGTCTCAAAAGAAGTAGGTACAGAGGGTAAATTAGGTGGGCAAGCTGTAGTCCAAGGCGTAGCAGGTACTTGGAAACACTTGACAGATAATGTAAACATTATGGCTGCTAATCTCACCAACCAAGTAAGATCAATAGCAGAAGTCACTAAATCTGTAGCCCTAGGTGATTTATCAAAGAAAATTGAGGTTGAGTCTGGTGGCGAAATCCTCGAACTTAAAAATATTGTCAATAACATGGTGGACCAGTTACGTATATTCGCCTCTGAAGTGACTCGTGTCTCTAAGGAGGTAGGTACGGAAGGTAAACTGGGTGGTCAAGCCATGGTTCCTAATGTCGCTGGTACGTGGTACGAACTCACAAATAATGTCAACATCATGGCCGCCAATTTAACATCTCAGGTACGCTCAATTGCGGAGGTGACAAAGGCCGTAGCTCTAGGCGATCTATCTAAAAAGATTGAAGTTGAGTCAGGGGGTGAAATCCTTGAACTTAAGGATATTGTAAATGGTATGGTGGACCAATTACGTATATTTGCTTCTGAAGTTACACGTGTCTCAAAAGAAGTTGGCACAGACGGTAAGTTGGGTGGTCAAGCTAGTGTACCTAATGTAGCTGGTACTTGGTACGAATTGACCGATAATGTAAATATCATGGCTGCAAACCTTACAACTCAAGTACGTTCAATTGCCGAGGTCACTAAAGCAGTCGCAAGTGGTGATCTATCCAAAAAAATTGAAGTGGAAACTCGTGGTGAAATATTAGATCTTAAAAATACTGTCAATGACATGGTGGATCAGCTAAGAGTATTCGCCTCTGAGGTCACCAGAGTGGCCAGAGAGGTAGGTACAGATGGTAAACTAGGTGGCCAAGCTCGCGTTCCGAATGTGGATGGTACCTGGAAGGACTTGACGGATAATGTAAACACGATGGCTACTAATTTAACAAACCAAGTAAGATCTATTGCAGAGGTAACAAAGGCTGTAGCTCTAGGTGATCTATCTAAAAAGATTGAAGTTGAGTCAGGCGGTGAGATACTGGATCTTAAAAATATTGTCAATTCTATGGTGGATCAACTTCGTGAATTTTCTTCTGAAGTAACAAGAGTAGCTCGTGAAGTCGGTACTGAAGGAAAATTAGGTGGTCAAGCTATTGTTCAAGGAGTAGCAGGCACTTGGATGGATTTGACAGATAACGTCAATACAATGGCTGCTAATCTTACAACTCAAGTACGTTCGATTGCTGAAGTTACTAAAGCAGTCGCGAGTGGTGACCTATCTAAAAAAATAGAAGTGGAAACTCGTGGTGAGATACTAGATCTTAAAAATACGGTCAATGAAATGGTGGATCAGCTGAGAGTATTTGCCTCTGAAGTCACACGAGTCGCCAAAGAAGTCGGTACAGAAGGTAAATTAGGAGGACAGGCTACTGTAGAGGGGGTTGCAGGCACTTGGCTGGACCTAACAGATAATGTCAATACTATGGCTGCTAATCTGACTACACAAGTGCGTTCTATTGCAGAAGTGACTAAAGCAGTAGCTCTTGGTGACTTATCGAAAAAAATTGAAGTTGAATCTGGTGGTGAAATTTTAGATTTAAAGGATACAGTTAATGGCATGGTGGATCAACTTCGTATTTTTGCTGCTGAAGTAACTCGTGTCTCTAAGGAAGTAGGTACAGAAGGCAAACTAGGTGGCCAGGCTATGGTTCCTAATGTCGCTGGTACGTGGTATGAACTAACCGATAATGTCAATATCATGGCTGCCAATTTAACAAACCAAGTAAGATCTATTGCAGAGGTAACAAAGGCCGTAGCTCTAGGTGATCTATCTAAAAAGATTGAAGTCGAGTCAGGTGGTGAGATACTGGATCTTAAAAATATAGTGAATAACATGGTGGACCAATTACGTATATTTGCCTCTGAGGTAACTCGCGTCTCAAAAGAAGTAGGTACAGAGGGTAAGTTGGGTGGCCAGGCTGTAGTCCAAGGCGTAGCAGGAACCTGGAATGAATTAACTGATAATGTAAACATCATGGCTGCAAACCTTACAACTCAAGTACGTTCAATTGCCGAGGTCACTAAAGCAGTCGCAAGTGGTGATCTATCTAAAAAAATTGAAGTGGAAACTCGTGGTGAAATATTAGATCTTAAGAATATTGTAAATTCAATGGTGGATCAACTAAGGGTATTTGCCTCTGAGGTTACCAGAGTGGCTAGAGAAGTAGGTACAGATGGTAAACTTGGAGGACAAGCTCGCGTTCCGAATGTGGATGGTACCTGGAAGGACTTGACGGATAATGTAAACACGATGGCTACTAATTTAACAAACCAAGTACGTTCCATTGCAGAAGTTACTAAAGCAGTAGCTCTAGGTGATCTATCTAAAAAGATCGAAGTTGAGTCAGGCGGTGAGATACTGGATCTTAAAAATATTGTCAATTCTATGGTGGATCAACTTCGTATTTTTGCTTCTGAAGTAACAAGAGTAGCTAAGGAAGTAGGAACAGAAGGTAAATTAGGTGGTCAGGCCATAGTGGAAGGCGTCGCTGGTACTTGGATGGATTTAACGGATAATGTAAATATTATGGCTGCTAATTTAACTACACAAGTACGTTCCATTGCAGAAGTGACTAAAGCAGTAGCTCTTGGTGATTTATCGAAAAAAATTGAAGTTGAGTCTGGAGGCGAAATTCTTGAACTTAAGGATATTGTAAATGACATGGTGGATCAACTTCGCATTTTTGCTTCTGAAGTTACACGTGTCTCGAAAGAAGTCGGTACAGAAGGTAAATTAGGTGGACAAGCTCGTGTTCCTAATGTTGCCGGTACTTGGATGGATCTTACTGATAATGTAAATACAATGGCTGCAAATCTTACAACTCAAGTACGGTCGATTGCTGAAGTTACTAAAGCTGTAGCAAGTGGTGATTTATCAAAGAAGATTCACGTTGAAACTCGGGGCGAGATTTTGGATTTGAAGATTACAGTGAACTCAATGGTAGATCAACTTCGTGAATTTTCATCTGAGGTAACAAGAGTGGCTCGTGAAGTTGGCACAGAGGGAGCCTTAGGTGGTCAAGCTCATGTTCGAGGGGTTGCAGGTACTTGGAAAGATTTAACTGATAATGTGAACACAATGGCTTCAAATCTTACTACCCAAGTACGTTCAATTGCTGTGGTTACAAAGGCTGTAGCGAGTGGTGATTTATCAAAGAAGATTGATGTTGAAACTCGCGGTGAAATTCGAGAATTAAAGTAAAAAAAAAAAAAAAAAAAAAAAAAAAAAAAAAAAAAAAAAAAAAAAAAAAGAGGAATCTATGTATATCTCCTGTTTATTTATTTTTTCTAATCATTATTATTATTATTATTACTATTAGGGAAACTGTAAATGATATGGTGGATCAATTACGTGTGTTCGCTGCAGAGGTTACTCGAGTTGCTCGAGAAGTTGGTACTGAAGGTATACTTGGTGGTCAAGCGACAATTGTTGGTGTTGATGGTACTTGGAAAGATCTAACAGATAATGTAAATCTTATGGCAAGCAACCTGACTGATCAGCTTAGAGCTATTGCTGCAGTTTGTAAAGCTGTAGCACAAGGTGATCTTAGCAAAAAAATTGAAGTTGAAGTCCACGGTGAAATTGCTGAATTGAAAAATACAATTAATACGATGGTAGACCAATTAAGCTCATTTGCCTCTGAAGTCACACGCGTAGCTAAAGAAGTAGGTACTGAAGGTAAATTAGGAGTCCAAGCTCAAGTTAAGGATATTGAAGGCTTATGGCGTGATATTACAAGTAATGTCAATACAATGGCTTCTAATTTAACCACCCAAGTGCGTGCGTTTGCTCAAATTTCTGCTGCTGCTACTGAAAATGACTTTTCTCGTCTCATCACAGTTGAAGCTTCTGGTGAAATGGATTCTTTAAAAACCAAAATTAATCAAATGGTTGGCTCTCTTCGCGATGCTATTCAAAAGAATAGATTGGCTCGAGAAGCTGCTGAATTAGCGAATAGATCCAAGAGCGAATTTCTAGCTAATATGAGTCATGAAATTCGAACCCCTATGAACGGTATTATTGGTATGACATCGCTTACACTTGAAACTGAGTTGAATAGACAACAAAGAGAGAATTTGATGATTGTTTCTAGTTTAGCAAATAGTTTGCTAACGATCATAGATGATATTTTGGATATTTCAAAGATTGAAGCGGGTCGAATGACAATTGAATCCATTCCTTTCTCATTACGCTCCGCTGTCTTTAGTGTTCTGAAGACATTAGCAGTAAAAGCGAATCAGAAAAAGCTTGACCTCATATACCATGTTGATCAGCTTATTCCGGATCAATTAATCGGTGATCCACTTCGTTTACGACAAGTCATTACAAATTTGATTGGCAATGCAGTGAAATTTACTACACAAGGCGAGGTTGTTCTTCGTACACGAGCTGTTCGTATGGAAGATAATACTGTTACATTAGAGTTTTGTGTAAGTGATACTGGTATTGGCATCCAAGAGGATAAATTGAATGTTATATTTGATACTTTTTGTCAAGCAGATGGAAGCACTACGTAAGTTTAGTTAAATACTATATACTTTATATTTATTTATTTATTATTTTAAATATGATATGATATGGTAGTCGAGAATATGGTGGTACTGGATTAGGTTTATCTATCTCTAGACACCTTGTACAGCTAATGGGTGGTGATTTATGGGTTGAGTCAAAATATGGAAAAGGATCTGAATTCTATTTCACAGTCAATCTTCTTAGATATGATCTTCAGCAAAAAGAAGTTTTTGATAAGATACGTCAATTCCGTAATAGAAGAGTTTTGTTTTTAGATACTATGAATGATCAGACAGAGGTCTTGAATAAAGTAACATCGCTTGGATTGAAGCCTTATCGTGTTAGTAATATTGAAGAGGCAGCAAGAGTTGCGAATGCCAATTCTAGCAAGATTAAACATGCACCTTTCTTTGATACAGTTATCATTGATAAAATGACATTAGCAGAAAAAATTAGAGAAATTATCCCACTTCGTTATACACCTATTGTTCTTATTGCTCCAGAAGTTCATCTTTTAAATATGAAACTTTGCATTGATTTGGGCATTACAGGTTATATTAACACACCGGCTAACCTTGCAGACATAGTTGCCGTTCTTCTTCCTGCTTTAGAAAGTCATGCAGCACTTCCTAGTGATGCCTCTAAATCAGTACCTTTAGAAATTTTATTAGCAGAAGATAATGATGTTAACCAAAAACTTGCAGTTCGAATTTTGGAAAAGTTTGGACATCATGTTAAAGTAGTAGCTAATGGTAAATTAGCTGTAGAAGCGTATGAATCGCAAAATTTTGATTTAATCTTGATGGATGTACAAATGCCTGTTATGGGAGGTTTTGAAGCGACACAAAAGATTCGTGAAATTGAAAGGAATTTGAACAATTCGCATATACCTATTATTGCATTAACAGCACATGCTATGATTGGAGATAGAGAAAAATGTCTACAAGCTGGCATGGTAAATAATATAAAGAAGTATATATGTCTATGTACGTACTAACTTTTATATTTATAAAATACCATTCTAGGATGAATATGTTACCAAGCCCTTAAGATTCCCTGAATTGATTGCCGCTATTAAAAAGTTTGCTCCTCAGTCAGCACACATGTTGATAGAGGGTAAACTCAAGTCACTTAAGAAATAACAATAATAAATTATATATAGAAAAGATTTTTTTAAAAAAAAAAAAAAAAAAAAAAAAAAAAAAAAGTTTCTTATAGATATTAATTTGAGTGAAATTAGTATGAACTTTCTTCATTTTGAGTTCATCAGTTATAGAATTTAGCATGTTGGAATGAAATAGTTCATTCCATAATAGCCATAAAATGAAAATGTCAAAAATTCATTTTTTTTTAATTATGTCAGTTGAAATTTATTATGTACATTAAAGATATCTGGTAGCGCAATCACAATTTTGATAACAATAAACTCCCGGACCTAATCATAAAGTTGAGAAGTCAATTTTTTTTAGCTTTAGCTTTTTATCTTTTTTTTTTTCTTTTTTTTTTTTTTATACCATATAAACTAACGCAATCCGAGTCTGTTTGGCTTTTTTTTTTATATATATATATATACATATAAAATAAAACTCTATGTTAGTTTAAAGATTTCTTGTCTTGTTTGATAAAATAGAATGCTTACCATTCACAGTATCTGTTATTGCGACGCTGTCTAGTTAATCCAGCTATTAAGCCAATAATAATAGCAAGAATAATTACACAACAAAAACAGGAAGTTAAACGTCTTGTAATTGCAAGCTTTCGATTATCTTGTGGTGAATAAAATTCAATAACACGACTTCTACTAGCTGGTTGTTCAGATAATTGCTGAATAGGAGGAGGTGGGTATGTTGCAGTCTGAGGTGGTGGTTGATAATATATTTGTCCTGGTAGATTATGCATGTTATTTGATGAAGCTGTATTTTCATAATAGGATGGAGGTGGAGCAGGTGGAGACCTAGATGCTTCATTATTATGTTGTGCTGTAGCATTTGAATGCTGCTGTGGAACTATGATAATAGAACTTCTTTTTGTAAGAAACTTTTTCTTTTTTTTTAAAAAAAAAAAAAAAAAAAAAAAAAAAAAAAAAAAAAAAAAGAAATAACAATAATCAATTATTACCTGCTTGCTGTTGCTGCAAGGAATCGTTCATATTGACTTATTTTTATTTTGTTTTAATCAAGAAAAAATAAAATATATGAATATAAATAAATGTATTTAATAAATAACAAACAAAAGAAATTAGGTAAATAATAAAGAACCCTTTTTTTTTTATTTTAAATACAAAAATAAAATAAAATAAAAAATTTATCTGAAACTTTATCTGACTTGTAATTCATCTCTTATTCAAGCAACTTCATTACAATAATATAATCGCTGTATTCTTTTAAAACAAATCAGCAAGTTACTTGAACTTAATATTATCTTGTATAGATGCTACGCTATATAAAAACTGGAAATATACCATGGGATATCAACAGTTTCAAAGAACTTGTAAATGCTAAAGAAACAATTGAACCAAAGACAATGGGTACAATAGATGCTATTTGAAATATTTATAAAAGAACATACACATTGTAGAAGAAGTTTCTATAAATTCAACTACATCTTATGTTGTCTTCTTCTCTATTATTACTCATAAAAGAAATGATATGATAGTCAGAATTTTAAGGCAAAGATAACTCTAAAAAAAAAAGGAAAGAAAAAAAAACCCGTATGCATTATAGATTTATTTATAAAGATGAATAAAATGTACTTTATTAGTTTACTCTCTTCTTGTAATTGGCCCACAAACTTTCTCGTAATTTGAACTTTTGTACTTTTCCTATATAAAATGGAAACAGTTAGTTAGTTTATTTATGAATGAGTGGCAGTTTTGTTTCCCCCCCCCTCTCCTCAAGAATAAAAAGAAAACCTTACCTGTACTATTATGTACATATATATATGCGTGTATTATATAATAAAAGCTATCAATACACGTAATCTTTGAATGACGATAGTAGGTTACTTACCTTGTTTTGGGAATATCATGAATGAAAATGATTCTGTCTGGACACTACATTTTTTTTTTGTTATTATTAAATAAGATTATAATATTAAATATTTAGTTTTATTTATATACCTTATAACCTGCTAAACACTTTCGACAATGGTTAATAACTGATCGAGCATCTAAAATTCTATTCTTTTTAAGCACAATATAGGCAACTGGTCTTTCACCCCATCTATCATCAGGACCAGCAACAATAGCGCTATCATTATCTTCTTTGTTAATCATTTTAAAACTTTATATACATATATAAAGAGCATTTACCATTCGGATATTTCATCTAGTTCAAGGATTACACTTTCAACTTCTATAGAACTAATATTTTCACCACCAGAAACAATAACATCTTTACTACGATCTACAATTTCAATAGAGCCATCAGGATGTCTAACAGCAAGGTCCCCCGTCCAGTAAACACCATTTCTAAAGGCCTTTTTAGTTTCTTCAGGATTTTTATAATATCCTCTCATCACAAGATTCCCAGTAAAGCAAATCTCACCAATCTCTTTACCATTTGGCTTTACATCTTGAGCAGTATTGACATTCAAAACTCGAACTTCATCTGAAGTAATAATATTAAATCCAGGTCTAGCCAAAAGCTTATATTGTTCTTCTTCTGTGTAATCAGATAAAGTATGATGATCATAAGTAAAGACTGCAGGTCCATAAGTTTCAGTAAGTCCATAGACTTGTGTAGGTATAAGATTCAAGGCTTCCATACGTTTAATTAATACACTCGGTAAAGCCGAACCTATCCGTATAGTTTAGTTTAGTTTTTTTTCACTTGAAAAATAAATAAATATATCTATTCTAACCTCCACTATAAGCATATACAGGATGATTTAATCGAGTAGCATCTTCATGGTTACAAATTTCATTTTGAACGGTAGGAGCACCATTGTAATGTGTAATTCCATGCTTCTTTAATAATTTCCAAATAAGTGTATAATCTATTTTATTCAACATAACTTGAGTTCCTCCTACAGCTACGATTGCCCAAGGAAATCCCCATCCTTAAGCATTAATAGATAGATGAGTTGAGTTAAATTTAGGATAAAAACCTTCTCCCCTTATTATAAATATGAATTTATTGAAGTTTTTTTTTTTTTTTTTTTTTTTTTTTTTTTTTTTTTTTTTTACCGTTACAATGAAACATGGGTAAAGTCCATAAATAGACAGTATCTACTGCGAGTTTTACATGAACAGCCATCCCAAGTGCCATCATATAGGCTCCACGAAAGGATACCATGACGCCCTTTGGTTTACCCGTAGAACCAGATGTATAATTAATTGAAATAAGATCATTTTCATCGCGAGATCTTGGTAAGTCATTCCATGATAAACGTTTATCAGTATTTGATAATAATATTTCGTAAGGATCTGTATTAGGATCATTTGAATCAGCTACCTGAATTAACTTGACAGATGATCTGATCTTTTCCGTGACTCTATTTAGTAACTCCTGCTGTACAATCAGTACCGATACACCTGAATGCTCACTGACATACTCTATTTCCTTTGCAGCAAGCTTTGTATTCATAGGTACTGTTATGGCACCAATAGCAGGTACAGCATATTGTGCTTCTATAAAAGATGGAATATTCTGACAAAGAATACCAACACGATCACCTGGTTTAACGTTAAAAGTATGAATGAGTACATTTGCAAGTGCTCTAACTCTTTCAGAGAATTGTAAATAACTATATGATTGTTCTCGATGAATAATGGCTGTTTTATGAGTATGCACCATAGCACTTCGTAAAAGAAAACTCAAAGGATCTAATTTTGATACATATGGTACCTCGTCTGATTTTCTATTCATGTGTACTATATTATAACGTTACTTTTTTTTTTCTTTCTTTTTCTTTTTGCTAGTTAAAGCATGCTTTTAAGATTTTACATGTTTCAAAGTGAGGCTTATCATTTGGATTAAGATGATGTTTAATTACTTCTAATCTTCTGCTTGGTGTAGTCATCTCTCTTTTATTTTATTTTATTTTGTATGTATGTATTCAAAGAGGAAAAAAAAAAAGAAAATAGACTTATCAAATATTTATAAAATGAGTTTTAAGTTCTGATTTCCCACATTATGTACGACAGCAATCAATGATTTTGCTTATATTACCCCTATAAATCTGCATCTCCCCACATTTTCCTTTCTAGTTTAAGGTTAATATATCATCATGTTAAAGGAAGGTGACCGCTCTTTTCTTGATATCTAATCTATATTATATGAATATTGCATTTAAAGATATACATTATTGCTTCTTGATTTTGACCTTCTTTGTATAGTTGTTGTTATCTGATGCAAAATTTCTACTTTTTAAGTTTATAACGTCGAATAAACCATAGAATTTGCTTAATAGATGAATACTTGATATACTTGGAATGCTTGTTTCTTTGATGAGATAAAAAAAAAAAAAAAAAAAAAAAAAAAAAAAAAAAAAAAAAAAAAAAAAAAGAACGGATAAATGGAAAGAGAATAAAGTCTCAGAATACATTAGGTATATCTTTTATCCAATACTTTTAGGAGATATACCATCAACATTTAGAAAGAATATAAGAATTTTTATTCATTTGTAAAGAGTTTTTAGCTTGTTGCATACTCTTGAAAAAAAAAACCACACAATATAATAATCTGCTCGACTTATGATTTCTTTGACATTTTTGATGGTAAAGTTCTTATTAGTATTATTAGCGTTCTATTTAAGCCTTTATTATTAAAATTTGGCCTCTATTTTAAACTCTTTAATTACTATTAGCAAACTATGGTCGTGTTTCAAATACTATTGTAGCGAAAAAATAAAAATCGTCCAAGATATAACCAGAAATTACATTACAGTAGGGACAGAAGTAAAGGTATATACATATATAGTATAAATACACATAGATCTAATTCAGGACATTAGGATAGGATAGTAGAGTTTAGCTATACCTGTTTAATATATATACAAAAAAAAAGGGTATTATTATATAATAAGGTGATTCCGGTAAACGGTTTTTTATTGGCAACGATATTAAGCATTACAACAACACGCTATTTACTAAAAAATCTAAATCAAAATTTCCAAAAATGTATAAAATTTAATATAAATTATATATTATATCCTGGTATATTCAGCAACGTGTCTCCAAAAAAGAAATAAAAATACCTGCTATATACATGTAAAAAAAAAAAAAAAAATACATACCACCCCCACAAGGTATTTTACAAAGGTAGTCATTTTTATTGTTTGTATTCTCACATATTTCAAAAAAAACAAGTCTTTTACCATAAAATAAAAGGTACAAAAAAAAAAAAATTAGGAGCCTTTTATTTACACGATCGCTCATTATGTCTCAAATGTCATAACACACGATGTTTCTACGCTTTTCTTTTCTTTTCTTTACTTTTTTTTTATTAAAGAAAAAAAAATAATTGATAATGTCTTTTTAGTTAACTTCGTTACTGGTCTATGCTTCTTTATAATTATTTATTTCAATATAAAAGCTTATGGTTTCTTTTATAAGAAAAATAAGTTAAAAAAAAAAAAATTAGTGCACGCGGGTTGCTAGTTTTAAAATAAAGGGAATTATTAAAACCTGTCTGAAAATAAATATTATAAAAATAGAGCTTATTGCTACTACTCTTTAGTTCTTAAAATAAATAAATAAATAAATATATTTCTTTTTTCTTTTTTATTTTTATTCTTTTTTATTTTTATTCTTATTTATTTTTATTTTTTTTATTTTTATTTTTTTTATTTTTTTATTTTTATTTTTTTTATTTTTATTTTTTTATTTTTATTTTTTTTATTTTTATTTTTTTTATTTTTATTTTTTTTATTTTTATTTTTTTATCTTTTTATTTATTTTTACTTCATTTTCAATATATCCAATATCATGTTAGTAGAAAGTGAGCCCTTAAAATCATCATCAGCTTCTTCAAGATCACTTCCAATTATGGGTTTAGAGTCATACCCACCCTTGTTACGCAAAAAAACAAGCGAAAGTGATCGATCTATGATGGCAGTAACAAAAACAGAAAATTATGCCTCAGAAAAGGAACTTGTAGAAACAAACGAAAATGCGAAAAAACCATCATCAACTCATTCTAGATCAAGGTCAATTACTTCATTATTTACACGACAAAGAAGGCCCTCTATTACGAGAACTCATTCTCAACTATCAATTCCTGACATTATGACTTCAAGTAAAGCAAAGTCTAAACCACTAATCAAATTTATCAGTTTTTTCCCTTTAAAATCTAATAACAAATCATCCTCTTCTCTGTCACCAAAATCTACACTTTCTGAGAAATCGTTAGAATTTGAAGCTTTATTAGAACAATATCCATCGCGAACGATTAAAACAAGTCTTACTCCATGCACTGCCGCTTAAATCTAGGGAAGAAATAATAAAAAATTTCTTGTACAGATGTGCATGTAGAATTAAATAAAAAGCTGGAACTTTTTATGATTCATAATAGCAATAAAATACTCTTTACATAATATAATAATAATAAATAATAAACATTTTTGCCCCTTTTTCTTTTAATATGTATACTCTATCTTTTTTTTTTCTTGCTTTTCTGCAAGTATAAAATACAATAAACTATCATCGTCTTTTTCTTTTTTCAATGCACATTTGTTATAGGGCCTCTTACTGCGTTCTAGTTTATCTGACTAACCTGTCGCAAATTGAAAAATAATGATTCAAAATTATTAAAATTGTACATATAAGAAAATATTATAAATTAAATGCATATAATATGCACTTATTATTTGACATCATTTTTCTGAGTATCTTTTTTATATCAGCATCACTCTTTCTCCTAGTAACTTTCATGGTTGAACGTTAAAGAAAAAAAAAGTATAATGACCTGAATCGACTATAAATAGAGCATATTAAACACATCATGTACGTTTCTTCATTATACTAGTTACAGCAATAACAAAGGTAATAGTCGTATGATAGAGGTTTATTCTTCATACCTTCTTAGCAAGATATGCTTAATTGCTTAAGAACGGCAATTTATACAGATGTGTATGCATATTACATTTTTTTTTTTTTTTTTTTTACTCATCATTTTACTATTTATATTTAATGTCTAAAACATATTACTTGACTACTCAATATGATTATAAATTTGCTTTATATGCCAAGAAAATAGAATTACTGTCCTGTCCTGTTATTCCTCCACAGACTTGGCTCTAACTCTATTGTATGTATACAAATAGTTAACTTTATATTTAATAGACTTGGAATAGCTCTGTTTTTGAAAGACACAATCAAAAAAAAAAAAAATTAAAAGCAAGTGACACATTAAAACTCTTTGTGTATGTCAAGAAAATGAATATAGGAAATGCAAGAATATTTGGACAAGAAGATGACCTCTATTATTTAATTGTTTAGAAAAACTAGAATATATGAAACCTCTACTCATGTAATCAATATTACATATTGTCATACTTACCTTTCTGCTTTATAATACACTTGTTTTGTGTCTCGTCTTTTAATAATGCATTGTAAATGTGTATACGAAGTTGAAATAGCTTACAAGTAGGTACGCTGCTAAAATAATAATAACAATAGCAATAAATATTTGCAAATGTTCCATGGACACATAGAATTCCACAAGATAAAAAAAAACAAAAAACAAATAATGACGTTATGCAAAGTACGCTTACAAAATAATGTGATGTAAAAGACATTTGCAAATAAATATTTTTTTTTTGTCTTGATATGACACTCTTTTATGTAAAGCATATATTTTTATGAATGAAAGGGCTCTTTATTATGTTGTATTATAGCTTAAATATTTTCAAACTATAATAATAAAGGACGTAAAACTAGATTTAGAATCATATCCAAAGGCACACATAAAAAAAAAAATATTAATACAATGACATAAAAGACAAAAGAAACATAAATTAAGATTCCGTGGAATGATCGATCAAGGTAATACACATGCATGCCTTCCATGGCATAAGTATAATTTCAAACTTGGTAATAGTATCAGATATTAACTTTTGAAACAAGAAAATAAAAGTGTTAGTTCTTATCATTTAGATAGACATGTGTATAAAAAAAAGCCTTCTTATATAATAATCACAAGCCCATAAACATATAATATTTGTTTTATCATAATTTACTTTCAAAATACCCTATTATATTATGATACTTACCTTCTTAGTCTCTAAAAAAAAAGCTATAAGATATTAATATATAGCGTTCGTGATATGTAAAGTCTAGATATAGATTAATAGCTATTATACAGTGTAATTATATATCTTTAAATCCCCAAATATATTCATAAAACAACAACAACAACAAAAAAAAGAAAAGAAATGAATAAAGAGTCCATAAGAATCAATGTCTTTATCAATCGTTTATTTTTTTTTTTTATTTTCTTACTTTCCTTTGCTTCATATGAAATCATGAATAATGAGACAAACTAGTTTGTTCAAGTGTTTGACTTGATACTCGGAATCAATTTGTTTGTTATTCACACAAACATTGATAACAAAAGGCTATCTAGACTGTATAGCATATTTTTTTTTATTTCAGCTGACCTAAAGAGTATAGAAGACGAAAAAGTAAAAAAAAAAAAAAAAAAAAAAAAAAAAAAAAAAAAAAAAAAAAAAAAAAAAAATATTATTATTATTATTATTACTTAAGGATTATGCATTTGATTATATGATCATGTAGTATAAAATGGTTACTATAATAATCATGTAATACCGTTGAATACTAATATAGCAAAAAATAAGTTTATTTCGAGTTACACATTTTCAAAAATTTGACCCTGAAGTAAGTAGCATTAAAATATGGTAATTGGTCCCTAAAAAAAAGTTACCTTTTTTTTTGGCCCTGAATTCAAAATTCTCATGATAACAACATTCAATTTAATATAAAAAGGAACTTCAAGAACACGATTTCATCTTCTTCTTTTTTTTCATTATACAACAAATATATACATTTATACACATTTCCATTTTAAATTCAAGACAATGAAGCTTAGTACTATCTTAGTCTCAATTACTGCTGCCGCTTTTTGTTTGTTGGATATTTCATCTGCTAAACCTGTCGGTCTTGCTGCTCGGGCTGCTCCTTCTAACAAGGTTTTAGTAGGGTAAGTTATCCTACACAATTAAGAAAAAAAATAAACTTAATTATATACATATATAGTTACTTTCCGAATTGGCTTTATGGACGATATACTCCATCTAAGATTGATTTCTCCAAGTATACTCATGTTTATTATGCTTTTGCTGTTCAAAACACAGATACTACTCCAACCTGGCAAGACAGTGGTGTTTTTGATGGTAAGTAGAAGGGATCCTATAGTAGTCTCTTTTACACAGAAACTAAATGTCTTTTTTTTTCTTTTTTTTTTTATATAAATACAGATTACGTTCAATATGGATTTCCTAAACTCATTTCATTGGCACATGCTGCAGGTACTAAAGTGATGGCTAGTGTTGGTGGTTGGTCTGGTTCGACTCAATTTTCTCCTATGGCAGCATCTGAATCAAAACGTGCAGCTTGGATTAAATGGAACATTGATTTTATCACAAAATACAATACAGATGGTGTTGATATTGATTGGGAATACCCAAATGGGGTGGGTCCTGGTTGTAATGCTGTCAGTAATGACGATGTTGCTAATCTTCAAACGCTTATCAAGGAACTTCGTACGGCTTTGAATTCTAATTTCCCTAATGACTACAAGGAGATAACAATGGCTGTTCATAATACCCCCTTTGGTGGCGCTACACCAGTTACGGATGTCTCGGGTTTTGTCCCTTATGTTGATCGTTTTCATGTCATGACATTTGATGTCAATGGTGCCTGGAACTCGACAAGTGGTCCAAATGCTCCATTACATAATACCCCAGGTTGGGGTTACCCCGCTGGTCTCGTAGAAGGTATTGAAAGTTGGAAAGCCGCTGGTGTCCCTTATAACAAGATGGCTGCAGGTATACCCTTTTATGGTCGTTCTCAAACTTTGCTTGTCTCTGATATACCCACAACTCAATACAATCCTGCAGTCGCTTCTAATCCTCCAAAGGGTGATTCTCTGGATGGCCCTTGGACAAATCCTTACTGTTCAAAGGAATCATCCTCATTTTCTGGTGTCTGGAGATGGACTAACATGCGTTCTGAGGGTATTCTCTCCTCTCCTACTACTGCCGCTTCCCCTTGGATCCGTAATTTTGATAAACATACTCAAACACCTTGGTTATATAACCCTAGTACAAAGGTCTTTATCTCCTATGATGATCCTAGCTCTCTTCAAATCAAGACTCAATATGCACTTAATACAGGTCTAGCTGGTTTTTTCGTTTGGTCTATTGAACAAGATAATGGTGAACTTCTTGCTGCCATTGCTCCTATACTCTCTAATAATCCTAGTCCTACTCCCATCACATCTACCCTTTCTTCTTCTCCCTCTTCCTCCTCCTCTTCTTCTGTTACTACAATAATATCAAGGACTACATCTTCTAATGCTCCTACTTCTACCTCTTCTACCAATTGTAGTTCTAATCCTCCATGGTCTCCTAGTCTTGTCTATACCGGAGGCACTACTGTCTCTTATAATGGTAAGATCTATAAGGCTCAATGGTGGACTCAAAATGAACGTCCTACTGATAATCCATGGGGTGTTTGGAAACTAATTGGTTCCTGCACATAAACATACTCTAATTTTTACTTGTATTTTTTATTTTTTCGATTCACTTTTTTTCTCTTTCTCTTTTTTATTATTATACACATATTTATTTATAAATAAAATCTTATCTATTATCGTCCTTTTTCTTTTTTTTTTTTAAATGGGAATGTATTATAAATAAATTTTTATTTTTGTTTTGTTTTGTTTTTTGTATGTATACAATTTTTTTTTAAACACCTAAAAGAAGTCTTCTAGGATCTTCAACAAGTTCCTTGATTCTAACCAAGAATGTAACAGCTTCACGACCATCAACAAGTCTATGGTCATAAGTAAGGGCAACATACATCATAGGACGGATTTCAACCTAAAAAAAAAAAAAAATAGAATATTAAAAAATTGTTGTCCTTTTACACTTCAAAAAAAATAATAATATCTACCTTTCCATTAATAGCAATAGGTCTTTCTTTAATAGAATGCATACCCAAGATTGCAGTTTGAGGCAAGTTAATAATAGGTGTACCCATTAGTGATCCAAAGACACCACCGTTAGAAATCGTGAATGTGCCACCCGCCATATCTTCAATAGTAATTTTATTATCACGGGCCTTTTTTTTTTTTAACAATATTAAATATTAAATATTTAAATCATATCTCTATCTTCTTTTACTTGTTATTACCTTTTTACCAAGTTCAGCAATTGTCTTTTCAATATCAACAAATCCCATGTCCTCCACATTTCTCAAGACAGGCGTGACAAGACCCTTAGGTGTTGAGACAGCAACACTCATATCAACATAGTCATGGTATACAATTTCATTGCCATCAATAGATGCATTCACAGCAGGAATTTCTTCCAATGCAACAGCGGCAGCTTTAACAAAGGCAGACATGAAACCCAATTTTACGCCATGCTTCTTGATAACTGCGTCCTTATACTCGGATCGTAAATTCATCAAGTTCGTCATATCAATTTCGTTAAAGGTAGTTAATGAAGCAGCGGTATCTTGAGATTGCTTTAAACGTTCTGCAATTCGAAGACGCATACGATTCATTTTGACACGTGTTTCGTTACGATTACCATATATCTTTTCATTTGAGACAGAGGTAGATGAGGAAGAGGCGGCAGGCTTAGGAGTAGCAGGTGCTTCTTGTTTCTTTGGCTCTGCCTTCTTTGGCTCTTCCTTCTTTGGCTCTTCTATCTTGGGTTCTTCCTTCTTGGATTCTTGTTCTATAGGTTTTGATACTCTTTCCTTTTTGGTAGGGGCAGCACCTATATTTTATGCCATATTATTGAATCATTCATATATATATATAAGAACTCTTTCCTCCCCTCCATGAAATATCATTTCTACAAACCTTCTTTAGGTGCTTCACCAATTTCTAATTTAAAGAAATCAGCACCAACAGCAACAGTGTCTTCTTCTTGTGCATATACTTCAACAATGGTTCCTGATGCAGGAGAATTGACAGTAACATCAATTTTATCAGTTTCAATAGTAGCTACTTCTTCATCTTGTTTAACAAAATCACCAACCTCTAAATAAAAAAATTCCATTTAATACTTGCAATTTTTTTTTATATTAATAATTTATTCTCATACTTACGCTTAACCCATTGCTTAAGAGTGCCTTCAGAGATAGACTCCGCCATTTGAGGAACTTTAACGACTTTATCAGCTGGAAAAGAAAAAAAAAAAAAGCCCAAATAAGTTAATAATATTATTCTTTCCCCACATACATTGTCTATACACTAATGAATACCATAAGTTCTAATTTGATTCATGAAAAGACCTTTTTGAAGTATATTGGATTTCCTAATTATTATTATTTTTAAGATCACATTGTCTTTTTCCTCTCTCCCTCTGTTTTTTTTTTCGGTGTGCTTCTATTTTACCTTGAATCAGTATATAAAGCTGCAGGAACCTGAATGTGTAAATTTCTAACTTGAGAAACATGACGCAATGCAGACACATTTGAAAGGCGAGCTAGTTTAAAAGCGAGTGGCGACACACGAGAGTATTGCATTATATATGTATGTATATGTGTGTATATAAATATTTATAAAATTGAAAGAAATAATAGTGGGGGATAGAGAGGGGGAAAAAAATAAATAAATAAATAATGAAAACTGTTTATTTGGAGGGCCAATGCCGGGTTAGAAAATAGCGGAAACCCAAAATCCTAAAATTTTCGGGATATTATTTTAACGCGCTCAACGCCCCCCCCTCCCTCGTTCTCTCTTCCTTCATTATATTAGTAGGTGATGTCAATTTATTCTTTCCCTCCTTTTTTAGAATAATTTTGGAAATATATTAAAAAAAAAATAAAAAAAATAAAAAAAAACTTGTAGCTTTTTCTTCTTCAAGTTGATCAATTCTTACAAGGACACCTAATTTAACTAGAATAAAAAGAAGGTATAAACGGGACCCTTGTTGAATTCTTTACTGCATAGAGCGGAATTTCCTTTTTTTTTTTAATTTTATATTTATATCCGGATGATTCCGTTTAATAGCCTCATCACAAAAAAAAATGTGGGGAAATTTGCTGTTGATACACAATAATAACGACAAAAATCATTCTTTATTTCTCTATTTTCTTTTCAATTTGTACAAAGGGGAGTAAAAAATACTTTCAATTTTCTCTGCTATTATCCTCATCTCTTTCACAAGTTAAATAGTTAATAGTGAATTTGTTAGATTTTCTTTTTACAACCTACAGCATTAAATAGTTCTATATTACGTAAGACTAGCTTAAACTTCCTTCTATTGGTTCCATTTTTTTTTATATATATAACAGACGTCAAAATTAAATAATTTAACCCCCACCCACTATTTAAAAAGAGCATAGCATTTTGCATGTTTTTATGATCTACTAGAAGATCTCTTGGATAAATAAAATAAAATAAAATAAAATAAATAAATGATGTCATAATTTGAATCTTAAGAAAAAAAAAAGTTACTAGTGAAAGTAGGATGGTCGTAGTATTTTATAACACAGATCACTACGATAACATACAATAAATTGATTCTTCAGACAACAAAAAAAAAAAAAGGTGTAATAAAGAGATCAAATAGTCTCAGGAACTAAATGTGACTCTTTTTATTATGGGTGTCAAATATAAAGGTTTAGGGTACAAAATACATAAATATATTATCTTTAGAGTACAGATATATACATATAAACATGAATGGAAAGCTCATATTAACCATAATGCTTGCTTACAATTTGTAAATATTCAACTTCATATTATCAGTAAGGCAAGCACCAGTGGGTTCTTTAAAGTATTTTGTGTCTCCAGCACTTTCAATTTGGCATGTTATAGAATGAACCTATTCAACATGCATCTTCCAACACTGTAATTTACCACATTTGGAAGAAATTGTCATGCAGCAAAAAGACAAAGTCACAATTTTACTCCCAATAAAGTCATGTTCCTGTTATGATCATCTTTCATTTAATACTATCCTTCTTTCTTTTATTCTTACTCATCTTTTCAATTCATATTCTATTTGTTATAACTATTATAAGTTCTTTTTTCATTGTTGTTGTTATAAACCTTTTTTTTTTTTAAAAAAAGGAAAAAACAATGGAGAAAAGCTGGAATGCCTCGCAACAACAAAAATCCTCTCATCTTTCGTTAGATTTCAATCAATTCAATTTTGTGCCTGAACTGGATGTAGATAAGGTATCACCTATAGAGGAACAACAAAGTCATCATGCATCATCCTCTTCCCTTTTATTTTCAACTACTACAGAACATAATGAAATAAAGGATAATAATGAAATAGTAGCAAAAAAGAACAGTCACGACGATTCACATCAAAGGATGAATAACAATGAGACGATGGATATCATAAATAAAGAACCAGTATCGGATTCAATTAATCAATATTCAAAAAATAATCAATCTTTTCTTTCTCTTATTGTGAACAATCATAAGCCATCAAGGGAGGATAGATTCTATTTAAAAGAAACAAAAGCAGATCAGAAAAGTACGTTCATGTCATCGACTTTATTACCGCCTTCAGACTCACCATCTAATAATAAAAATGGTAACTACTTATTTATTTTATTATCCATCTCTGCCTGCGTTCATATACTGATTTGGGATTCCTTTATTATTAGAAAATAATTCCATCTTATTTCGACCGCCCCAATTTACTTTTCATCATCAAACGTTAACCAAGAATTTAAAGAACTTGCAAATAAACTTGGAAGAAGAGGAAGGAGGAGGAGGAGAAAATGAGACTAAATCATCAAGACCTATTAAACAACCGAGAAAGATGAAGCCTCAATTATCAATTTGTGAACTAGCCTCTTATGATATCTTACCAAAGCAACAAACGTTGGTAACAGAAACTAAAATTATTGCAGATATTCCGCCTACTCATGAAGATCCAAAAGTACACGTTCATGACCCAAATATCATTCAAAGGAATTTGTTTGATTCCTTGACTTTTAAACAGACTACTTTATCAGAGGATCCGCATTATTTTGCAAGTGTTATTTATGAGTTGGAACAACATGGTTCAATTACAGAATGGCATCAATTAAAGAAGTTGGATTTAAGTAGACAAAACTTGACCAGTATACAAAAATTAGATCATTGTTTTCCGATACTAGAAGAGCTTAATGTGTAAATATAAACAAGTATATATACACACACACACACATATGTATATATATATATAGAATGCATTTGATTTATGTTTTGTCTATATAGATCTCATAATGAATTAAAGTCAATATCTGGTCTTCCAAAATCACTTATTCATCTTTATGCCTATGATAATAAGTAAATAGAATGAATTCATTACTTCTTTTATTTTTTTACATTCGTTTATTCACTCTTCTTCTTTTCTTCTAGATTAAATGATATAGAAATGTATCATTTGGATAAATTACAACATTTAGATATATCACATAATCATATAAACGCATTTCAAGATATGTCACAGCTTAAATCTTTACGAATATTGGATGCAAGTCATAATATGATTACCTCTTGTAAAGCATTTCAAAAACTACCTCAGTTAATATCATTGTCTTTAAAAGCTAACTGTCTTCGACGTTTGACTCATTTTGAAGAAGTATCAAAGTAAATAAATATTTATATAATTGTATGTATCTATTTATTTATTTATTTATTTATTTTTTTCAATAGAGATAGTCAACTTGAAAGCTTAGATGTGTCATTTAATCGAATTGATATCCTTAGTTCAATTGAAAATTTAACAAATCTTCGAGAATTAAATGCAGGTATACTTTATTCAGTCCCCCTCCCCAAGGAAAAAAAAAAAGAAAATAAATAAATAAAATAATAGGAGAGAAAGAGAAAGATGAGTTAGTAATCCTATTTGTATACAATTAGACCATAATGATATAAAGTATGTTCACTTGAATCAACCTTTGGAAAGATTATGCAAGTTAAGGTTAAGTTTTAATCGTCTAAAATCATTTGACATGTCACCATTCCCTGATATTCGTATTCTTTATCTTGATGATAATCAAATTGAACGTATTATTGGTGCTACTTTTATCTCTCGTCTAGATTCATTTTCACTAAGAGATCAAGGTCGACAAAAAGTGTAAGTCCCTTATCCCTTTCTTTTTATTATTATATTATCGCATTCATACTCTCTCTCTCTCTCTTTTAGTGAATTTAATATACAATATTTACGTGGAGCAAGAAAATTATATTTATCAGGAAGCCCATTTGAAAGACTATGCCAAATGTATGACTTTTACTCTTTAGAATATCTCGAAATATGTGCTGCTAACATTGAAGAATTACCATCCGACTTTAGTAAATTCATGCCTAATCTTTCTACTTTATATCTTAGTGCAAATCGACTCAAAGATATTAGACCTTTAAGGAAATTAAAATATCTTAGACGACTTGTATTAATTGAAAATTGTTTAACAAGTATCAATGAAGTCATTCAAGTTGTTCATCATTTAAAGCAATTGCATTATTTAGATTTAAGGTAATATATATATATATATATACGAATATATGTATATATATAATAGGTTAGGTAAAGGAAAGAAAAAATAGTAGGAGAAGGAAAGGAGAATAAAGAGAGAGAAAAAAAAAAAAAAAAAGAGAGAGAGAGAGAGAAAGTAAGAGAGAGAAAGAAAAGAATAGTAAAGTTAATATAGACTTCAATAGGCAGAATCCAATGTGTATCAATATCTACCCTCCTATTGATTTATCTTTAGTACAAGATATAAATGATCCAGAAAGGGTATCCTCTTATGTTCTAGCAACTTTAGACAATAGTTGGGAGATACAAGACAATGAATTTTTGCTTACTTTATCTGATCATTGGAAAGAAAGAAGACGAGTCTATCGTGCCTTATTAATTCAGAAATGCCTAAAATTGGTTGAATTAGATCATATCAGAGTAGATCCTGGTGATCGTTCTGAGGCAGATCTCATCATTAGGGATTTTAGAAATTATCATACACCCCAATCTTGATATACGAAAATATTTATATATTTACACTTTGTAATAATCATTTAATATGTTATTAAAATAAAATAAAATATGAAAAAGAAAAAATCCGTGTTATTTCATATTTATTTTAAAGTACATAATGTGGAGGGAGGGGAGGGGGCATCATAGTGTAGTGTATATAAGTTGAGAAAGAGTAGTCGTATTATAAATCATCAAGATTTATCTTTCCTTCTTTCAATTCTTTTTCAAGCTCCTTGAAAAGTTCTTCATCTTCATCATAATCCTTTATTATCTTAATTGGTTTGGCTACAGATCGAGTAGATCTTAATTTAGGTCCATTTTCTATAGGTGGTAAGCTTGGCATGGTGGGTACAGCAGCTGCCATTTCTTCATTTATTTCAGCTTTTTGAATTGCTGCTCTTTCTTCAGGAGTAAAGTTTCGTTCAGCTGCTGCACGCAATAACTCTTCAAGTTGATTATTATCAATAGCATAAACTACATCTTCATATTGCTGTATTTTTTTTTTTTTTTTAGTAATCCATTATATACATACATACATACATTATATATGTATATATTTCAAACACTTACACCTCTGTATTCACCACCCACATAAAGTTGAGGAAATTCTTTAATTCTGCCTTCAGATTTACCATTATTATTGCATTTCTTTGCATACTGTCTAGCTGCTTCACTTGCTGCAACATCTACTAAATGAAATTTAATATTATTTGAAGTAAGCAATTGTTGTATATGCTCTTGATTCCTTTTAATCTATACATGTATATATATAAAAAAGATAAATTATCTGTCTTATTATTAAATGCATGCATGTATTTTTTTTTTTTACCACTGGGTTTCCACTAACAGAGGAGTAGTACACTTGTACTTTTTTAGGATTGAGCGGTGTCAAGACGGGCTCGGGTTTTTGATTCGCAGGCATACTTCCTAAAACTCTTAAAAGTGTTTTACTTTTACTTTCAACAAGTGATGGCGTTGAACGTAACTTGTTTAGATTCTCACTTTTGGGTAATGGCCAAGAGACTGCCTCAGTAGGTATATAGCGTGATGACCATTTATCTCGAGTCAAATCCTGAGTACGTTTTAACTTGTTCAATTCAGCTTTTTGATCATTTTGTAAACTGTCCAATTCAGATTGATGGGATTGCTCTAGGTCTTGAATTTGAACAGTATATGTATGTTCAGCCTGCTCAACTTCTTGCAGAAGACGTTCAAGGTGTTCATCAAGATTGACAGATGTATTTGGATTAGATTCAGCTTCCTTTTTGGCTGTCTCTAATTGTTTTTCTATTTCAAGTCGATCTTGTTTATGCTTTTTTTTGAGAGCAATGACACTTTGTGATTGTGCTGTCTTTAATTTACGAAGTTCTTCTTCATGATCGTTTTGAAGTGCTTCTAAGGCTTCCTTTTGTTCCTTTAATAAACCATCTTTTTCTGCTAATGCTTCTTCATGAAGACGAAGGCTTTGTTCATGTGCTATTTTTTGTGCCTATGAAATAAATAGTAGAGTCATTACATTTGATTACTTTCTCTTTCTCTTTCTCTCTTATTACCTCAAGTTGTCTATTTAATTCTTCAATCTTTTCTAGAGCTTCTTTTTTATCTTCCTCTTTTTGTTCTTTAGCAGAATTATTAAAAATAGATGAACGTAATTCTTCAAGTTCTTTTTCTTTTAATGCAAGTTGATTGACAGCTTCCAGATTCTAAAAAAAAAAAAAATAAATAAATAAATAAATAAATATTCATGTATATTATTTTTATTAATAAATTACATCTCATGCCTTTCCCCCCCCTCACTCTCCTTTTTATATAATTCGTCTAACCTGTAATTTTAACACCTCTAATTGTGTAGCTACTTCATCAATTTGCGGTGCTTCAGACTCTAACCGCCTTTTTTGTTCTTCCAATGCTGCTTCCCTTTCCTTCAATTCCTTTTCTTTTTCTGCTAATAGGCTTTCTTCATCAGACTGGATCATGATGCTAGGAGAAGCAGTAGCAAGACGACACTTTTCTTGTTCTTCTAATTTAACTCGAAGTTCTTCTATTTCCTTTTCTCGTTGAGCTAAAAGTTCCTCCTTTGTCTTTAACAACCTGTTTTCTTCTTCTTCTTCTTCACTAGGTGTTTGGGCTTGGGATGCTTGATTGCTTAATTGCTGTTTCAAGCGTTCAAGCTCCGCTTTTTGGTCTGCAATCAATTTTAAGTTTTCTTCATTCTGGGAAAAAAAAACATGAATATATAACATAATAACGAACCACTTGAAGAGCTAAAAAAAAATTGTTTACCTTGGCTTTTAAATCTTTCACTTCTTCTTTCATTTCTGTAATAGGAGATCGTCTAGTATTAGGAAATCTTGAAGAGGAAGGTCTTGTTGAGGAAGCCATTGAATGATTACTCTTGACTGACATTGCACTATTAGGTCTTGTTGAGGAAGCCACTGAATGATGGCTCTTAACCGACATTGCACTATTAGGTCTTGAGTTTGTAACAGGAGACTTTTGAGGGGTGGTTTGAGGACGAACTGAAGTAGGAGTCTGACCAGTGGGTAGGAGTGCATTACGAGAGGAAGGTCTATGTAATGTCGATTTCTTTGTGGAATCAAAAGATGAACGAGGTGATTTCTTTCCATTCATGGAAGAAGGCGGTGGTGGTGCCAACAGATTATGGCTACCATTATTTGGTTTTAATTTCGAATTGGCTGCCTTTTTATTGTTCATACTTCTCGGTGATAAACTATTACTACTCACTTCATCCGAGTTCTTTTTTTCTTTTTTTCTTGGTCCTAAACAGACCATATTTAGAATAAAAAAGATATATGTATTTTTTCTTTTTTTTTTAAAAAAAAAAAAAAAAAAAGAGCAAGAACAAAAAAAAAAAAAAAAAGGCAAATCAAAATAAATATTATCTAAAATGCCATTTTTTTTTTTTTTAATTCAAACTGTGGCCTTGTTTTTACCGAATTTAATACAACAATTCTTTATTGCATATTAAGACTTTCTTTATATATACATTTTATATATCTAGTTTCACTATATGCATTTATATATACCTAGTTTCACCATATACATTTTTATATATAAAGATATGCAAGGATATACAGTAACGCTCGACAAGAGATGTTTAAAATCTTCTTTAAATATGAATGAGCATACAACTTTCTCCCTCCTTTTTTTTTTCTTTTTTTTTGACTTGAATCGATATTTTGACTAAAAAAAAATAAAAAAAAGCTCTCCATAAAAAAAGAATAAAAATATGAAACTTAAACAAAAAAAAAAAAAGGGATATAGTAAGTAAAACTATGGATTGGGATTATTCCATTAATTAAAAAGAGCTGTATATGAGTCAACAATAAAGAGCCTTTTACTTGTATTATAACGAAAAATGTCCAATGAAGAAACTACTATCTACGCAAATCCTTAAAAGGGCCGATGGAATAATAAAGATGATTGGGCTATTATGAGGTTGTTTAATAGGAAATATAGTGTCCTTTTAACTTATTACCAAGCATTTTATTTTACTTTGTAAGGACTGGATTGTACTATATAGTATTTCTACTTCAAATTCAGACGATGTCAGTATTTTTTTTTTTAGACGAATCATAATTTATTTACAGATACTTAGCTTACCTTTTTTGGAAGAAGCGAAAATGGAAATCAAACAAAGGAACTCGAGAAATTAAATTGAGACAAAGTGTTAGACGAACTAAAATGCAACTGTAGGCTAACAGGTCACTTATTTTATTTTTACCTCCTGCATACATGGATGCTACTTGAGAACAACCTTAAGAAGCTTTAACTAGCGTATTATTAATAAAAAAGATCCATCTTTTGGTATTGATTTAATTGTACAATGGGAAACCAATCTACGACTGCGCTGAACAAATTTAAGGATTTTTTTTCTTCGATTTAGGGGTGGATTCTTAAAAACAGTCAGCTTCTCAAGCATTCGTACCATTATAGCACTACACGATGTAAGAGTGGGGCTCAAAACTCGTTTTTTATTCATAACCTACATCAAACCTTGGGAGCCAAAAAAAAAAAGATCCGAGATCTCTTTGTCTCTTTAAACTGACAAGTTCATATCTGTATTCAGCCAGTCTAAGAAACACACAAATAAGTAGATAGTCTGCGCTTGGACTATATAACTAATAAGCAAGACGTCTTTAGTGATAATCTTGTGATGTGATTTTCAATACATCATATCTTAATCCTATTGTATTGGATCCCAGATCGATAATTATGTACTGCATTTTTGCTATACTATTTCTTCCTCTCTCTTTTGCTGTTTGTCTTTTATTTTTTTTATCTTTCTTTTATTAATGGCACGTACACCCATATATCCTGAAGCCGAAACACTCATTGCAGCAAAAAAAAAGCTGGCAAAACTAGAAAACATTTCGAAGCTTTGGAAAATTTACCGCAAAAGAACAGGCTATTTCTGAACTCTGTATACACAGATGAATACACTTGCAGAGTCTCATTTTGTCGAAAGACAAGTGAACCTTCTGAAAGTGCTTCTCTTCAGTTAGATAATTTCAATCAAGAAGAGATTAATAAATATTTCAGACCGTGCACCGTAGACCCCGGCCGTAAAGAATGTATGTGTATCTTATCATGGAAACAATGATATTCAAAGTCTTTCTAGTGCATAGTATTACAATAGGATGGGAAATATGAATAGACTCAAAAAAAGAACACAAAAGAAAGCAAGAATTAAGTTTAACTAAAATTGAAACTGATATCCCAACACTAAAAACAGCATCATCAGAAGATCACCTTCAACATGTGTTATACATGATGGAGCATATGAGCCACTTATTTGAATTTTATGGGTTTTAACACTGCAAGATATCGATGGAAAAAAAAACTATGTTGGCTCTCAAATCGCTATAGAATCAAGCGTCCATATTTTGTTAAATAGAGGTAATAAGTACAACAAGAATAAACGAAAGAATACGAAGAGAAACAGAAGAAGAAGAAAAGCCAGAAGGGTTGAAGACAATCAAGAGGAACGAGCAGCTGCCAATTCACAATTGAAAAGGTGTAGGAAGAACAAGAGCTGTTTCGAAGAAGGCGATCGCAAGAAAATGTCTCTTGTAATCTTTGGTGATGGCCTTCAAAACAAGGATCACATCAAATTCAAAGGTCTTTGACGCGGCATTTCAAGCAAGATGTATAGTCAATTAAAGCATAGAAAGAGATTTGGAGAGTTGTTACTTTTAGATATTAATGAGTATAAAACCTCCAAGGTTAGTACAACGATGTCCATATATCACATGTTCTAAACAGCATCCTTATAGATCTGTAACTCTTGCTTGAATCGAGACCTCAAGAATCTGAAATGTGGGGAAGATGACGATGTCAAACGAATGCATCAAGCATTGAAGTGCAACACACGCAATATTTTTTGGAATCGTGATGTGATGGCATCCAAGAATATGTTTCTGATTGCTTCTTCAATTTGGAATGGGAACGATCGCCCTACTGTCTTCACACGACAAAGCGCCACCTCCAATGTAATTGCCACATCTAACTCCGGTGAGGTGCTGGCTTAAAGATTTTACAGGTAAGAAGTCTTTACGAAGCTCATCTAACGTTCTGTCTCCATTTAATTTCTCCTTTGTCCCATGTTTGCATCTGTATCTGAATTTCCTTTTTTCATTCATCCAAAAAAGGTAAACAAACTATATGAAAATTAATTTTAATTCGTCCAAAAAAAAAATACGAACATTGTCTGAGTTTGAAGTAGAGATACTGTATGTAAATAAAATAAAATAAAAACTCAGTTAATATAACAATAATTCAAAAAAGCAAGGGCATACAAAAACGACATTGTGAAGGGTATTTTTGTTTAATTATTTATAATCTTCTTCAACATGAACAATTCTAGTAAATCCGTAACAGTTGAATCGTGTGATTATAAGCCTTTAAAAGAATGTCTTGAAAAGAATAACAATGATAGATCTAAATGTTTAAAAGAATGGCAAGAATTTCAACAAGCATGTCGAGAAAAAAAGTATACATGGAAATGAATAAAAAAAGAAAAAAAAAAGATATTGAATTTATGCAAATACTTTTTTAATTTCTAATAGGTTAAAATCAAATGATAAAAGTGAATGTGTAACTTGTAAAGATTAAATAAAATGTTTTCAATTATTGAGATTTTCTTTGAAATAAATTTTTCATTTCATGTTTCCCCTCTGGATGATCAGGATGTGCTTTCACAATAATGACTGAACAGGAACAATGGTGACTACAATAATCACTTACGCTACCTAAAAGAGCCCGCTTGACTGTACCCAAACGTCGTGAACCCATAATAAGTATATCAGCCTTGAGTTCCTTTACTTTACGTACAATTTCCACTTTAGGTTCACCAAGAAGTGCAATAGCCCTTACAGCAATCTATATATTTATATATTTATTTATAAGTAAGCAATGATACCCTCTCTCTCTCTCTCTTCTTATCTATTATTTACGTTGGAATCTTTTAATCTATCAGCATATGATTTAAGTAATTGATGACTTTTAATCTTTCTTGTACTATCTAGTTCTTCAATAAATCCAACAGGATTAATAATAGGCGCATCACTAAAAGAGTCTGCTTGTCTACAATTCAAAAACACAACCTTTTTTTTTTTTTGTTTAATTTTGATTTGATTTTTGACTTGAGTTTAGTTGATATGACTTACTAGATCAGTAGCAGGATTAATAACGTTATTAACAGCCCAATGATAAACATAATCAGCTGACCCTTCATCAATACTAATAGCAATGACACGTTTCAAATCTCGATGATAAGTGTCAGGATGAACTGCTTCATCAACAATATGTGAGTTTGGCATATTAACAAAAGTAGGAGTGGGAAAGAAAGAAATAAAGAAATAAAGAAATAAAATAATGATGGCGATAGATTTATATCAACTAAAACAAGTGACGGAGGATGAACAACGACAACAACGACGACGACAACAACAACAACGACGTGTTCTTTCTGATTCATTGTGTTTTATATACAAGCATGATTTTTTTGATTGATTGATTTTTAAAACCCAGAAAATATTCTTATATGGCACGTTTCATAAATTTCTTTATTTGGAAATATTTAGTGAGAAGTGACTCTTTTGAATGAAAACTAAAATAAAACTAAGAAAAGGATATTAAGAATAAGTGCAGAATAAATATTTCTTGTCATAAAATATTATAAATATAAGGAAAAAAGAATTCATTTTTGTACGTGTGTAATCTTAAATGTTAGCATTGAGAACCAATCAATTTAACTCCACTTTAACTTTCCTTATTTTCTCTCTCTATATTTATATATACCCATATATACACCCATATATACACTCACCCTTGTACCTATTTATTATTCATTCACACTTCAATGAAAAAAATAAGACAAGTATAAAAGAGACAAGATGTAGTATATAAACAAATAAATATACATATGCAATACATATATGTGTATATAGATATAATACAATATTATTTCTAATATATTACGTAATTGTACATTATCACATGAAAATATAAGTGTGGCCCTTTTTCTTTTTTGTATTATTATTTGACAGGGGGGTAGAGTAAGATGATTCAATTTGACATTTTTTAATAATAAATTAATATATATTTATAAATGTATATATATGGATTTATATACATATACACACATGTATATATAGATTTATATACATATACATACACACACATGTATATACATATTACACATGTATATATACATATAAGAGCAAAATGTATATATGTATGTATTGTATAATAGAACGAATCTAAATGGCTGTTGGAGATATCTTCATTTGTTCAACAGGAATAGGTTCAAAATGATGAATATCAATACCTCTAGAAAGAAGTTCTTGTTCACAATGTGAAGGAACTAATCTTCTAATTAAATCAGGACGAATAGATAATTCTATAATAATAGATAAATTAAATAAATAAAAAATGATCTTCCCTAATATACACACACACACACACACACACACCTTCTTTCGTGAAATTTAATACAGGTGGTAAAGGTTGACCATCAGGTAATCTTGTGTTTGGATCACGGATAGGATCAAAGAATGGATGAGATAATGCTTCAATAGCAGTAATTCTTTGTTGAGGATGATATTGTAACATACGTGATAATAAATCAATTGCTTCCACAGTAGCATTCGTAAAGATCTAAGTAATAATAATGAATATAAATTAATTTCTCTTTCTTTTTTTTTTCTTTTTCTTTTCCCCTCCCCCTTTTCTCCTCTTCTTTACGTTGGATAATGGGTGTGGCTTAATTAAAGGAAATCTATGTTCAACATAACTTGCATTCATTGCAGCAATTTGTTCTTTTGAAGGTGTGCCCAGAATCTTGATGATTTCTACTAATTGATCTATACCACTCTCACCAGGAAAGAAGGGTTGTCCCAAGATCAACTCAGCCATTACACAACCTGTTGACCAAACATCAATACTGAGAGTATAGTTTGTAGCTCCAAAAATTAATTCAGGTGCACGATAATAACGAGAACAAATATAAGATACATTGGGTTCGCCAGGAACAAGGATTTTTGCACTATTCAATAAATAGAGATATACATTATTCACATTGACTCTATTTATATACCATATATATAAAAAGACTTTACCTGCCAAAATCACACATTTTGCATATACCAGTGGCTGGATCAAGTAATACATTTTGAGGTTTAATATCACGATGACAAATACCAAGTGAATGAATATAAGCTAAAGACCGAATCACTTGATACATATATAATTGAACAAGTATCATAGGCATATGTTGTTTTGCTTTAGCATAATGTCTTGTAGCTCTATATAATGTATCTGGCACATATTCCATAACCAAATTTAAATAGACTTCATCTTCTTTATTTTCAACTTGATTATAAAAATAAGACTTGAGTTGACAAACATTAGGATGATGAACTAGACGCATAATTTGTAGTTCACGATTCTATACATGTACATATAATATAACATGAGTATATATATATATATATATAAAGAATAGCTGTCTTATTTTATATACATATTTATTTATATGAACATGTATATGTGTATACCTTAAACCTTCGGTCCTGTAATACTTTTTTAATGGCAGCATCTTCATTGGTTTCCACAAGTCGCGTTTGATATACAACACCAAAAGAACCATTGCCAGTAATCTTTTTATTAACATAGGCAAGTTTAATTTGTTTACCAGTCTTTGCATCTTTGGCAATTACTTTGATCGTTTTCTCATGATGAGCTATATTTGACATTACATGTAAACAAAATTAACTTGTAAACTACTTTTCTTTTACATAATCAAATTAACCTTGTTTATACAATTACCTGTCATTGGTCGAGATTGACTATATTATGGAGTAATAATAATAGTAAGTAAAAAATAAAGAAAAAAAAAAGAGAGAGAGAAGTTAAATAAAACTAAATAAAATAAAATAAAAAAAGGTTGGTTGAACTGGGAAAATAATAATAATAATAATAATAATACTGTATTTTTTGTCACTTTGAAATAAGATAATATTGAAAGTTCTTTTTGGGACAAACCAAAAATTGAAATCCAGATGTTGTGTTTATCTTTTTTTATTTTCATTTTTTTTTTTTTTTACGAAACAAGAAACCTATTTTAAATCTTTTAGCACTGTGAAATGCATATTAATTATTATCATTTTCTTTTACTAGTTCCTGTGCGTGTATGAGGCGGTTACCACGTTCAGGCTCAATTGATTTGAGTATATACTTTGGCGAGGAGAAAAAAAAATGAAATAAACCCATTTTATATGACAACGGTAAAAAGAAAAAGTAATCAGTTTATTAAAGGCCCTGGTGGTTTAGGTGTGTATGTACGGGTGGGACAAGAGGAATGATTTTACCGTACTGAACGTAGCCAATCTCAGTTCAAATGGGCTATTACAACGCTGCTATAGCATGTAATATAAACGTATACCAACCTTTTTGACAAAGTATTACTTCAATTTACAGCCGAAGCTACTTTATCAAAAAAAAAAAAAAAATGTTTGACTTACTAAAATAAAAATAAAAAAATTATTATCATCCTATAGAACACGAGTTTCTCTTTTTTATTTGGATTTAGATTTTTATAGGTCTTATTTATTATTTAAATAAATAGAATTAACCTTTTTTTTTTCTCCCCCGTTATTTATTGATTGAAGGCATCATCATTACTACTGTTATTTTTAAAAAAAAAATGCATAATAACGGTAGATCAAAAAATTTTATCAAAAACTATGAGAATTATGTCATGATATAGTAATTTAACTTGAAATTGGGAAACGAATAAGAATTCAATTCGAGAAGGAACAAAAGAAAAAATGAGATGAACTACTGTTAGTTTTTGGTCAAGTGCGTATGACAATGTAGACAAATTATTTGTAGACATCTAAATCACTATTACTAGCAAAACCGTTTCCTCTACGGTGATTTCTCTCTGAAAGACAGCAGATCTATCGAAATGTATCTCTTGATCTAAGCTTGGTTTCTCTCTCAAGTATTGCTGTGGCACTTGACATCTGGTTTTTTATTCTAACCGTATCCGAATCCTTCATCCCATTACCAAACGCAACGAGAAGTACATAGAGAGAAGGTCTGAATTTGGTTTTTTCTACATTTTGCTGGTGTAGTTTTACATTTATTATCGTATATAATTTGTGGATTCCTTTTGTCCTCTTGTTTCTTCTTATCTATATCTTTCTTTTCTTTTCTTTACTTTCTATTCTTTCTTATATTCATTCTCTTGGATTTATTGTACTTTTTTCCTCCATCAAGTAAGATGTTGATCATCTCTTTTTTCGACCTTTGTCTGCCTTGATAATCATTGAAACGAAAGGGTGCAGACCTTTCATTGTAGAACCTAAAGATTTAGAGACACATGTTTGAGAGCATATGCTAACTTTTGCAGCAAGACATTAACGTTGCTAAAAAAATGTGATATATAGGCATTGCCATATTAACATAAAAATCAAGATGGCATGTCATTTTTTTCTGAAGAAAGCAAAGACCAACTCTTAAAGCATTTTTTAATTCAACCAGTTTTTTCGTATATTATCTTAGGTATTATTTACAGGTAAAAGATTTGGCTCGTCTGTAAAACCAAGATAATTTGGACACTAGTCATATTTGTCCAATAAGAGATGCAGAAACGTCTAAAGAACAATCCCAGAGTGTTTCTATGACATCTAAAAAAAGAAAAAAAAAAAGGAACACTCCATCTTTATTTTATTTTATTTTATTTTATTTTTTCTTTTTTCTTTTTTTTTTTTTTCTTTTCTTGTTATGGCTTCTTCTATATCTTTACCACTTGTTTTCTGGCATAACTTTTCTAATCCAAATGTAACATGCATCACAACTAGTTTTCCTCATATTTATGCTGGCCAAAAAGATGGCCATATTTGGGTTTATACTTTATCTCAAGATAATTTACTTCAAGTAATGTGTTATTATTATTATTATTTTTCACATTGCATCATCATAACTAATTTATTCAATAGCATAAGCTTTTATTAGTAGGTCATAAATCAGCTATAGTTGCATTATGTGTAATAAAGTCAGAATCAGAGAATTCTTTAAAATCAGAAGATATTTTGATTAGTGCATCCGAAGATGGGTAAAGTCTAAAAGTATATATTTATCAAATATATTAACTTTTGTTTATACTGTATACATATAAGTGAAATTGCACGTTGGAATGCTTCTGATGGACGTTGTCAAGCTGTCAATCCAAATGGTTTTTATGGCATTCCACGCTTATTAAAAGTATTCACTCAGGTAATAAGCTATATATATATGCTTAACAAAAAAAAAATAACTCTCTCATTTATCTTTATTTTTTGCCATAGTTTTCGGATAAACACATATTTTGTTGTGGACAATCAAATGAAATTACTATTTTGCATACAACTACGTTAGAGGTATTTTAAATCTTTAAATCTTTATAATTTCATGTAATTACATGGTATTTAATGGTGCATACAGGTTGTTAGAGTATGGGGCGGTCATTCAAACTGGTTAACATGCATAGATTTCTACGATCCAGGTATAGAATCATGTTAGGTTTAAAATTATAAACAGACACTTATACACATACAATAAAGACATAAAGCGTTCACGATTAGTAACCGTCACAATGGATGGAAAGTTAGACATTTGGGATTTTGATTCAATAAAGCATGTCATTTATAAAGACAAATCTATTACACAAAAGACAATCACGGATACTATTTCTACTATGGATCAATCTGTATTTGATCTAATTGCCAATAAATCCATGCCAGACTTATGTATACTGCTAACAAAGAAAACTGTGACTGTAAGGAATACTAAAATAATGTCGACTTTATAAATGTTAAATTATATTATGTAGATATTAGCTATGATAAAAGATTATGAATTTGTACCTCAATTCTCAATACCCATTGAAGACAAAAGAAATAGTTGGGCTGGTGGATCGTTTTTTGAACAAGATCGATTTGTATTATGGACTTCGGTAAAAATAAATAAATAAATAAATAAAGTTATATAACAAGACTTATCTCTTTATTTTACTTATATTTTTAGAAGGGTCAAATCTATGAATATAGCCTACATATATCTACTGACGAATCGAATAAATCTTCTTATAGTGCAAATCTAATTAAATCATATTCCTTTGAAAATACAAGTATAGATTTTATAGCTTATATAATACATTTATTTTTTTTTTTTTTTTAGCTAACATTTCATATTTATAGATCTATTACATAATGAGAATACTATTACATCTATTTTATACGACACCAACCATCTTTTAGCTATTACTATTCTAAATCATCCCATATCTTCTAGTTATTCAATTATACCTTTAACATTTGATAATCAAAAAGATCATTTGTATTATTCCCCAAGTACATATTATTACTATAAATATAGATTATTTATGTATATTAATATATATATTTATTTGTATTGATAGATACAACATTTAGAGATATTTGGCCCATAGTAGATAAATGTGATGCTAAATATGGAAATATTACTGCTACAGCACCAGTAAATACAAATCATTTAGCTATAGGCTATGATTCAGGAACAATTTGCGTTGTGCCTATTTCAATAGCTTTACTTCATTTAACTGAGCTATCTGATTGCATATCGGATCGAGAGGATGTTCGCGTATTTGAAAATGCTCATTCAGATTCGGTAACATGTATGATTGTGCCTGAGCGTCCAAGTCAGCAATATTTATTATCAGGAGGAAAAGAGGGTTCTGTCAAAATCTGGAATCTCATGTATAGTATATATGTATAAAATATTTTATTCAATTTATTAATTATAACTAGTGACGGTAAATATGTTGCCTCTTGCTCTGTGCACTCAACTTCTGTAGAAATGTTTATTGAACCTTCTGAACAAAAGGATACACGCGTCAGAGGATGTATTGTATCTATTGCTCAGGACAATTCAATTGCTTTGATTTCAGTAGAATCCATGAGTTGGTAAAAAAAAAAAAAAAAAAAAAAAAAAAAAAAAAAGAAGTACATGTTAGACACCATTTTTGTATTTACTTTTATCAAAGTCTTTTTATGTTTCCTGGGAATCCTTATCCTTTAACATCTATTCAATGGAGGACAACAGAGGACTATCTTATTTTTGGTTATGCTGATAAAAGCGCATTTGTTTGGCAGGTAAAATAAGACCAAATAACTAACATACATACATATATATGTATATATATTACATAACTTACCAATTCTATGCAGATGCAAACAGCTCATTTAGATCGCGTATTACATGGTAAAATAGCTTCCGATATTTTAAGCGATAATCGATGGCCTATAAATTATATCACACCTTCAAATGTTCAGAAATTAGGTGGTAATCAACTTTCTACGAAACAAACTGCTACTATTCGTTCTATCCTATCTAAAGATTATGGTATGATTCACTATGATAGGTGCATTAAATAAATAATAACAATACAAGTATAAATAGGATTACAAATAACAAAAAGCGTAGCGCAAGTATTTACCTTTAACATTCGTCGACTTGTACATGATATATATACAAGAGCATCTTTATTGAGTCAAGAAGGACAGCAACAGCATCAACAGCAACTACAAAATAGCAATATTCATCCTGTATTAAAGGCTTCCATGTCTTCTTCATCGTTTGATGCTGTTGTCCCTGATATCCTTACTTTTAGACCTGATAAAGATGATCCTCTTGATACTGCTACACAAACATCTTCTACTATACGACAAAAATAGAAGAAATAAGAGATAAGCGTATAGAATTAGTAACAGCCATTATGTCCATTGTGACCTCTTGGAATATTAGTGAAGCTTTAGAAGATATTTGTGAAAAAACGTTATCATTAGTCAAAACTATACATCCAAATATAAGTTTTGGACTAAAAGGGTAAATAGATGAATTATACTATTATATGTATATGTATATGTGTAATTCTAACTTTTTTTTTTCTTTATCTACAGTGCTAATGGAAATCTCTCTATCCTTGCACCACTCAAAAATGAAAAAGAGGCCTGGACAATTTCTGCTTCAATGACGGCAAATCGATTATTGTCCATTGCACTTTTGGCAAAAGCTATTCTTTTTATCGCTGAAAAAGAAACCCAAAGTTCAGATTTAATTTCAGGTTATGCGATGGCTTTGCCATTAGTGATTGGATCATCCTATTGTTTTCCATCATTATCTTTATTAAGTAAATATTGGCAAGATCCTTCAGGTAAAGTTAAAAAAAAAAAAAAAAAAAAAAGTGGCAATAAATAAGTAAATAAATACCTTTTATTACTATTATTATTATTATTATTATTAGCGAGATCTTTATTTTCAAGTGCAGTTACTGGTTTATCTAAAAGTGATATTGAAGCTCTAGTTGATTATTGGGAAGCCTTTTGTAAGTACATGGAATTATGTATATTGGGATCAATGTAATAATTATTTCCTTTTGTTTAGTACCTATATCTAGTTCACCTGAGAATAGCGGTGCACAGATGATGGCACGTGCTTCTATCGTACTTGGTATAATGGGCTGCGATCAACCCCAAATGCTTTCATCTCGCGTTCGCAAATCTACTGCTCTTAGTCTTACCATCCTTTTATCAGATGCTGAATTAGATGAAGCACGTCATACGAACTCAATGGCACGCACATTATCTTCTATGGAGTTACTTAGTCAGGGATTTTCAATTTGGGAAACTTATATTAATACAGCTGAAGTATTACGAACCCTGTTTTTATATGCTACAGATACACAACCACTCATGGCACTCGTCAGTCGTGGAGCCAAGACAGCTATATTTGAAATATCCACACGTAATATGCCCCTCGTTATCAACACACTCACATTCGATACAATACGTGGCAAGACGCTTGAAGACCGTTTACGTTGCTTAAAAATCATTGGTATCTTTATTCGACGTGAACCAATCTTATTATATCCTCATGTCTATAACGTTTTAGAGGCCGTCTTGGCAACACTTGACCCTAATGTGGCACATATGCGCCAAGTCATGCTCTCTGCTGCAACAACCGTCTTACATGAACTCGTAAAGACATATCCCTCTGTTGACTTTAGCAGTAGTGCACAAAAACTAGCAGTAGGTACATTAGAGGGAGCTGCTGTGATTTATGATGTTAGGACAGCGACTCGATCCCTTGTATTAGAAGGACATGTGGGCCCCGTCTCTGTCCTTTCCTTCTCTCCTGATGCTAAATTAATTGCTACTTGTTCGTTAATGGACCAAACCGTACGTGTTTGGTATACAAATCAAAGTTTAATTGGTATGTTATTGGGTCATCGTCATCAAGAACAACCCACGACAGGATCACAAAGGCCTTATAAAGTCTTTTCTTTTGCTATGCCAGACTATGCATTGAGTCCAACTGAAATTATTAAAGAAGTTCGATTTGAATGGACATCGCATAAATGTGTAAAGTTGCATGTTCAACAGTTAGTTATGAGTTTTAATGTGTAATAAATAAATAAATAAATGAATGAATATGTATATATTATTCTAATAAGGAATTAAAATGAACTACATCTTCCTATTGATATCAATAATTGTGGTTTATTTTCAATGTAAAATATATAAATAAATAAATAATAATAATAGTTCGATTTTTCTTTTTATACTGTTTCAGTATTGTTAGAATCATCTATAGGTGCTTGAATAACAACAAGACTAGCCAAAGTACCAACAGACAATAGTTGATAGGCCATATTTCCTAAAGCAGCTTTAAACCCTCTACTGTAATGTGGTATCTCACCACTACCTCTAGCAGTAGCAGTAGTCATAGTAGTGGCAGGGGTCATTAGGGGTATCTCTCCAACAGTTATCGATCTTCCTAAAACAATTAAATCGTGTCTTCCTAAAGATCTTTCAAGATGATCTAAAAGAGTCGTTGTCGTCATCGTCATCATGGATAATTCATTTTCAAGAACAACAACAGATTTCAAAACCACATTGGATACAGTAGACGTTGAAACAAAGAGGGTCTCGATAAGATCCTGATCTGTCATATAGTGTGAATTACTATCGAGGGTCATATGAATGGAATCAGGTGTAGCATATAAAGTAGAAACTGAAGAATCGGATTTGATTGGCTTTAATACCAAAACCTCTGCTTGACGATAGAGTTGAAGACGAAGAGCAAAGAGAAGGGCAGCACGATCATCAGGACCACCCTGACTAAAAGGTACTATGATTTGAAAGTTTGTTTGGTCTTTAGGATTCCCATCTTGAATATGCCCAAACCCACGATCAATGAAGAGACCTACTGTACAGTGTTTAATTGAATAAGCACTAGAAGCAAAGTCAACATCCGATAATAATAATGGATGATGGGAACTAGAAGCAGACTGTTCAAAGGGATTGATTGTATCTGTCATTGTTGTTGTTGTTGTTGTTGTTGTTGTTGCACCTATCCAAGGTAGAAGAATCAAGTCTGCTGAAACGGATTCACTATATCTTGATACAGCATTTATGAATTCAGTAGATGATCTAAAGTCAAGACGAGTGTGTAACGATTCAATTCCAATTAAACTTGTAAATGTTCTCAACACATTCAATACAGGATCTTGTCGTTGTGTCTCTCGCATATCTTGAATTTTCATGACATCAGATGCACGTTGAGTGAGTTCAAGTAGACGAAGGACATGTATATCTAATCTACTTTTACTAAATTTTTTT